>NC_047659.1:134744758-135049758 GCF_011762505.2 Arvicanthis niloticus
GATGATCAGATCTGTGGGAGTCAGAGGCTAAAATGCCCTGTGGTCCCCTGGTCAGTTTTCTTGCCATGCTCACGTTGCGGTTGAAGTATTAACTGTTTCCCATATTTTTCTTTTTGTTTCTGTGATTTTTTTTTAAAATGTGGGACACACAGTGTGAAGACAAGCCCTTACCCTTGGCTTCCTGAAATAAATACACATGCAGTGTGTCTGTTTGCATGACCCTGAATTTGGTACCAACCCAGGTGCTGATGGGATTTCCACATCGGGATTAAACCTTTTCTGAGAGACAGAGAAGGTGTTAGCCCAAAGAGGGTGTTTGCTCGTACGGCTGTGCGCTGTTTACACGTATGCCGACACTTGTTAGGAATGTCCTGGCTCCGTTTATCTCTCCAGCAAAGGTCTGAGGACCCGCTTGGTTGGGAAGGGGTGTGTGAGGAGGTTGGGGGGCAGGAGGGAATCTTGTACTTCTGTCCTTTTTCACCACTGGGAAGGCAAGGGGAAGCTCCGACTGGCTGCTCTGCCAGGATGCGTGGTCTCAAGTGGCAAAACAAGTTGTGACTTGTAGCCATGTTGTCCAAGTTTTGGCCCCATCCAGCCATGACAAAGAATGAAGCCGAGGAGATTATTCACCTCCGGTCTGTGAAAATCCTGAGCTCAGGTGTGCTCTCCTCTTATTGAAGAGACTTGAACCCCACCCCCAGAAACTAGCGGCTGGGGTATGGAGGGAAGGATGTCTTAATCTCAGCAGATGTCTGAAGCTGGTGGAATGTCTCCACAGTTGTGCTCAGGCATAACAAAGAGGAAACTGGTACTGGAAAGAGATGCAGACCTGGGAGGCAGAGGCACAGGAAGGGTGACTAGTGGTTTGATCCAGGGCAGGGTGTTTTCTAACCCCCTTGGGACTCTCAGGGTAACTTTTAAAACTTGCTTTGGAAAGTTTGTCTGTCTTTTTTTTTTTCCCAATATTTTTTCCAGTGAATTAACTTTAAAAAAAAAAAATGTTGCCAATGCCAGAGTCATTGGTAACAGCCGACTGCTCGTTTATTGAAGATGTGCTGTACGCCAGGCACTACACTTAAGAAATATTTTGCTTTGTCTCTGGATGGAGTAGGCTGTTATTATCTCCATTTTACAGATGGAGACGCACGGTCAGAGTCCTATAGCCTGTGCCAGAGCCAGAATTACGTCCAGTTCTGATCCTGAGCCCTGAGAACAGGCAGATTCCATGTAGGCCCTGGAGAGGGAGACTTTAAAGTCAGTCCCCTGTGTTGCTTTATGGGCATTCATGGCGAGTCAGAATAGAGGGCTCAGAGGAGGAGGAGGAGGAGGATGCCACACTCACAGAGCCTTGGCTCCTGCCCGGTGGAAGCGAAGGCATGTCTGGAGCAAGAGGCTGTTGAAGCCTGCAACCCAGCAGCTGGCTGTCCCTAACTGCAGCCACACTATGATAACCTCACTGTTACTACAGATACCATGCAACCCATGGAGCCTGACACACTGGCTGTGGCCCTTGAGAACAAACTGTGTTGACCCCTGGCCCGTTGCAGTATGACAAGCTAGATTCCACTGACAGGAAAGAGGACGTGTGTTGAGTATTTCAAAAACCATCCCAAAGATATGTTGTGTTTCCTGAGCCTTTGTTCTTATCCTTTCCCTAGTGACACTTCCCTGTCTAGGATCAGGGAGACAGACGGACAAGAACAGGACTCCAGTGTCCTTGAATCGTCTCTCTGCCGTGGTCCTGATGGTCCTGGCGCAGACAGAAGGTGTTGCTATGGCTCCCAGACCATAGCAGAGCTTTCTATTGCTCCCACAGCAAGACGGAGGATAAGCGATAAAGCAACTCTGCAGACGCTCATCCCAAGAAGCCCAGCTCAGCAAGTGTGGTGTACCAGCTTCTGTGCTCCACAGTGCACTGGGCATCCATGAGACATACCCTGACAGCTGGTCTCTGCTTCTCTAGAAAGTGGTACAATGTGAAGAATCAGCCTTCCCCAAATGGGAGCCTTGCTGGTTATATATGTGTGTGTTAATTAGATTAATATAATTATATGATATATGATAAATATAATAATTATATAATATAAGATTTAATAATATAACTAATATTAAATACATATTATTAAGCATAGTGGAGATTGGGAGCAGAAACTATGGGCTGGTGGGGTTGATGTTGCCTCATGGCATTTACCCACCTGTCACTGTCCCCAGTTGCACAAGGATTAAAAAGCTCCTTTCTGTGGAGATTAAGTTAGTGTGGCGAAGTGTTTGTCCCAAGAGTGGGTGGAGCTTGAACGATGACCACAGCCAATCCTGCTATGGTCACAAATCACAAGCTCTGTGGCCTGAGGTTAATGACTTAGCTCATTGTGCCTCAGTTTCTTAATCTGTAAAATGGGGCATGATACTGATAATGAGGGTCTTTGCCATCAGCTGTGGTGAAAATGTAAAGATCTCACCTTGAGAGGCTCTGTGTTGTGGTCCTGCTTGTCTGCATTTAATAAGCCAGCTGTAAAGGTGACAAAGCACTGCATTCGAGACCAGGGAGGTGCCTGGTAATGGCCGATTCATGTGGAGAGAGTGTGGGCTGTGGTTGAGAGCACAGGCCCCAGACTCAGACAGAGCTGGTGTGAATTTTGGCCACTGACGGTGCCTTAGCCCTGCCACCTCTGGGCACAGTCGCTGTTCCTGGAAAGGCTGTGCATGTTAAATGAGGTGGCACACATTCACAGGGCGTTTGGCACATAGTAAGCACTCAATAAATGGTAGCTTGTGTCATTATCACCCCAACTGCACGCTGCACCCGCAACCCCAAGAAAGCACAGGTCATGGATAAAGCTTAATTTGAAAATAAAAGAACACATTTTTGAACTGCCAAATAGACTTAAAATAATATTCATTAAACAAAATTAAAATATTCTATTAAAGCCAGACTTTGGGCTCAGACCAAATTTTTATAACCCGAGCATAAAGGCCAGGGAGTCCTCTAGCCACAATGGGGACATTGTGATTGAGCCCGGAGACGTCAACGCCCCTATTGAATGTCTTTGAAATGTATGTTTTCCCATTTAAATGAAAGGGAAGTCACAGGAAGAAGAAGAAAAAAAAAGAGGTTCTTGCTCTATTTAACAAACCTGTAAGGAGCTGAAAAACAAAACAAAAGATGTCTTCCAAATGCCAAAGTCTCATGGTGGATGCCTGGGGCTCACTGGCCAGCTAGTGCCACCGCCCTGGTCCTCTATGGTCCCACCTCGGAATAGTTCAGATTCCATCAGCTCTCTGAGCTAGCCAAACCTCAACCACATTCTCTAGCAGACTTCAGAGATAGTGGAGAGAGTACATTGTTGACAACCAAGACCTGGGATCCCAACTGAGTATGTTCAAAGCCTAGCTTTACCTCAGTTTCCCCTTTCGCAGCACTGATCACCTGCGGATTCGGGGAAGCTGTTGTAGGAATGCGTCAGGGGGTTTTGTCCTTTGCTTTCCTTAGAGCATGAAACATCCCCAGATTTTGAAATCTGAGGTATGAGATGCTGAGATCTGGACATTCAGAGGAGGGCGGGGTGAGTCGTAGATTTAAAACCTCACCAAGTTTTTGTGTGCCACGCATTTTCACAAAGACTTTAATCCACTCCCCAAAAATCCTTATGATAGAGGGCTGGAGAGATGGCTCAGCGGTGGAGGGCACCGGCTGCTCTTCCAGAGGACCTGGGTTTGGTTCCCAACACCCATGGAGGCTCCTGCCTGTCTCTCCAATTCCAGGTCTGGCTCCCTCTTCTGGCCCCCATGGATACTGTATGCACAGGATGTATTTGCAAGTAAATGCTCTTATGTCTAAAAACAAAACCACAGCAACAACGAAAACCAACCAACCAAAACACCCCTTGTGTGTCTGCGCCACAAATGGAGAGACTCATGGCGTGTTTTCGTTTTGTTGTTGTTGTTTTATTAAACCAGCCAGAGTTTCTGTGGCCCTTAACCTCTCTTTTCATAGAGAACCAATACTTTTTTTTTTTTTTTAGGAAAAAAAATTGTTTCTTTGGGTCTGGGCGTGTAGCACACACCTCTGATCCCAGCACTTTTGAGGCAAGAGATAGGTGGGTCTCTGTGCATTCCGGGACAGATAGAGCTACATGGAGAATCTACACACACACACACACACACACACACACACACAGAGAGAGAGAGAGAGAGAGAGAGAGAGAGAGAGAGAGAGAGAGAGACCATTTTTCTCTTCCTTTTTCTCCCTCCAAACCCTTCCATATACCCCTTTTTGCCTTTTCTAATTCATGGCCTTTTTTTTTTCATTAATTTGTTACATACTTGTGTGTGTGTGTGTGTGTGTAGATAGATAGATAGATACATATATACATACATACATACATACATACATACATACATACATACATACCAGATAGAGAGAGGGACCCAAGTGAGCTGTGAGGACCTCCAGAAATGAGAGCCTGTAACCATTGAGAGTGGCTTCCTCCTCAGACCAGGCAGCCCCAGTGCTATCTTTGAAATGGGGTACCGTTGGGGCAGGGACTAACTAGTGACCCTGTCACCTACTTGCTGTGTGACTTTGGGCAGATCCCAAGACTCCCTGACTATTGAGATTTGCCGCTCTGCTCTCTGGGGCATACAATGAAATGTGTCAGGTGCTCAAAGCTGTCTAATGGCCTGCTAGGCCTACACCCACGACTGGTCTCATCTGAGTGAGCAGTTGCATGGTACATGTGTGCACGTGTGTGCAGCCCAGCTTTGGGCGCATCCGGTGTTGGCTGCAATAGTCTGAACAGTCCCTCTGCAAAGACCCAGCCCTGAATGGTCGCAGACACCAGCTCCTCTCTTCCTCATGCCAGCCGTTCCTATTATAGATGAGCAGAGGGCAGGACTGTGACCCATCCGAGCGCACACAGAGAAGGGGTCAAGCCAGGCTTTGTATGTGGGACCTGGGTCTACAGGTATGTTTCCTGATTGCTATACTGCCCAGCCTCTAGCACCCCAGAAAGAATTCAGCTCCCCATGCCCGCCCCAACACTTAACTGTGTCATAGGCAAGCTAAGCAAAGGTGTGCAAAAGAGGTAAAAATTCCTTAGTTACAATTTATAGTTAAAGAAAATCAAATTACATCTGTGGGGGTGGGTCTCATATGGGAAGTCAGGGGACAGTGTGTGGGAGTCGGTTCTCACCTTCTTCCTCCTCGAGCACCTTAGGAGTTGAGCTCGGCTTGAGCCTTTCCCCATCTTTAGCTTCATTTGTGTTCTCTCCTGGCCTCAAGTTCACCATCGTGTGGGTGAGGATTCAGTGAGCTGGGGTCCGATGCAGTCTACCTCAGCCATACCCTGGGGTTCACACTGAGGAATGCATCGGTAGGTGAGTTAGCTCCTATGCAAAAGCCGTGTGCATTTTCACAAATCTACGCTGTGCAGTTGCTGCATCCAATCCAGATGCTGACAGTGAACACGAAGCCCAAGGCTGCTCTGATGTGTGCAGCGCCCTTTACAGTATAGACGCGGGACACGCTCCAGCGGCTCTGTGAGGTAGCGGATGCTGGTCCTCAGGCGCTGACAGGCAGTTTATTGTCTCTGTCAAGTCTGATCTGTTGTGAGTAACCGTGTGAGCTGTGTGCTCATTCTGAGGTCACCGTGGGATGCTTTATACCGATGCCAACCACCCAACAAGATTGTGCCTCACTGCGGTGATTCAAAGGCCACGATGTCACCCGGCAAAGGGAATCTTTAAGCTCCATTGCTATCTTACAGGGCCGTGGTTGTGTGTGCAGTCTGTCATCGATGGAAGCATTGTGATAACTGCACTTACTGGTCTCTCAACCCTGGGCTGCCTCAGTTTCCCTCCTGTTCAAATGATGGTGATGGAGGTCACAGACGTGATCTGTGCTGGGAGGCACCCAACCCACAGCAGTTGCTAGAAGTTCTTTATTACCTGCTGAGGAAAAAGGACATTTAGCCATGGAAATCCTCACTTTCCATTGGACATAAATGTTCCCGGGCTCATTTACAGGTGAAAGGTGGGGAAGGGCCTGGGGCACAGAAATGACTCAGAGAGGGGCTCCCTTTTTAGGACTGGCGGAGGCCAATACCAAGACCCTTGCTTCTGACTCCCCCTGCCCTGCCTGGGAGGTTCCCAGGAGTCCTCTATGGGGACTGAGAGTCAGAGCCCCAGAGGATGAGTAGCCACAATGAGAAACTGAGGCACAGGAGGTCCTAGCCCATTGTTGGACAGCCAGGGTGGAGACTTAGCACTTTCTCCAAGGACCCAAGGGCAGAAGGATCCTGGAGCCGCTGGCTCCCTGCAGCTGCTGGTACTCGCTGAAGAGCTTCCGTTCACTTCGTGCCCTCTGCTTTCTATTGCAGAAAATGGTTTTCTCCAGAAATTTTACTTTCTTTTTAGTGAACCGGTAATCAGCCATTTCTTACCGTCCCTCCCTTACCCACAGCCCCACATCCCATTTCTACTGAGTGGAAATTGCATTCATCCATACATTCAAAAACCTGTATTGAGTATCTACTGCACGCCAGCTTCTACTCCAGAAGAGGACAGTGTCAGGAACATAAAAGCTCTGGGCCTGGGGAGGTAGCTCAGCACGTGAGTGCGAAGACCTGAGAGCCAAACCCTAGCACTTAGGTAAAACCCTAGGTGCAACACTGGGCGCAGAGGCAGGATCCTTGGGGCTCCCTAGCCCAGCCAATCAGGGAGCTGCAAGACAGTGAGAGACCCTGTCTTGAAAAAGAAGGTAGGGAAACTTGTAGAACACATTGGATGCTGGCCTCCATATACATACATGTACCCCCAACACACACAAAAGCAGCATGCAGGCATGCGCACAAGCTATCCCTCAAAGAAACAATGCATAGAGATGTGTCAATGACACAAAATGTGACAGGGTAACAAGCCCCAGCAAGGGACACCCCATGAGCATAGTGCTGAAGGAGAGAGAGTGGTCGGCTAGAAGAGGCAGGTACAAAAGCCTTGGGATTCTGTGTGGGGGTGGAGCTGCAGGGTTGAGGTCACAGGACTGGGAGCAGATCTGTAGGTCCCTGTTCAGAACCTACTCTTCTGCCTCAACCAGCTGTGTCCAAAATAAGAAATAGTGTGTCTAAAACTGATTTTAAAAAAAAAAAATACACCGAGCTTAGCTGGGTGTGGTGGTGCATGCTTTTAATCCCAGCACTTGGGAGGCAGGCAAATCTCAGTGAATTTGGGGCCAGCCTGGTCTATATAGTGAGTTTAGGACAGCCAGGGGAAGATAGTCAGAGTCTCTCTCTCTCTCTCTCTCTCTCTCTCTCTCTCTCTCTCCCCCTCCTTCCCTGTCTCTCCCTCTCTCTCACACACCCACAAAGAGAGGGAGAGAGAGAGGGAGAGAGGGAGGGAGAGAGAGAGAGAGAGAGAGAGAGAGAGAGAGCGCAATAGTCTAACGTGGGCTGGGCTGCTCAGAGCAGCCAAAGAGGGACTGGGGTGTGCCAATTAATCCAGGAACAGGCTCCATCTGCCAGGTGTTTTGATTTTCCAAAAGACACTGCAACCTTGATTTTTATGAGAAGGGTCCTGAATTTCCAATCTCAGCGAGGAAGCCCTTCAGGCCCCTTGGTGCACACATGACAGGTCCTGGGCATCTCATTTCAGCCAACAGACCCTACGCCTTATTCTCCCCCCTGTCGAGATTCTTTCTCTTTTGACTAAATCCTGACCCGAAAAGATGCCAAAAGATGTTAAATGTTGTTTCCAGGAAAAAGAAGGCCTCAGGCCTCCTGGGGCCGGCAAGAGCCTTCCAAGGAGCAATCAGCTCCCCCCAGCTTTATGTGTTTCTCAGGAGTTTCCCTGATCACGGCTCATCAGGAATAACATCACAGTGGTCCAAGTGTGTCCTCTGGGCTTTCCTTCGACTCAGGAAGATGATGGTTATGTCATCTGGGGTTGATGAAAGAGGGGTAGGATGTCTGCAGGTTTCACAAGTGGGTGTCAGCCACTGTTTAGAGCAGCAAATAACTTGTGTTGCTCCCTCAGTGTGGGGAAAGGACCCGGGAGAATTCCGCTCAAGGAGCAGGAAGGTTGAGGAACTGGGTAGGGGTGGGTGGCAAGTTAAGGGATATGCTTGGAGCTTGCAAAGATGTGTTGATGCCCAGGTTGGCAGTAAAATCATTATCTTCCTTCCTCACCCCAAAAGACGCATTAAGCAAAAACTCAGCCAACGTATCCCTTAGCTGTTGAGATTGTTCTGGGTGTAAATGGTGGACAACTTTTGAATTGGTTCATGGGGGGATACAAAGGAAACATAGTGACCAGGGAAATGAGGCATGCTGGGGAATCTGGCTTCAGGTGCAGCTGGGTCAAGAGTTCATCTGTAGGTCATAGGCCATCTTAGTCCATCCTTTTCTCTACTGTCACCTTTAGCACCAGGGAGGGACTAGGAGAGAGGGGTGAGTTCAGTAGCAGTTGTTAGAGGAGACGGGTACACAAGGTCACTATGGTCCCCAAACCGCATTACTACACACTTGTAGACACGTCATCCCACAATTCTCCTTGTTACTGGGTTGTTTATGAAATGTGTCCTTTGTCCAACGCAGGGTAGGACCTCTGTGTCTTCTCCTTGCTGTCCAAATGTTCCTGTTAGGTAGAAAACTGTCAGCTGGACACACTACCATGGAGCACTTCGCCGGCCCATTCACTCTTCCCTGAAGGACTGATACCAGGTCATCTTTTATTAGGGTGCTCGGTATACACTGAGTATTTGAGAACTCTAGCCAAACACGGCAGATGTCTGGGTCTTCTGAGGGAATGTGGAAGCAGCCAGGGGAGATGCCCAAGGGCTAAAGTATTGCCACGCAAAGGCCTGAGTTCAGATCGTCAGCTTTCTAGTAAAGCTGGACATGTCGGTGCATGTCCACAACTCCGGTGATCCTATGGCAAGGTGGGAGCTGAAAACAGAGCACCCCTGGGAGCTTGGGGGCCAGCTAGCCTGGGACACCCGGAAATGAATGAGAGAGACAGTCTCAGACAAGGTAAACAGCAACCATGAAGGTTATATTCTGATTTTCATACACACACACACACACACGCACGCACATGCACACGCACAAAACAACTCAGTATAGCCAGGCCTACCACAGGACAGAGATGCAGGATAGGCTCACATCACTGAGTCTCTGGTATTCAATCTTCCTTCCCTTCTCAGAGTTTTGTGGTCTCTGTCTCTCTGTCTCTGTCTCTGTCTGTCTCTCTGTCTGTCTCTCTCTCTGTCTCTCTCTCTCTCTCTCTCTGTCTCTCTCTCTCTCTCTCTCTCTCTCTCTCTCTCTCCAACCCCTAGACTTCTTCCCTGTCTAGAAGTACTACAGCACCATCTGATGCAACCCTCACCAACAGCCAAGCTACAAGGAAAATTTGGCTTTCCTTGGTCTGCAGGACATTTGAAAAGGAGAGCCATCATTTAAAAATCTGGCTGTTTTACACAAAACTGCTTTTAGACTTCCATTATGTCAACAATGTGCCCACTTTTCCATACGACCTCAGCTGGCAGGGGCTGGGAGACGGCTGCCCATTGAGATGTCTAAATGAGCTCACCACAGTCCCCGCCTCTCCCTCTTGTCTCCCTGACACTGAGGTGGTGGTGACTCTCCCAACATGGATTCATGAGGGAAGGGAAGTCTGCCCTGCATCCAAGTCCCTGCTCAAACCAGGAAAGGTCTGGAGGCTGAGTTCTCAGTAGTGTACAGATATGAGAGACAGCATGTTTTTGGAGAAGTTGAGGTGTCGCAAAGTTGGCGTTAATGTTTGGGGTGGGGTATGTGTTTGTTGTGGAGGTCTGTCTTGTTTACTTGCAGTATGTCTCTATGTTATGGATGGATGGATAGATGGATGGATGGATGCATGCATGGGTGTGCTTTGTGTTCACATGTTAATGGAGATCAGAAGTCACCCATAGATGTCATTCCTTGGGCATTATCCCCTTGTTTTGAGACAGGGTCTCTCACTGTCCTGACCCTCATCAAGTAAGCTAGACTGTCAGGCTCACACGCGGTGTGAGTGCAGGCATTGTGTGTATGAAGGCCGGAGGACACCTATGTGAAGTCATTTCTCTTTTCTACCCTTTATCTGGATCCCAGGGATCAAACCCAGGCTCCCTTGCTTGTACAACAAGCACCACAAAGCCTCCCTCCGTGTCCTGCCCTGATTATTAAGGGACGGCACTCTCACATCTACACACATGCTATGATGCACTGAGGCCTACAGCCCCCGTGCCGCCAGCCACCTGCCACAGGTTAGTACTGACTTAGCCTAAGTGAAGATAGTTGTCCTTGCTGTGTCCTTGCTGGCAGTGGTGGCTTTGAGTTGACCGACTGGCTTAATCATATGTGCATTTGCTAGCCATTAAGCCTATTTATAACTGCCTGCCTAGAATGTTCTAGAAGCAATTTGGCATGAGTGAGAGAGTCGATCTTTTAAAGGAATTCTTGAAACCCTTCTTCTAGCTGTGAGAGGCCTTGGTGGGTGCCCCCTTTCAAAATCTGAACCCTTCAGTGAGGCTGCAGTATGGGGCACAGTCAGTGACTGAGGCTTGAGAGAAAATGGGTGCAGGGACCAGGCGACCTCTGAGCTACAGCCAAGAGTATGTACCCCAAGATGGGTTCAAAATGTTGCCCTATTATGTCCTTCCAGATCCAAATCAGCTCTGCTATGATAACTGGCTGGGCAGGGGTGGACCTTACTAAAGGGAAGGAGTCTCTAAATTTAAGTTAAGAAAGGTGGTTACTTCTGTGAATTCTGGGGAACCGGCTTTCTGGAAACCAAAGGCTCTGGTTTGAGACTTTTGGTCTTTTCTGATGGGAATCTTCCCACTGTGGCCGCTGTCCAGCTACAAAAGGCTTAGCTGCCCCTCTCAGACAGGCCAGGCCATCACTAGCAAAGAAAGGTTCCCTCAACGCTAAGGCAGAAGTGCGCACACGACACTCAGGGTGGGTTGTGGCTGATGCATTCTGGAGTAGCCAGGAACTCACTGGAGCAGGCGGAGTCGAGGATGTCAGGGAAATGAACATTCCAGGCCCTGTCTGGTTCTTGGCTTATGCTCTGAGCAAGATGGGAGCCTCTGCAGGGCTCAGAGCAGAGCAGGGACAGAATGTGGGGACAGAGGGTGGACCAGACCTCGGAGGCTTCACAGGGTGTGACACAGCAGGCCGGTCACCAGAGGAAGGAGCAGGTGCCTTGGAGTGTCCAGTTCCAATCCAACTGGATGTGTAGTTGTGTCCTTCATCCTCACAGGCAGATGTTCTATTGGCCCACCCCAGGAATATGTGACAGTCATCCGAAAGCTTAAACAGCTTAAGATAGCTGTTGGGACAGGCCTGCTGATGCAGTGGCCACTTTGCCATCCCGCCATCCTGCCTGGCTTCCTAGTTTCTCCCATTCCCATCCCAACTCTCTGTTTTAAGAAACTGAAGTCAGAGAAACTACAAAGGACTTCACATGCCACTGAGACTCCACATCCCCTTACTACAAAGAACAACCCAGAGACCAAATCCACATATATGTGGGGTTAGCAGGTCAGATCCAGCTTAGATCTCACAGGGAATATATTCCTATAGAACTCGCGGGGTTCAGTGGACAGATGATTGACAGTGATGGAAATCTAGACCTTCTACTCAATGGCCTCATCTGCCTGAGCCTCAGTTTTCCCATCTGGGGAGTGGGGCCATCCACTTAAAATGAGGTCACAAGCACATAGTGCTTAGGGCTATGCAAGACCCATAGTTTTTATACTGCGCAAAAGAAGCTATTACCCATGTTGTTCAAGATGGGGACTAGGAAGGAGGCTTGAACTGTAGCCAAAGGCTGACTGATATTCGAGGCAGGGGTGGGACAAGGGGCTTAGGGCGCCTTGTGCTGGAGAGCTCTGGGACTTGGCTTTGTTAATTCTGTCCCTCGTCCTGGAGGAAGGAGGCCCTGTCTGGGTGTGTGTCCCTCCTCAGGAGACCTGCCTTGGCCCTTGCAGCACCCCAGGTCCCAGAGGAACCAGCAGCAGCCCGGCTGCAGCCCTGCCTTGCTCTGTCTGTCGTCTGGGGAAGGCAGAACAGCATGTACTCACAGAGCAAGCAGATCCCCAGATGCAGCCTTTCCGCTGCCACGTTTTTCCTCATGAAATTCCTGACTTGGTGTGTTGTGTTTTTCTAAAAACACACCCACGGCCTCCAAAAACCTCAGCCGGGGAAGGGGAAACATTTCTGTTTGAATTGCCGGTTTTTTGAAATGGTGTCAGATTATGCCCCCCTTTGTGGCCTGGATTCGCCATTCTTTCTATCAACAGCCTTTCTGAGGGGCTGGGCTGGCAGAGACAGCGAGCTTCTTGTCTAAGTCAGCTCCCTCAAACAAATGTGGAAACTGAGGCCGAAGAAAGCTGAGGATTCCTCCCTGACCACATGTAGGTCTCCAGACCCCAAGTCTGACTTCTTCTTCTTTGACCCCAGGTCACGGGGACAAGCTGAGGCCACCTTTGCCCCACAGACATGCTTTCTTTGGCCTGAGGGTGTTTTGATTCGTGTGAGTTGCCAGCATTTAAAACTCAGGAGATTCCATATTTAAAAAAAAAAAAAAAAAAACCCGAGTTTCTGGATCCTCCTGAGCCCTTGGGAGATCTGCCAAATGAGGCCTACATTCCTGCATGGTGACAATTGGGGACTCAGTCACTGCCTTTCCCTGGAACACACCCTGTTCAGCTTACCTGGGGCTCCAGGTAGACCGCCATCCCAGAATCCCCTCTCTTGGCTCTTTCAGGGTCTCAGAGGTTTTTCTTGTCTTGTTTGTGGTGCTGGAGATTGGACTCAAGAACCTACACATGCTTCCAAGGAGCTGTGTCCCCTGCCTAGTTTGTTTTGAGACAGGATATTACTAAGTTGTCCAGGCTGGCCTCAAACTCAGGATCCTTCTGCCTCAGCTTCTCTAGTGCCTGGGATTACAGGCCTGGCTTCAACTTGTATGTTTGTAAGAGACAGCAGCCTTATTAAAGGCTAGCTGGGAGAAATTTCTTCATGGTGTGTGTGTGTGTGTGTGTGTGTGTGTATATATATATACTTAATATGCAGCAGTGTGGCCATGTCAGAAGAAGCCACCCATCACTCTCCATGCCTCTGTTAGGCTGCTGGCCCTCCTTGGCCAGCATGGTGCTCTCCGTTGTGCATGGCAGCCCTACCGTTTCCAGTTATTTTTTTAAGGCTGAATTAAATGTAAGTTGACCTAAATCTGCCCTGCTTGTCTGAGACTTGAGATGCTATTAAACCAAATTAAGGCGCTTGGAAAAGTTGAAATAATCTTTAATGGCTGAAGAGAAGTCCTGTATGATTGTTAAGGAGCATGGGTGTGTGTATGCATGAGTGTGCAAGTGTGAAAAAGAATTCTCCGTGTGTGCATGTATGTGCATGAGTGTGCGAGCGTGGAAAAGTGTACTCCGTGTGTGCACATAAGTATGCAAGTGTCAAGTGTACTCTACATGTGTGTATGAGTGTGCAAGTGTGAAGAACACTCGTGTGTGTGTGTGTGTGAGAGAGAGAGAGAGAGAGAGAAAGAGAGAGAGAGAGAGAGAGAGAGAGAGAGAGAGAGAGAATGAGAATGGATGCCAGAATATGTGGGGGTGAGTGAACTGTACTACAAGTGAACACGTGAGCAGGTGGATTAGTGAAGGAAAGGCATGCTATATGCATGAGTGTTGGCTGTGTGCATGCCTGCATAATGGTTTAGGGGCTTTACCATTTTTTGCACGTGTTTGTTTATTTTTGTGTGTATTTGTGGAGCAGAGGATGCCATGGTGCCAGTGTAGAAGGCAGGGGAGAACTTGTGGGAGTCGTGGGTTCTGGGGACCAAACTCAGACCTCAGCAAGCACCTTTATGCATGGAGCATCCTGCTGGCCCATGGCTTTTCTTTTTCTAGGTGCTATGCATGGACCCCGGGGCCTTTGCACATGCCTGGCAAGTGCTCTGCCATTGAGCTAGACCTCAGCTTCTTTGCCTTTTTTTTTTTTTTTTTTTTTTTTTTTACATTTTATTTTGAGACAGAATCTCAGTAGGTTGCCTTGAACTTGTTTGAACTTGCTCTGTTACCCAGGCAGGATTTGAACTTGCGATCCTCCCACATCACTATCCTTAGGACAGGGATGACAGCCCTGTGCCATTGGCCCAGTTGGTATGGCTCCTTGCAAGCATATCCAGCCTACAGTCCACGGGCTGCATGTGCCGGGTGTCCCGAGTGCTGCTCAATACCAATTGAAAAATTTAAAATAATATGAGCTTTTTTTTTTTAAATCAACCTTGAGTGTGAACTTTGTAGAAACTAGTCCTGTGCTGCAGTGTTCCATTGGGTTAGACTCATCTGACATGATTTCTTCAACTCCAGTGATGGAGAGGTAGGTACAGCAGGGTGTCTGGAGCCCACTGGCCAGCCAGCATGGTTGAATCAGCAAATGTCAGCTTCATTGAAAACCCTGTAATGGTTTGAATGAGAATGGCTCCCATAGGCTCCTATAGTTTAAACGCTTGGTTCCTCAGTTGGTGGAACTGTTTGGGAAGGATTAGGAGGTGTGGCCTTAGAGGAGGAGGTGTGTCACTGGGGATCAGTGTTGAGGTTTGAAAAGCCCATATTAGGCAGTGTAGCTCCTCCCTCCTTTCTCTCTCTGCCTCTTGCTTATGGATCAGATGTGATCTCTCAGCTCCACTCTCATGCCTGCCTGCCTCTGTCATGGTCCCTGACATGGTGATAATGGACTCACCCTCAGAAGTTTTAAGTAGCCCCCAGTTAAATGCATTCTTTTATGAGTTGCCTTGGACATGAGGTCTCTGTACAATAATAGAACAGTAACTAGGAAGGACCCTGTCTCAGAACACGAGGTATAAGGGAGCTTAGAAAGACTGTATAGTGACCTTTACCCCCAACATGCACACATGCACATATGAGTGCACACATGATCACATACAACACATACCCATATCAACCATAAGTCAGTACATAAGCCAACAGGGCAGGGTGCCAGAGCCAGAGCCTAGAGCCAGAGCCAGAGCCACTGCAAAGACCAGCTCAATGGAGAGTCCGCAGCCCCGTCCTAAATAGAGGTGTGGTCAAGGAGTAGGCTCTTGCATGTGCTTAAAGGGTTTCCAGCTCAGTGGCTCCTTAATCTCAGATAGAAAACATAGTCATTATTTGGTGGGGAAGATACTCAACCTGGTAGCTGGGTATTCTGTCATACTTAGCTGTGAGGGTGATGGACAGGCTGCCCCAAGGAGGCCACACCATCATCTGGGATGTGTCCTGAGAAAGGGCACACCTCAGAATCTGATGGCTAGGGAAGAGAAGACACAAAAGAACATGCCGTATCCTACTGCAGAACAGACACCTTGCTCTTCAAACGGATCCACATTAGAAAAGGCAGGATGACAGAATATTCTAGAGAGAAGGAACAGAAGAGCTGTGACCACTGAGGCACATGCCTCAGTGACAGACTGTGGTAAGACGCACGAGCTGCACACTGGCAGTGTCGCCTTGCTTGGGTGGATGACAGAGCTGAGGTAGTATGACAGTGTCCTGACTCTGAGGAAATATGCAGGAAGTGTTTAGCAGTGAGGCTTGCATTGTAATTTCCTCTCCCACATGGTTTATTAAAGAAAAATAGCATGTGTACCTGCTTGTTGGGACGGAGTGCAGTAGGCGAAACCATCTGTGAAATATTGACAGCACACATGCGTGGTTGGGAGATGTGTGCACGTTCTTTGCACCATCCTTGTGCAGGTTGGACTCAGGGACTGACAGTGTCCCACACCAACACTGGGTGAAATAAAAATCACACCGAAGAGTATCTAGGGGTTGTGCTAGTTTTCTTATGTGTTCGCTTGCTTGGTGCTTGCTTGTTTGTTCACTTGCGTGCTTGCGTGCTTGTGTGTACGTATGCACTCCTGCAGGAGAGGCACTATTCTTCCTCAGGTGCCATCTACAGGTTTCTTACTGGTCTAGAGCTTTCCGAGAAGCCTAGGGTAGCTGGCCAGAGAGCGCCTGTCTCCACCTCCCTAGTGCTGGGATTGCAAGCATGTACCACTGTGCCCAGCTTTTTTACATAGGTTCTGTGGGCATCAATCTGAGGTCTCCATCCTTTCAAGGCAAACACTGATGACTGAGCCCCACCCCCAGCCTGCTTTTGGTTCTTTGTGTAAGCACTAAACACTTGGTAATTCTCCTCATATAATTGAGAGCCACCAGACAGGGACTACCCTCAGGACTGCATTGCCTTATTAGCAATTTGTCTTGTCTATTTTCACCTGTCTTTTAATCCTGTCTGTCTGTCTGTCTGTCTGTCTGCAGTGCTGGGGATGGAATCTAGGGTCTCTCACATGATAAGCAACCACTCTGGAGCCACATTGCTTAATTCTTGGCTTTTCGAGACAATCTCACCATCATTCAGGCACGTCTTGGAACTTTTGCAAAATGAAAAGGCAAATGACAACTTGGACTTTGTAGCTGATACCACAGAGACGCAGCTGGCTTCTCTAGCACAGTAAAAGCTTCCTAAAAACGCAAAAATTTTTTTTAAAAAGGAATCAAAAATATAAACTATTTAAAAATGGGTGAAAGACATGAACAGATGGTTTGCAGGAAAGAGCAGGCTCTTAAATCTATAGAATGTCTTTCATCTCACTGAAGATGAACTGGGCCGTGTGACTGTGGGAATCAGCGGCTCTCGCCTGTGCTGGGGCCTGGTCAGCTCCGAGCCTGATGGAGGAGGTGTGCTGTGCTTATCCAAAGCACAAGTGCAGCTCCGTTTAACTCTGAGACCTTACTTCCAGTGACTTGTTGCAACTGGACACACATAAAGTGGCAAGTGGACAGTTTTTATTTAATCTTATTTCTAACCGTCTACCTTTGAGACACAATGACAATATATTCCAGGTGTTCAGTGGTCAGAACTTTCAAATAAGTCTGCCATTTCTCTTCCTTCCTTCCTTCCTTCCTTCCTTCCTTCCTTCCTTCCCTCCCTCCCTCCCTCCCTCCCTCCCTCCCTCCCTCCTTCCTTCCTTCCTTCCTTCCTTCCCTCCCTCCCTCCCTCCCTCCCTCCCTCCTTCCTTCCTTCCTTCCTTCCTTTCTTCCTTCCTTCTTGCTTTTTGTTTGAGATAGGGTCTTACTATGTAGCTCTGACTGTTCTGGATTTCCCTCTGTAGACCAGGCTGCCCTCAAACCTGCAGAGATCTGCCTGCCTCTGCCTCCTGAGTGCTGGGATTAAAGGTGTGTGCTACCATGCCTAGCATGCAAACAAGTATTTCTAAAGGAAAGTGATATAAGATGCTTCTATTTAAAAATAGGGGTGAGGTGAACGAGAACAGACTTTCATATTTGCTCTAATTTGCATGGAGAAAATCTGAATTGATACATAAGAAATTATTGTATTAGTTGTCTCCAGAGAAACAGAACCAGTGGGGAATAAATCTTTCTCTCCCCGTTCCTGTGGAATCTGAGAACTCCTACAGGCTCCTCTCTGTAGCCTGCAAAACAGAGAGGCTGATGGAGTAGTTAGAAGAGTTCAAAGGCCTAAGAACTAGAGAAGCAAGGATGTGACCCCAGTCCAGGTACCGAGGAAGAGGGGAACAGATGTCTCGGCTCAAACAATGAAGCAGAGAGAGAAGGAGGAGGGAGGGGAAGACGGAGAGGAGAATATTTCTTCTACCTTTTGTTCTATTCAGAACCATGTTCAGAGGGGGTCCACCTGCTGAGCCCACTGATTCAAGTACCAGTCTCACCTGGGAATCCCGCCATAGACACTATTAATGACCACATTTAGTTCTAGTGCCTAGCGGCCCAGTCAAGTCACACACAGAGTTCACCATCGTCCCTCATTCCGGTGGGAATGAGATCTTTTCACAGAACCCCTCTTATTTTAATTTCTGAATCATGTGAGTCTAGAATCTACGTTTAAAATTAAGCTAAATATCAATGCAAGGACTGAGGTATGTCTCAATGGTCCAGTGAGTGCCTAGCTTGTGCAAGACACAAGGTTCCATCCCCAGTACGCTCACATGTGCACATACATATGTATGTATACACACATACATATACATACACACATGTGCATGCATGTATGTATGCACACATACATATACACAAAATACACATATGCACACACATACACATACATATATATGCACACATAAACACATGCACACACACGCACATGCCTGCACACACATACACATGTACACATATACACACTCATGTGCACACATGCACACATACAAATGTGCACATACATAAACACATATACACATATGCACATGCCTGCACACACGCATTTGTGCACACATATACCCATACACACATATAGACATACACACATGCACACTATGCATACACATATACACATACACATTTTCACACACAAACACACATAAACACATGCACATGCCTGCACACATACATACACATTTGTGCATACACATATACACACAGACAGATATACCCTCATGCACACTCATGCATACATATAAACACACATACACACATGCATACACATAAACACACATGCACATGCCTGCACACATACATACATACTTGTGTGCACACACAACCCCATAGCCTTGGTGCTGGAGCAATGGACTCCTTGGTGTTGCCTGTTACCACTTTCACACCCTGAGTTCTGAACTTCGGGGGCTATCTCTTGTTCTTCCAGGAGACATCACATCCTTGAGACTTCATTAGTCAATGCAGGTCAGCTCATGGTCCAGAGCAGGACTGACAGGATGCAGTGTCCTGAACAAGGAAGTGGACCCTTCTTATTTCTTTTATTGAAGCAAAGGCCAGTCTGTTTTAAGATAAGGCCTCACTTTGTAGCCCAGAGTGGCCTCAAACTATGACAGCCCAACTCCCACAGCCTCTTAAATGCTGGGATCACAGGCAGGAGCCACCAAACTCACTTAAGCTGAGAAACTTTGCCATTCATGTCTGACTTCCATTGAGTTCCTAACTTTAGGAACTCAGTGAGATCCACAGATACCCCTCCCTCAGTTAGGATTACTGCCCAGGTCACCTCTGGTGAGCATGTGACCTCATGGAGGAAAGGGTGTGTGGATGAGTAGAACACAGAACCCCTCCCCTCCCCTGCATGCCACATGTGGTATCTAACATGCCACTCAACCCAAACACTACGAGTTCTCTTATCTGTAAATCAGGTGGGGTGACATGGGTGTGTGCATAGAAGGATTTCAGTCCAGGGAACACTCCCAGCTGCTTGGAGCAGCAATAGCAGATGAAACTCTCATCACAGATACTGAGCCCAGGCATGGTCCCAAGCCCTGCTCTTACCCACTCTCCCCTGTAAAGTAGATGGAGGTCTATCACATAGATGGGTCTCCCCATGAAGATCAGCTGTATTGTCCGGCCCTGGAGTGTCCGCGATGGGGCTTGAACCCGGCTCAGATGGTCGCTGTGCTAGCTCAGCTTCTGCTCGGAGAAATGCCCCTCAGCTCATTTGTCAGGCCTGGGCTGCGGCCTCTGAGAGCCTGTGGCTGCTCTTACACCTTAAGAGCCTGGTTTCCCTACATAAAGAGGGTGCCGAAGCTGATGGCGTTAACCTTGTCCAGGGCACCTGCTGGGCACTGGGCACTGCAAATGAGTCCTCATCCTCTCCTGAGTTCTCTTATCCCCACTTTATAGATAAAGAGACCAACGTTCAGGGAGGCTCAGACTTTTAGGGCACGTGTAAGAGAAATAATCAGAATTTGAAGCCAAAGCTTTTGATTCCAGACCCCAGGGCCCTCCTCTGCCCTCCCCTGTGTCTTTGGGGAGTTGTCACAGGATGGGAGTTAGCTTTGCAGGGTTAGGGGTACATAGTATCAGGTACAGTACCACCAATGCCCGGGTGGGATGTCTGCTGGTAAGACTCTCTCAAGCTGGCCTCTGTTTTGGTCTTGATGCAGACACCAGTAGCTTTCCAGTGGAAAGAGTCCTAGAAGGTTGTGTGGCCCGGAAACAGTGCTGTGCTGATGTCTCCATGGCCACCCCTTAAGGACACACCAACTCTTCCCTCCAACAAGAGCATATTGTGTCTGAGCCCTGGTCTCCCACCCGAGCCATTTGAAATTCAGAAATCTCTGCCAACAGCTACTTTTTAGCAGGGCAAGACTATCAGAGGAGAGAAACTTGGGAGAAATAAGAAAATGGGGCCATTGTTCCTGAGAGCTCAGGGCAGGCTGGGCCAGATGTGGGCTGGAGCCGTCTCCTGGAGACCACTCTGCTGTCACAGTAAGTGGTGTGAAAAAAGTGGCTACAGGCTTTCCCTCAGTGCTGAGAGGAAGTGCAGTCAGCTCCAGGAGACTCCAATGCCCCATAGGCTCATGGGAACACCTCAAGAGGGGCCTGGAATGTTCCAAGAAAAAAAAAAAAGTCCTATCTCAGAGCTGGAAGGAGCTTGGTGAAATTGCCCAGCTTCTTTGTAATGACCCTTGAAGAGGTGAGGCGTGGGCTCAAGTGTGTGGAGAAAACAAACAAGCCCTCCCCACCTTTAAAATCAAAATTTTTGGAAGAAATAAGTGTTCTCTTGATGATTGGGGCCCAGAAAAATAAATCTGCAAGAATGATTGTGAACCCACACGGGGCTCCTGGCACTGCTCCTGTAGCAGTGGGTAGACCACACCCGGAAGAATTCAAGCAGAGCCTAGTGGTCCAGCTTTGGGAAAGGATGCAGGGCTTGAAGCAGAAACTCAGAAACATTGGTCTGCCGAGTTATGTGCAGGGCCGGCTCACATCCACAGTGAATGGAGGGAAGACAGGATTGATCAAAAGTTAACTTGGAAAAATACAATAGATGCTTCGTGTGTGTGTGTCTGTGTGTGTGTGTGTGTGCGTGTGCGTGCGTGTGCATGTGCGTGTGCGTGTGTGCATGTGTAAGTGTGCATATGCCACAGCCCATGTATAGAGGTCAGAGGAAAACTCTCAGGAATTGCTTCTATCTGTCCATCTATCATGTGTTCCGGGCATTGAACTCAGGTCACCCCAATTGTTCAGGGGGCACTTTGACTTGCTGAGCCATCTTGCTAGCTCCATACCATTTGGGGGACAGGGTCTCTTACTGAACCTGAAGCTCACTGATTCATTGTCTAGACTGGACCATCTAACCCTAGGCTTCCTTCCACTTCTACCTCCCCGAGCTGAGACTACAGGTGTGCATCTCCTCTCCCAGCCCAGCCTTTTATGTGGGTGCTAGAGGATCTGAACTCAGGTCTTCATGCTCACACAGAAAGAACTTTCCTGGCTAAGCCAGCTCCTCAAACCTGGTCAGGTTTTATTGAAGGGATTATTCCCTCCTCTTAGATGTTGACCACCCTTACAGAGTGCACTGTGGATACATAGGACTGCCCAGAAACCTCAGCTCACACAGTGCCAAGCCTTCCCATTGCTAACAGTCTGTGACTCTAGGAAAATATGTTTTTCATTTGGAATAAACAGGAGAGGAGGACTGAGCAAAAGCAGAGCCCGAGGGTGTACGGCTGGTGGTTCATTACTTAAAGAGTGGCACTAATGACCAGTAGGTAACAGTGGGCAGGTTGGTGATGCTGGTCCCTGGGGTACTTGGCTGGCGGTGCGGTTTCCCATTGTGACCAACTCTGTGTTCTTATGTGAGCTTTAAAAAGATTTAAAAGTTCAGTGTGAACATAAGAGAAAAAATATAAAACTTCTTTGTGTGTGTCTCTGTTTGCATGTGTTTGTGTGTGCCTATGTGTTTACACATGTTTACATGTGCATATATATTTGTTTATGTGCACATGCTTATACATGCACATCTGGGCATGTGTGTGTAGAAGCAAGGAGAGGAGGTTGGGTGTCTTCTTCTATCGCTCTCTGCCTTATTTTTTTAAGACAAGGCCTCTCACTGAACCTAGAGCTCATCAATTGACTACACTGGCTAGTCAAAGAGCTCGGGAACCCTCCTGTCCCCATGTCCCCAGCACTGGGATTACAGGTGCACATTGGCTGGGCTTAGCTTTTTACATACTGAGGATCAAACTCAGCTTTGTGTGCTTATGCATTGTGATGGTTTGTATTTACTTGGCCAAGGGAGTGGCACTATAAGGAGTTGTGGCCCTGTTGGAGTAGGTGTGTCACTGTGGGTGTGGACTTTAGAACCCTCATCTTAGCTGACTGGAAGTCAGTGTTCTGCTAGCAGCCTTCAAATGAAGATGTAAAACTCTCAGCTCCTCCTGCACCATCCCTGCCTGGATGCTGCCATGCTCCCGCCTTGATGATAATGGACTGAACCTCTGAACCTGTAAGCCAGCCCCAATTAAATGTTGTCCTTTGTAAGACTTGCCTTGGTCATGGTGTCTGCTCACAGCAGTGAGACCCTCACTGAGACATGCAGCAAGCAGTTTACCCAGTGAGCCGTCTCCTCCAGCCCTAAAACCGCTCAGTAATACAAGACCAGTGACAGTAGCCGCCCTGCTGGATCCTGCACTAAGAGCTTTTACATCTGTTTTCTGTAGTGAGTCCCAGGTTCGTGGGGGGGGTGGGGGGGCACTCCAATGAGCCAGAGTCCTTGCTTCTCTCTGGATGACTTAGAAGTATAAGTCAAGTGCAGGCCCGTATTCATGATGCACATGTGTCTCCCATGTGGGTGAGACCCCTGTGAGGTCTGAGGTGCAGGGACAGGATGCTACAGAAAAGACTAGAAGGTGCTAGAAGAAATGAGAACAAAAGGGAGATCCTGGTCTTGCTTTCAGAGTATGCTTTAAATCTTCTTACATTTCTATTCTTGTTTATTTTGAGGTAGAGACTTAAATGTGTGGCCTGGACTGGTCTTGAACACTCAGCCCTTCTGCCTTGGCCTCCTGGGTACTGGTGTTACATGCCTGTGCCTCTGCCCGGCTCGGGATTGTGATTTTTTTTTTTTTTTTTTTTTTTTTATTTCTGCAACTTGGTGTGAACTAGAAGGAGACACAGAACAGTCACAAGGGAGAAAGACTAGTACATGTCAGGGACCAAGTGCTTCTTATTCCCTCTTTTGGGTTTGGTGGCACTTTGTGTGGCAGTTAACAAAAGAAGTAAATTCAACGTAGTTGAAACAAATATAGAGACTAATGAGCTCACAGAACAGAAAAGTCTGTCTCTTAAAGTGGCCTCTCTCTTCTCCCTCATCCTCAACTTCCCCCGGGCAGGTTTCCTGTTTCCTTTTGCTCTGGGCATCTATCAGACACATTAGCAGAATGGGGTCCCTTTGTCCTGACAGCTCTTTCAAAAGTCACAGGGTGGACAACTGCTGGTCCAGGTAGGTCACGTACCATCTTAGTTAGGGTTTCCATCGCTGTGAAGAGACACCATGACCAAGGCAACTCTTATAAGGACAATGTTTAATTGAGGCTGGCTTATAGTTTCAGACGTTCAGTCCATTGTCATCATGGTGGGTGGCATGGCAGCATCCGGGCAGGCATGGTGCTAGGGTTGGAGCTGAGAGTTCTACATCTTGATATGCAAGCAGCAAGGAGAGGCTGTGTTTAGATTTAGCTTGAGCATACATATATGACCTCAAAGCCCATGCCCCCAGTGACACACCGCCACACCTACTCCACAAGGCCACACCTACTCCACAAGGCCACACCTACTCCACAAGGCCACACCCTCTAATGCCACTCCCCATGGGCCAAGCATTCAAACCCACGAGTCTATGAGAGTCGTTCCTACTCAACCCACCACACGTACCCGTAAGCGGCAGTACAATAGCCACAGATGCAAGGATCTGACTAACTGAGCTTGGAAACAGTGGACCCCTTTTCAAAACAGCACCATGGGCCTTGGGTGACCAGCTCCCCTCAGAGGGACAACCAGAGAGAGGAACAGAGATGTGCCCCAGGAGACAGAGGAGACAGCACAGATGCCACCAGCAGTATCCCCAGGACCAGCAAAGAAGGTGGCTTTCACTGAACCTGAGGGCAGCTGAGAGGGAGGTGGGAGCCAGAGCCCAGGAACAGTGTTGTTCCAAAGGAACAGCCTGAGCAGAGGCCTGGAAACAGTTTGTCGTGCTTAGGAAGGAGAGAGCCCACCAGGGCTAGGAGGGACATGGCAGGTGGCCAACACTGGTGTCCAGAGCGCGGCCAGATTCACACCAAGTGCTGGATGGAAAGTAGATCAGAGGCTGCCTGGTGTGTTTGAACTTATTCATTCAAATGACACATGTTTACCCTGTAGCATAATGACAGAAGTCTGGAAGCATGTCATTGTAGGGGGGCAGAGAAGAGAATGGGGCTCAGTCCAGGTGGGAGAGGACCAGGCTTAGCTGAGTGGGAGCACGCTTGCCTCTCATGGCTATGCTCAAAGCCCATCTCTACCAGGCAAACTGAGCTCCAGACACCAATTCCAGGGTCTGGTTAAATACTCCAGCCGGCAGCCGTATGCAGCCATTTTGTCCCATCTGTCAGCAGAGGCTGACACCGAGAGAGCATCAGACTTGAGTTGGGGGCTCCCTGCCCTGGCTGCCAGCTGTGTGACTGGCCTCACTTCTCTGTCCTCGGTCCCCTCTGCTGGATAGTTTTGTGGAGCTGGGGAGACAGCTCAGCGGGTAAAGTGCTACTCACAAGCGTGAGGACCAGATATCGGATCCTGGGGTGTTTGTATAAAAGCTGAGTGAGGTGGTGTGCATCCGCCCAGTGCTGGAGTTAGAGACAGCATTCTGGGGGCTCACTAACCAGCCAGCCCCGCTGTGGGTGAGCTCCAGGTTCAAGAGAGACTCTGTCTCAAAAAATGGAGGAAGATGCCAGATGCTGACCTCTGGCCTCTATGTACACAGACATATACATCATACATCATATACATACATATACATCATATATCATACACACAGAGACACACACACAGACACAGACACTACACACATACACACACATGTTTACCAGGCACACACATACACTGGACACACACACAAAACACACACCACATAAATATATACCACACATACACACATACACCACACACATACACACACATACACCACACACATACATACACACATACCACACACACCACATACACACACATATATCACACATACAAGCAGACAGACACACAGTCACACATACAGACACACATATACATGGGACACACATACCACACCACACACATACCACACCACACACACCGCACACCACACACACACACACTGCCTTCGTAATGACATGTCTCTCCCAGGGCTGGGAGGAGGGTGAACAGAAAAGGGTTGTTACCTCTCAATGCTCTACATCCTGTCTCAGAAACTGGGGACCATGACAGCATAAACTTTCATAAGACAGGAAGCCTCTTGGTGGCGATGTGATCGGCACCTCTTGGTATCCTCCCATCTTTAGATGCCTGGCAGCTGCTTGCCCGTGTGTCCTCTGAGTCAGCACCTAGTCTCCGGTGCTTGGACGAACTCCAGCTCAGCTTCTCGGACCTGCATGGCTGAGCCCTCTTTCCAGCCTCTATTGTTCATATTTTAATCCAACATTTTGGGCTGTGCTTCCTGAAGGCGACTTAGACTTGAGCTAACAAGGGAGGATTTGCAAACAACCATCCAGAAAACCAGCCGATTGTTCGTTCATTCTTCCATAAATATCTCTCCTGGTTCACTATCTGCCAGGTCTTTGTGCCAAGCCCAAGGGACCAAGCTAGACCCACTCACTCTCTTGACACAGAAGCTCCTTGACTTGTACCTAAAGAAGCACATGGTCCCCACTCTCAGGCCACCTAACGCTGGGGACACTGGTCCCATCCCCCTCACCACAAAAAGCATGACTCAGGTCCCTCCACCCTGGTGATAGCAGGCAGGTGAGCCAAGCCCAGCCAATCAGAACATTTCCTGGAATTTTAGCCTTTACTGACAGGGGAAAGTGCTATGCTCCCACTTGGGACCTGGGGCCAGGTTAAAGGCTCTGGGAAACATCCTTGCCAACAGTTTGTGGGAGAGGCTGTCAGGAAATAAAACTGCATGAGGGAAATAAATAAAAACAGAGTAATGGAGGAGAGGGGGGCGGTATGTAAAGAAGAGACAGGGTAGTGCATTTGGGTTTTTTTTTGGGTTTGTTTTGTTTTATTTTTAAATCTCTTGATCAAGCTGTGCCTGAAGCCAACATCTTAGGGTTTCTAGCTATGTGAATCAGTAAGTCCTCCTTTTAATCTGAACCAATTTGAGCTAACTTTCCTGTTATTTTCATGGGAAAGGGTCCTGACTAAGCCAGGCGTCTTCCAGGCAAGGGGCGGGTGGGGACGATTTACTGGAACTCTTCACCACAGATGTAAATTTGTTTGCAGCAGAATCTTGCTCTGGAAAGCTGGGTCCTGTTCTGAGATAACACAGCCAGGCTCGGACCATTGGGACAGTTTTGGAGATGGTGCCAGGCAAGTCCTCTCTCCTTCCGTTCCCCTGTGCCCTGGGCTGGCGCACTCCAGACTGTTCACATATTGTTGCCTACACCTGGCCTGGGCTGAGTCACATAGCCCTGGCAAACCTCAGTTTCCCCATCAATAAGATGGGTCCACTTTTTAAGGCATAGGGTTTAGAGTAGTGTAAATATAAGACAGTGTGTGCTGAGCTGGGGGTATGGGGGGGCATACTGAGTTATAGGAAGAACTCAACAAAACAGGCGTTCACCAGCATTGACAGCTCCTGCTGCTCAGTTATTGTGTGAGGCCTCTAGGGGTGCAGAAGTCGGATAGCACACACACACACACACACACACACACACACACACACACGGGAGAGAGAGAGGCTCGGTTTAGCCTTCCAAACACTTCCTAGATTTAAAATCATATTGAACAAGGGAACTTGCTGCAGTGCAGTGGCCAGCAACGCAAGTCAATAGCAGTCGTAGTGAGCATTTATTGAACACTTACTGTATACCAGGCTTGATTGGAAATGTTCCACATGTCATGGTTCAAGGAAGAAAGGACAGAAAGAAAAGAGGAAGGAAGGGAAGGAGGGAGGGAGGGAGGGAAGGAGAGAGGGAGTGAGGGAGAGAAGGAAGAAGAGAGGGAAAGAACAGACTATGCGGCCAGCACTCAGTCCCAGGTCTGTGTGCTACCCAACCCACGGATGGATTGAATGCTTTGTTCAGTGAGGGTGGGCAGGGCCAAGCAAGGAACTCAAGAAGGGCTGTGTGCTAGCTTCTCAAGGACAGTGGGTGGGAAGAGTCCCAGGCAGCTGGTGGCATGGGGGCTGGGCCCAGCTGTCTCCTGCTGACCAAGCCTGAGTGCCCCCTCCCCGCCACACACCCCCACCCGCCACTCACAATGAAACCCTAACAGCTGCCACAGTAGAATGTGCCTGTTGGCCACAGGCGACCAGCAGAGCGGGGACAGTGACCCTGGGGTGAAAGGTTCACCTGTGGCACCCCGGCCTCCTGCCTCGCCATCTGTCTTACCCCCTACAACTGGTTTGGCTTCTCCCCTTCAGCGTCAATGGAGAAGCAGCTACATACATAGTAAGGTAGAAAGGCCATCCTTTCTTCCAAAGGCCTGGGCAGGCTGGATGTCACTGTGTACTGACTGAGAAAGCTGGGGTGCCCACATGCTGGCCCCCAGGAGCACCTCTGCTGAGTGGCCAGTCTATCATGAGTAAAGTGGGCTCCTGCCCCCTCCGTGCATGGAGCAGGAGAGCTAATGTAACCGTCACCCTGTGGCCTACCAGGAGTCAAGCTTGCTGATGGCAGAGCCACCCCTCCCCAGGTCTATGGCAGCTTCCTCCGGCTGAGGAAAATAATGTGACACCCACGACAGAACACCCTTGAGGAATTTAATGTGCCAATATGCGAGGCACCTGTGGATCCCAGCAGGTCCTGGTAAGAGGCAATTTAATAAGTAACGGAGGCTCCAGGGACTGCGTGGATCGGTTCTGTGGGTAAAAGGCTTGCTGTACAAACACAAGGACCTGGGTTGGAATCCCCAGCACCCACAAGAGATGGGAGTGTGGGTATGGATCTGTAACCCCAGTTCTGGGGAGGAGGGGACAGAGACAAGAGGATCCATGAGGCTGGGTGGACAGACTGTCTAGCTAAATTGGTGAGTTCTTGGTTCGGTGAGAGACCCTGTCTTTAAAAAGTAAGGTGGAGAGAGACGGAAAGACACCAGACATGGAACTCTGACCTCCACATGAGTGTGCACACACACGAACACGTACACATGCATACACACACAAGAATGCAGACTCTCTTGCCTATCTGCCATGTGACTGGGGCAAGTGGCTTCCCCTCACTGTGCCTTGGTTTCTTCCCCAGTAATGTGGAGGTACTCCCGGCCCCTCCCTTTGCAGCTTATCCTAGGATTAAGTAAAGTAGCTCAGAAGACCTTGGGGCTTGGCAGGTGAGAACTCAGTGATAAATATTTGCTCTCAGGGTGTCCAAAAGCTCTTCCATTAGAAAAAGTCTCACCAGGTTCTTGGAAGACTGGAGGGAGGGGCCTACTTATACTAAGGGACAATATTTGTGTAGTCTTTGGGTGTATGAACACAACCCACAAAGGTAATATCTCAAAGTGTCTCCCACAGCCTGCATTGAAGACTCAGCCTATTCCCTGAGGTTGAGCAGGGGAGGGTTATACACCAGGTAATGCTCAAAAAAAGACTGGCTGGCTCATAACTCTACTGGGCACACTAGCCCTGTGACTTGTGACAAAGCAAATCAAAGGAACTTCCCCAAGTCACTTTCCCCAAGCTCCTCCCTTTGCAGAGAACCTGGACAGACCCAGCTCAGAGACCTTTTTCTAAGCCCATCCACATAGGGCTGTTCTCAGCCCGGGACTCTTCTGGAAGGGGAAACATGTGACAGCATAAATCGAGAAGAGAGACCAGCTTCAATCTTCTAGAGCAGTGGCCCTCAACCTTCCTTTTAATGCAGGTCCTCATGTTGCGGACACCTCTAACCACAAAATTATTTCGTTGCCGCTTTATGACTGTAATTTTTGCTGCCGCTATGAATCGTGATTTAAAAATCGGATATGCAGGAATTCTGATAAGCGACCCGCTTTAAAGGGGTAGAGACCCACAGGTTGAGAACCGATGCTCTAGGCAAAGTGTGATTCCCCAAACGTCAGTAGTCTCCATAAAAGTCCTGAAGTAGGTGACTTCAGTTCATCGAGCACTCACTTTTGTTAATTGATTAAACCAACCTGCCTGCTCCCGGTATCTCCTTCTGGCATAGAGAGAATGTTCATCCCTCACAGACGTGTTAATGAGAAAGTATGCCCAAGAGCCCTCGGGTATGGCCCTCCATGGGCAGACTGGGGCAGGGCAGGCCCCAAGGAGGCTGCAGCTGGAGTTTGGTCAAGAGGTTTCATCTGGAAGATGGACTTGGATGGTCTCAGCACATGTGGCTTCCGGCTCCAACCTCAAGCTTCTGAAGGAAGTTGGCCATGGCACCGGTGTGGGTGGAGCATCAGGGCAGAAGGAGGGAGGCTGGAGTGTATACGGACCGGGTTCCCCTCCTCCTTCCTTTCCAAAGCAGGAAAACAGTTTAACCCAACCTGGCAGCTTCCTTTGTGTCTGATTCATCAGAGCGCTCCTGGGTAAAATACCTCCAGGGCAGGAAGCTGTCCACACACTCAGTTTATCTTCCTAGACCTCTGTGTGTGTGCCCCTGTGTGTGTGTGCCCCTGTGTGTGTGTGCCCCTGTGTGTGTATGTGTGTGCACGCGCGCCCCTGTGTGTGTGTGTGTGTGCCCCTGTGTGTGTGTGCCCCTCTGTGTGTGTGTGTGTGTGTGTGTGTGTGTGTGTGTGCACGTGGGGGCTAGGGGTCAGCGGAGAAAGTCTTTCCTTCTATTGCAGCCTAGTTTGGTTTTTTGTTTTACTTTGTTTTGTTTTCAGACAAGATCTCTGCCTGAACTCAGAGCTCACCAACTAGCAAGACTAGCTGGTTAGAGAGTTCCAGGATCCTTCTGTCTCCAGCTCCCTGATGCTGCCATGCCCAGCTTTTCATCTAGGTTGGAGGGATTGGAACTCCGGTCCTCACACTTTCCCAGTAGCACCGAGCCATCCCTCCAGCAACCCCTCCCCTCCTGTTCTTTCCTGGGGGGGGTGCGGGGGGAGTCATTCTTTTCTTCCTGCTATAGGGAGTTGATTCCACACAACAGCCCCCCCCCCCAACCCCATCCCCTCCCATTTTTCTCTGATGTCTGGGAATGGCAGTGACAGGGAAGCAGCTTTGAGTGGATTTTCCTCAGAAAAAGGGGAGGGCATTGCAGTCTGTCAGTTCAGATAGGAAGAGCCCTAACTCTGTACTCCTGGGAGTCAGTCTGTATGTACGATTCAGACAGTTTCTCCAGACTCAAGGACAAGAATGGGGTGAGGACAAGATGTCAAAGGTTCCATCTGGAGTAGTCATCTGATGCTGTGGCCGTTGCTTAGCGCTGTACTGGCATTGGGACAGCTCCAGCCTTGGCCTCTTGCTAGGAGGTGCAGAAGGTGACCCGACCTCTGTGCAGCTGGGATCAGCAGGAGTGCTGCCACCTGCCTGGCACGGGGTTCTGCTCACTTCTGCTCTCTCATCTCTAATCTGGGAGGAAAAACAAGACCAGCTCCTTCAGGCTCTCCAGGAAATTCTATAAGCGCTTGGCCGTGTCATTCCTCCTCCAATTACCTAGCACTCTCTGAATGTTCTTGAACTGCTTGCTCGGCTATGCCCGGCCTCCAGAAGAATGCTGAGTCTTGAGAGGCCCAGTTAGCAGGAAGAGGTGTGGAAGCAAAGATACTCCTGAGTCACTCTGCTCCACAGTAAGCAGCAGGAAGGTCCCCTGTCCCGGGTAGTCTCACCTTCTGGACCCCAGCCTCCTCACTGTCAAATGGGGTCCTACTGTATCTTTCCCCCAACAGCATGGGGATGTGGCAGTCACCTGGATACAGGCTGTGAATAGGGCCTGGTCACACTTAAGAGCTCTTTAAGGGTTAGCCAAGTAAAGGCAGGGCGTCTGGATACTGGGGACAAGCTGATGATATCCTGAAAGCTCAGGTTTCCTGTCTTTAACCAACTTTAAGACATCTCCAGTACCCGAACAGCCTCATGGGAAAGGATCCGTGTGCCCACTGGCCAGTGTGTACCACAGAGGCACCACATGGTTTTAAGACTTGGGCCTTTCAGAACACTGGCCACTGAGAGGCCAGATAGACCTTAGTTTCTTTGGTACTCTGAGAGTACTCTAGACACTGAGTCTTTAGACTCTTCGTCGTTGGTGGTTTGGGTTGTGGTGTGTCCTTCATTCACCTCTGGGCTGTAGTGAGGGGCTGAGTCTTTGCTCTATCTGCCTCAGTTTGTGCAGCAGCCCCTGGCACGATGCGGCTGGGCTCAGCCAGCCTTGAAGACTTTCCTCAGTTCTTTGACTGGGAAGTGAAGGTCCCAAGACAATCTAGCTAGGCCATTAGCTGTTGATAGTGGGACCTGGGGGAGATTCTGAAATGCAGAAAACACTGAGATGGCTTACCAGAGCTTCTGAAAGACTCAATGTGTGGGATCCATGTACTTGGGACAAGGATACCCTCAGCCCTCAGACAGACTAAGCGCTGTTGGATATATATGGTGTGTGTGCGCATGTGCATGGGCGTGTGTGTGTGTGTGTGTGTGTGTGTGTGTGTGCCATGCGCGCGCGCGCGCGCACATGTGTGCACAGATTCCAGACGAAGGCATCAGATCCCTTGGAACTGAAGTTGCCCAGAGCTTGTTAGATTGGCTGGCTGACCAGCAAACTCCAGGGACCCTCCTAAATCACCCCACTACCCAGAACTGGAGTTACGGGTGTCACACACAGCTTTCACAAGAGTGCTATGCATAGACCTCAGGTCTCCATGCTTGCAGGGCAGGCATGTTACCAACAGGACCATCTTTCCAGTCCCATCTTGCAGGATGTTGAGAGTTAGTAATGGCCTCAGGTCCTGCGTCTCTTTACCTAGCAGATGGTACCAGCTTGCAGCTGAGGCTCTTCTTGCCAGTGCCTGCTCATACCGTGAACTTCCTCCTCCTCTGGCCCTGCTCAGCCCTTGCAGGCCCTGCAGAACCTCTGCCAAGCCTGACCTCCTGGCTCTGCAGCTTAAACCCTGGGAGGTCCAGCCCGAGGAGCCTGCATGCAGGGCTTTGTGTTTTATTACTATTTATTGTTCTTGTTATTTTAACATTTATGGAGTGCGTCTTAGCTGTGAACTTGCTTCTCAGGCGTCACTGTGGTCAGATTCTCTCCAGGGTGCGGGGCTGAACGTTCTTGCTTTGATTCTGGCCCTATCCACTTTATTAAAAACAACGCTCCGCTTGGAGCTGTCTTTGTTCCCAGGGCTCTTGCACATGTGGCCCCAGGTCCACCCAAAGCCGCTTGACACCATTCTTTGAGGGGGTGGTCCTGTGGAGGCCAGAGGCAGGCAAACATGCGCTGTGAGAGCCCAAGGAACACTGAGTCCAGGATCTGAGGGCCACATAGTCTTCCAGTAGTGGCTACTTAATTCTGGTCACCTCCTGTCCATGCCAAAGCAGGCACAGACAGCACAGAAACAAATAAACCTTTGTTTATGAAGACAGCAGCCAGAGCTGATCTGTGGGGCATGCTTCACACATTATGAATTGCATCGTAGGCTTTCTTCATAGCAGAGCCCCTATCGAACACTTCTGTGCGTCTAACCTGCTTCTTCTCCAAACGATCTAGAGCAAGGTTTGGCAAACCCAAACCCAAAGGTCAAATTTCCTCATTTGTCTCTGGTTTAAATAAAGTTTTATTGCCACAAGGCCATGGCCACTGGCTCCCATATCCTTTGTATTTTCCCCCATCTACAACAAAGAGACCAACTTCTCAGCCCCCAGAAGCCTTCACAGGAAGTGTCTGCTGACCCATCTCCCTGCCCTAGGTGGTCCGTGAGTAGCTTTCTCCACAGCAGCCCTTTTACCTGAGACTAAAACTGGCCCATTTTAGAATTATCTTATGTAGTCATTCCGATTCTGTGGGGAACAGGTGTGCACTGCTGTGCATGTGGAGGTCAGGGGTCAACCCCATTCCTCAGAACCTGTCCACCTTGTGTGTAGTTTCAGAAAAAAAAGGTCTCCAGCCAGCCTGGAGCTCACTGGTTAGGTGGTGGCTCCCACCTCACCATAGAAGCTCTGGCTTAGAGATGCATGCTACCACATCTCGTTACACGGATTCTGGAGATCCTAACTCGGGCCCTCGTGCTTGTGTGGTTAGGGCTTGGCCCATGGACTCATCTCCCCAGCCTGGAAGTTTAATGTTTAGAACTGTGCTAACTAGGAGATTCAGTTGGACCAAATCTATCATCACAATGAAGACTATGAAGTTACATAGAGTTTAGCCAGAAGAGGGGATATGTGAGCTGGAGGAACTGAGGGTCTGGGGTTAGAATAAAGTTCGGGCACAGGTGGGTCAGGGTTCAGGGAGACAGTGAGAATCCCAGTGTTTTCTGGCTGTGGACCACCTTCTGCTCTCCTTGCTGTTTTGATTTGACCCTCAGCCTGTACACAAGCCAGATGGTGGGGACATCCCAGCCCCGTATGCTCTTAGGCACACAGTAGGTGCTCAGTAAGTGTTCATTGCATGAATGCACTGTACCAGCTTGGTTTAAAGGTGCGGGAGTTTTCTAGGTGTTGCTCCCCATTCCAGGACTTGGGAGTGTTTGCACAATGGAGGGACAGTGGAGGCAGATGTGGTGGCAGTGCTGGTCCTGCCTCTGACTTACACGGGGGTTTGGACAAGGTCTCAGCTTTTGTCTGACTGAGCTATGTGTGATGTGTTTATGAAAAGATAAAGAGATATGGGATATGTTCTGTGGAGGTGTGGTGAGGTATGGGGGAAGGGGATGTCTCAGCGGGCCCATTCCCCCTGAGGGATCAGCCACACAATGGTATAATATAGAATAGAGTTTATTCAGGGCATGGGGAGGGGAGTTAAGAGGGTAGTAGAGGCAGAGAGAGGGAGAGAGGGAGAGAGAAAAGAGGAGAGGAGAGAAGAGGAGAGGACAGGACAGGACAGGACAGGACAAGACCGGCCATGACCACTTGGCAAGAGGGGGAAGGAAAGGGGGAAGAGGCAAGGAGACAGAGGGATCAAGAGATCAAGAGAGAGCAAGAGAGCAGGAGTGCAAGAGACAGAGGAGAGGGCAAGCAGCCCCTTTTATAGTGGGCCAGGCCTACCTGGCTGTTGCCATGTAACTGTGGGGGTGGAGTTTAGACAGAATACTAACAATGCGTCTTTAGCTATCCAGTGATTGTGCACAGCCATGCAAGAACAATGTGACAGGAGACTGACCAACTGGGGCAAGGTAAATTGTGGGGCCAGCGTGTGCCAGCCAGTTGGCTTTGCTCTCCTCAGCACACAGACTGTACCTGGCACAGACTATACATTGATGTGTGAAGAGCCATCTCTGTGGGTTTGTTTAAAAGTAGTGCAGGGACATGGGTGAAGAGGGTACTTCATCCTTCATAGACACATAGCTGTAATATAAATGTCAATTACTTTCAGGGGCTAGAGAGATTACTCAGTAGTCAACAGCATGTGTTGCTTTTGTAGAGGACCCAGGTTCAACTCCTAGTACCAGTACAGTAGCTCACAACCATCTGCAACCCCAGTTCCAGGAGATTTAACAGGCACACGTGTGGTGCACATACATGCATACAGGCAAAACATTCATACACACAGAGTAAAATAAATAAGTCTTTAAAAATATATCAATTACCTTCCCAGAATCATAAAGGAATAATTATTTGTCTCCCATATTCCCCTCACCTGCTGTGAGACCCTGCCCTCTCAGAGTCTGGATCTTTACCACCATAAAATAATCTTCAAGACTCTCTAACCCCAGGAGATTCTGAAATTGAGTGTCTAGACTGTGGGGAGGGCACTATGGTCAGCCTACAACACCTATTCTCTGTTACTGGGCTGAGAACCTGGAAAGCTGATAACAGTACTTGCAGACTCCCTTGCAGCTAGGTTTCTTCAAACCAACTCACTCCTGAATCCAAAAGGCTGAGGTCATGCTTTAAACTCCTCTGCTGGATTAAGCCTTAATCCTTGGTGGATTAAGCCTCCAAACACAGTCTAGAGGGCTTTGCTATACAGCCTTCATAGAATCTCAGCGAGCACTCACTAGCTTTGTGTTGGTAGTCATGGCATCTCAGCCCATTCCCGCCCCCTCTCCCCCCCCCACCCCACCCCCGGAGCTGACCTCCACAAGATGAGGATTCAGATGCAAGTGTCCTGTATAAGAGGTAATTCTGAGAAATGCTATACTGGAAATGGAAAGACAAGAAGAGAAAGAAAGGCAGGCATGGAGGATGTGTAACTGAGCAGGCAACTCTCCAGGCGTTCGGGGCTTACTGCTGACCAGCTTATTATAAATTTGTGCTCTGGACGCTCCCCTCAGAAGAGGCAAGAGAGCCTGCATATGAAAAGAGAACCACTATGAGAAGTGGCTAAGGTAATACTAGCTGCCATAACAAACACAGCATATAGCCTGAAGGTCACAGGTGATCTTCCATGTACAGACCAATTTCAGGTTTTGTGGAAAATTTTGTTCGCCTGGCTCCTCCTCCCTCTGATCACTCAGTGATGAGTCCTTTTGTCAAGTTCATGAGAACAGAGGAGCTACAAATGGGAGCTAGGAGCTTGATAAACCACAAGACACCTATTTACTGATCTGGGGTGCAGGCAGTCTGTATCACAGCCACACACTGCACACATGATGTGTGCCCATGATCCGTAGGTCGTTAGCCACACCTAGCTGCTAGAGATCCAGGGACGCCGTGTGCCCCTGTGTCCAAGAGAAAGAAAGCCAGATTGTGGTGAGCATGTTGGCCTCTAAACCTTTGAAATTAGATGTCTGAGTCAAGGAGAACTAACAGAGACCTGAATGTACTAAATACCCACTAAACACAACTTCTGCCACTGTAAACATGTGTTTCTTTCCTGTTCGACAATGTCATAATCCCATAGCACATGTGTGCCCTTTCTCTCTGCAGATGTATGCATCCCTGCCAGGCTTGTTTTTGGTTTTGATTTTGATTTTTTAACCACTCCTAATCCTCTACCAACTGGCAGGCCTATTTTAGAATTTCACATAAAAATTGATGAACACCAAGTGCACTTGGCTGGACTGTGTCCCCAAAGATATCAGATTTTTAATACTGAAATTTTTAAGTGTCAATTGGGCATGGTGATACATACCCATAATCCCAACATTCAGGAAGTGGTAGCAGAAAGATCAAGAGTTCAAGGCCAGCTTGGGATACAAAAGGAGAGTCTGTCTCCAAAAATTAAAAATGAATTAATTTTTTAAAGGGTTACAGGTGTAATTTGATGGCAAAGTACTTGTCTAGAATATGCAAGGCTCTGGATTTGACCCCTAGGATGGACCAAAAAGTAAAAATAAAAAGGTAAATGCTACCTTAGCTGATAAAGATTTTGCAGCTAGGATTGGATTAAAGTTCTTAAGAGAAGGAGATGATCTTAGCTGGTGGGCCATGTAATAATGGCTATGTAATAATGGGTGTTCCTAAAAGACACATAGCTGTGCCCATGGACCTACACTGCCTAAGAAAGCAAGGTGAAGACAGATGAAGACATTAGCCTGGAATGGAAGATCGGATGGATGCTGCCACAAGCTGGTGGCTCCCAGAAGCTGGAAGAGGTGAGAGACAAGCATCTCCCCAAGATCCTCAAGAGAACACAGCTCTGGGGGTGCCTTAACTTAAAGGAGCCGACTATGAGGACTTTCACCTTCCGATTTTCTCATGTTTGAAAGAATACATTTGTCTACGGACATACCACCCTAAACGCACCCCGTCTGAAAGAATCCATTTCTGTTTATCCTAAGCCACTAACTGGCCATTTAAAATAAGAGCTATAGGAAACTAGGCCACCAAAAGGCTTCCTGGCATTCTCTGGGTGGTGAAATGTGTAAGAACTGTGATCTGGAGATTGTCCCAAACTGAATTCCCTGCCATTGGGCTGGCCTTCTTCCTGAGGGGTGGACGCTTGGCTACCTCCTTGCCCCTCGCCTCTTGTAAAACACTGACCACTAAGGCTTGTCAAAACCGCTCTGAAGTGGCTTTCCTGCACTCTGTGTCTCCATTTATTTCAAAAACTACATGCATGTGTTCACAGGAACATGCACAAGCACATATGATGCCATGCTGCATACATGCAAGTCGATGACAGCCTCAGGGGCTGACCCTCACCCTGTTTGAAATAAAGTCTCTCTTGTTTGCTACTTTGAACAAGTGTGGAACTCAGATCCCCTGAGAGCTTCGAGGATCTGACCCCTCTGACCACCCCCCCCCCACTCCTCACATCTCACCACATGAACGCTACAACTTTACATGGGAACTGGGGATTCAAACTCAGGTCCACAGCAAGTGCTTTACCCACTGTGACCCCGCCTGAGTTCCCACCTGAGTCCCCGCCTGAGTTCCTGCTCTGGCATTTTCTTCTCCCTAGCATGTCCTTAGTGGTAGTAAACACAGGTTTGTTGTTTGTTTGTTTGTTTGTTTGTTTTTGCCTGACCTCGAATGTCAGCCTCCTCAGCCTGCCTGCACCTGTCTCCTTGCCCGTCAGTGAAATCAGGTGAGTCTGCACAGTGGCAGGTCACCATCTTTGCTGAGGCTAGCAAGACATGGTCCCTCTTCTGAGCTTCAGTGCAGACCTACATCCTACTGCAGCTTCAGCATCCTGCTGTGTCTCTCTGCTACTTACAACCATCCCCCCCAGGACACACACACACACACACACACACACACACCTGTGTATACACAAACAAGAATAGAACAACTCTCCCTCCACCTGCTCCCATTCTGGCATGTGAAAGTGTGAAAGCAGGAAGCTTTGCTTACACACACACACACACACACACACACACACACACACACACACACACCACAACCATCCATCCATCCATCCATCTGCTCTCGGCTGCTCTCAGGCCCCATGTCCCACTCAATCAACAGCCCCTCAGAGGAAAGCCAGAAGCACCTGCCCTGGGATCCACCAGCTCAATTGGAAATCTCAATGAGGGGTGGGGAGTGAGTGCCTGGCAAAGCCTGCAATGGCTTTCATTAATGTTGTTCATGGGGTGCTGGACGGTAAATGCTGGGAACTGAGCCTATCTCCTTGTGCATGCCAGGCAAGCACTTTCCCACTGAGCCCAGATGACTTTTTAAAGGACCACTCGGCCAGGCAGAACAGATTAAGTCTGTTGGGCACACATCACAATTCCGAGCCAAAGAATATGGGGAGGAAGAGGAGACACTTTGGGGGGTTTTGGAGCACACAGATCCCAGATCCTAGGAGAGACAGCCAATGAGATTGCCAGACATACTTGCCTGCAGATGCTATCCAGATTGCTTCATTTATGAATTGATGTATTTCTTCCAATGGCCCCACTGAATGGAGCTTGCATGGCTTCTAGGGGGTGTGAAGGAACAGAGGAACCGAGAAATTGTATGACTTGTCCAAGATGATATGGTTGGTCTCCAGGAGTTTCCTCAATTCAGTATAGACAGTATAAACTCCATCTCCCTGGCTAAAGCCAGCCCTGATAAGTGTTTCCAAAGCAAACTCTACACCCTACATCCCTGTCTTCAGGTGGCAAGAACCCACACTAATCACCATTCTGTTTCCTCTGAGGTGTGTCTCTGTGTCCTCTGGGCAAGGCTCAGGCCTAGGCACACAGCAGTCAAGTGTTGAAAAGAAACAGGCTGAGCGGCCGTGGTCTGCCTGGAGCAAGCCAGGGCCTGCACTCATGAGCTGCAACTGGGCACAGGGGGACAAGAGAAGAAATAAATATAAAATATGGCTTTTGATTTTAGGGGTCCAGAGGATACAAAACAGGATAATATGCTGGACTCTCTATTCTACTGGGATGTTTTAAAAGCTTTGTTTGGGGGGGGGGGGGGTCTGTGCACACATGTGGAGGTAAGAGCGTACACAGAGGTAAGAAGATAACCTTAGGTGTCAGTCCTGGACTGTGACCTTGTTTGAGACAGGGTCTGGTTGTGGTCTTCTGGGGCTATGGCAGACAGAGAATGGGAACAGTGCTCTGACTAAAGGAGACAATACAAGAAGAGGCCCGGTGGCTCTGGGGCATTTGACACCAGTGTTAGCCACAGAATCAATCTGACAATTCAATTCCACAGTCTATGGGCCACACCCAGCATGGCTGGAAGCGGGGAGCTTCAGGGAGAGCAGAACAGAAAGCCCAGAGTGTGCTGCCTGAGGTCAGCTTGGCCTCAGACGCCTTTCTTCCCAGTTTGGTAAAGGGCTCCACTGTGTTATAAAGTGGGTTTCCTTACTGTGTGCACTGGGGGTCAAAGAAAATGAAAGTCACTGCTCTGGGTCCCTGTGATGTTTGGAATTTAGCCCAAGGGCAATGGAGAACCATTAAAGAGGTTTTAGAGGGGGCACGACAAGGCCAGAATGGTGTTTTAAAACCACACTGGGGGAGCTGGCAGAGGGAGTCTGGGGGAGGCCAGGAGGCTGTTGGAGTTAGTCACCAGGGATTGACAGCCAGCCAGCCCTGAGTGGCTTCTGGCATATGGCGGGGGCGGGGCTTGCAGATAACTGTAAAAGGCTGCGTAGCCTGCTAGGGGCAAAGGGCTATACTATTGAAAGGTTTGGCTCGGTCCCTAGGGTCCCCCACTCACCTCCTTTCTGGGGAGTACTCTCACAAGCAGGCAGACAAAGGACTATTTTATTTTGTGACTAGTATGTGTGAATGTTCATGTGTGCATATGCGTGAACACACATGCATGTTCATGTGTGCATGTTCACGTGTGCATGAGGATACGGTGTACCCCGTGTAGATGAGAGGACAGCCTCAGTGTCACTTGCCACCCAGACCTCCTTGTTATTTGTCACTGTGCTTCATACACCAGACTAGCTGGCCCTCAAGCCTCCAAGGATTCTCTTGTCTCTGCCTCCCATCTCACCATAGGAGAGCTAGGATTACAGGCATGACCCCATGCCTGGCCTTACAGGTTCTGGACCTGCAAACAAAGGTCTGTGCTTACATTGCGGTCTGTTGAGCCACCTACCTGAGAAAGGGCTCCTGAGCTTACCGCCTCTGCCTGGCAACACTTGGAAGCACCCACTCATTAATATCCTTACGTAATTCTATCGAGAGGTGCTGTTACTGTCCCCACTTCAAAGATGAGGAAACTGAGGCCCAGGAAGGGAGAGGTTATTTGTGTAAGGCCATGGTTCCCATCAAGTTGTGTGAGGTTACAGGCATGAACCTGTAACCTCAGCACTCAGAAGGTCGACAGAGATTTGCTGGAAGTTCGGAGCCAGCCTGGTGTACACAGTTCTGGGCCAACCTGGGCTATAGAATAAGACTGTCTCAACGGGCGTTGGGAGCAGAAGCTTGGGAAAGGGTTCAATGAGTGAAGTGTTTGCTGCACAAACCAAGGATCTGAATTTGGATCCTCAGCACTTGATTAAAAAGTTGGGTGTGGCCATGTGTCTCCTTAATGTCAGGGCTACACGGGGAGGCACGGAGATAAACCCCAGAGGCTGACCAGCCAGGTAAGATGGCTGAAACATAAACTTTCTTCAGGGTCAGTGGTAGACCTTACCTCAAAATAATAAGCAAACAAACAAAGTGGAGGAATGACTGAGGACACCATGGTCACCTCCTGTCTCCAGCTGTACCTGCATCCCCCATCCCCACTCGTACACACATATTCCACACACACAAGTAGATGAGGCATGGTGAAATAGTGAGCCCCCAGGTCTGATCCTGCAGCAAATGTGACAGATCCGTGCTGGCTGGCAGCAGGCATAATCACGGGCTGAGGGTGGAAGAGTTTGTTGAGTGCTAGGTCAGCCAGGGATGGGTTTAGAGAGGTGAGCCTTGAGCCTCAAAGGCCAGCGGGAGCGCTTCCTCAGCCTACTCCAACAAGCGAGCGGCCAGGCTGTGTTGAAACCACCACGTGCAAGTAGCCAAGCGGAGAATGTAGGGCTCCTGTCCACCTCTGCCCTCGCTGCCTGGCATCCTCTCAGCTCCTATTCTGAGGTACTGGGTGTGAGCACTCAGGCCCCAGCCTGCCTGCATTTACAGCCTCTCACCAAGAGTAAGCCATTGACCTCACTGCACAAGGTCAACCATGAACGGGCGCTCCCTCCGAGGCAGAACTCACACCCATAACTCTACCTCCCGAACGAAGGGATCAAGAGACAAAGCTCAGTTGCCTTTTGACCTCTCAAATTCGTAATCTCCTTTCTCTATTTCTGACCAGCAATTGTGGATCCGAGTTAGATCTCCAGACCTGGGGATCCCTCAGACTCACTGTTTACCCTCAGCCTCTAAGAATGCCTGGCAGTCCTGAGCCATAGGTGCCTCTCTGGGGCCTGAGCCTGTGTCTCATACCTCCAGAGTCTGGCTGGTCCTGCCTTCCCATTGTCGATAGTTGATGGTTGTTTTCTTTGGCTCAGGAGGGAGACAGGTGATCCCACCTGGTTGATTCGGGCCTGGGCCTGTCCAGTCTCCCAGACGCTCTGAGGCTTGGCCTTCTGACTCCCCTGGGCTTGGCACCGCATAGCTTGCCTTGGCTCCTGTCTGTCAGGCCGGGCCCTGTAATGACGAGTGCCCCTTTTCAGAATGTTTGTCCAGTCAAGGTTGACAACATTCCCAAGCCACCGTCTGTTGATTTTCCTGGGAAGTCCTGGCTCTCCGGCTTTGTCTCCCCAGCAGGGTGGAGTCCACAAGGAGGGTGGGGAAGCCGGCTATGTTTACAGAACCCCAGTCTGAAGGCTGGCAGCCATGCAGGCTGGAACAAGGTGAGCGGGCGACAGCGTTGATTCCATGAGGTGGCCTTGAGGAGTCTAAAAAGTGTGTGGGAAGGGAGTGCCCTGACAACCAGGGTGTCAACTCTGTGACACCAGGGATGGAGCCCATGATCTCGTACCTGCTGTGCAAGGGTTCTGACTCTGAGCTACATCCTCAGCCCAACAGTCAGGATGAGAACAAGCACATACCAACAGTCTTTTAAACTTCATTCATTCATTCATTCATTCATTCGCTCATCTAATCATTCACTGGACAAGAATTCATTCGATGCCTAGTCTATGCCAGGCTCTGATCTTAGCCTTAGGGACACTGCAGAGATCATCTGGTTTCACACGCTACCCTCGTGGAGTGTATACTAAAGTCTCAAACAATGTGATACAAACAGCATGCATCATGGGTTACACACACACGGAAAGAGAGAGAGAGAGAGAGAGAGAGAGAGAGAGTTAGTTTAAATGTTACAGTAGCCATTGGAACAACCTGAGAAACCTTTCATGTAAACACAATGTATCAAAATATCATCTACTTGGATAGAGCGAGGTCACCATGCACTGAGCTGCTAGTTCTGGTTCTGGTTTTTGCTGAACTGCAGTGTTAGGACACCTGTCTAACTGGACTAGCACGCTGAGGCCCTGTGGCTCGTGCTGACAGTACAGGATCTGGATGGAGAGGGTGGGTACAGCACAAGGGAACACGGCTGTTCACCGTAGCCATGATTCGTGGTCTTTGACAAACAGTCAGGATGCCCATGAAACCAGGTCCGGGTGCTATGCAAACCACTCTAGTGGAACGCAACAGGATGGAACATGATGATTGGCAGCTGGGAGCGCCCCAGGAGGACTTCCTGGAAGCAGTGGCAGGGTAACCCATGCCCAGCAGGGAGGGAGGGAATGAGGCACAAGGACAGAAGGAACATGCATAGATTAAAATGCAGCCGGAGCTCACTGCTTTAAGTGACACTGGATGGAAGGCTAATGCTACCAGGAGAGCAGGGAGGGGCGTGGTGGAGCTAGGTCCTTTGAAGTCACAGCAAAGCACCTGAGGCTCAGCCAGTAGCCACTGTCCCCCAACCCAGGACCTCAGAACCCTGGTTCTGCCTGATTGGCTACTCTCTCAACCGAATGGAGAGAGGATGATAAGGCTAGGCCCTTTGTTGGTGATTAGCCAGGTATGACCGTGTGGCTAAAGGTTTGGCAATGGGGGGGGGGGGGGAAGTCTCCTGGAGGTGGCCTTCTTGAAGGAAATGAAGGCGTATGAAGGGAGTCTCTTTCCATTTCCTTCCTTCCTGTCAAGTGGGGTACATGGAGCCCTAAGACACCAGGAGGCCAAGAGATACACAAGGTTCTCAGCTAGGATCTTGACACTTGACCCTCCTGGACCACCATACACAGCTTCCGTACATTTGGCTTCCGTAGGTGTAGTGAGCCCAGGAATAGCAAACACTTACCTGGTGTTTTCTTCAGTGTGGATTCTTCCTGGTAACACCTCTCACGGATACAGGCCTCTCTAAGACACTCTGCACAGCTGAAGCAGAATTTACAGCTACGCCTCATTGCCTGCATCCCCCACCTGGGGGCCACTTGAGAATATTATCAGACCTTAGGAGCTGCCTTCACTCAGCTCTCTCTCTCTCTCTCTCTCTCTCTCTCTCTCTCTCTCTCTCTCTCGTGTATGTGTGTGTGTGTGTGTGTGTGTGTACGTGTGTGTTGATGTGGCAGGTATGTGTGTGCATGTCCATGTGGCTGGCAGATGTTGGTGTTGGGATCTTCTCGACTGCTCTTCATTTTTTGAGCCAGGGTCTCTCACGTAACCCGGAGCTCACTCACGGTCTCGGCTACACTGGTGACAAATGGCCGTCCTCCTGTCCCTACCTCCCGAGCACTGAGACTGCAGGTGCACGCTGGTTTACGTTGGTACTAGGGAGCCAGACACAGGTCTTCAGGATTCCATGGCACGCGTCTGCCAGCCAGGCTGTCACCCTAGCCCTCTGTTGTTTAATTTAAATTTTTTCTTTTTAAATTTCAAACTGCTCTCTGACACTTTCATCGACTCTCAATCCTCAGCTGTCTTCTAAAGAATGTTCCTCAACCTTGGCATCTTTGCCACTCTGGGCAGGTGACTCCTTGCTGCAGGGCTGTCCTGTGTCCTGTGGAATATCCAGCAGAGTCCTTAGCCTCTGACCACTAAACCCACCCCCTACTCAAACTGTAGCAACCAGAACTACCTCCAAATGCTGCCACCCAAAGGACAGCCCCTTCACCAGCAACCACCAGCCATTGCTGGGTCATCCTGCTCAGGTGTTCCTGTGATAGTTTCTCCCCTCCCTTCCCCTCCCCTCTCTTCCCTTCTTCCCCTCCCCTCCTCTCCCCTCCCCTTTCCTCTCCCTCTCTCCTCCCCTCTCCTCCTCCTCCCCTCTATTTCCCCCTCTCCTCTCCTCTCCTCTCCTCTCCTCTCCTCTCCTCTCCTCTCCTCTCCTCTCCTCTCCTCTCCTCTCCTCTCCTCTCTTCTCCTATCCTCTCCTTTTTTCTTCTCTCCTTTTCCACACAAAGAGCCGGCTCCCTGGCCTCTGCTTTGCATTTCTTCAGCCAGGAGAAGCTGTTAGGCAGGGTGTGGGGAAGACATCTGTAATCCCAGAACTCAGGAGGCTGAGGCAGGAGCATTACAAACTCAAGGCCAAGCTGGTCTACACAGGAAGCTTGCCACTCACACCCACAAAGGGGGAGCAACCAGTGAGGCTCACCAGTCATGGAGACCTTGGCACTTGGGAACTGGAGCCCATCTGTCTTCCCTCATTCAGGATTCCCAGGAATTTAATGCAGGGAGCACACCGGGGGGAAGCACAGTGGTGACTACTGAACAAGCGGTGGACATCCGGAGAAGTTCTAATCCACTTCCTGTTTCTGCTTCCCTCCTGGCCTCCCAGGGTTCCATTTTTGACTTTCACTTTGCTTGTTTTGTAGTGTGTGCTGCATATTGTGAGAGGGTGCACACACGTTTGCACATGTGTTACACAGAGGCTAGAGGTCAATCTCAGGTGTCCTTCAGGATTGTCCACCTTATTTTTGAGTCAGGGTCTCTCACTGGGACCTGGAGACTGCTGATTAGCATAGGCTGGCTGGCCAGTGAACCCCAGAAATCTGCCCGCCTCCATCCCCCCCAGCACTGAGACTACAAATACCATGCCCGGCTTACCTGGGAATTTAATGTGGGCCTGCACATTTGTGTGGAAACACTCTGACTGAACCATCCCCCTCTCCCTGCTCCCCACCCCCACCCTGGAAGTTCCCAAAACCCAAGGAATTCTTCAGCATATAAGCTAAAGTGACTTAGTAAAGTTAGGAGTTTATTTGCCTAAACCCCTGGCCTAGTTCACACCACAGTGCATTCTCTGGGGCCTGACCTTTTTCTGGCAGGTTCTGCCTGGACGTTGAACATGGCCCAGGGGACACCCCCAAGGCTGGTTTCTGCTTCCCTTGAGCACTGAGACACGCTGCTCCTGTTAAAAGGCTAGAATGATCCTTGTATGAAGAGGTGTGGGGCGGGAGACCCCAGAGGCTGGTACACCACCCCCAACATCCAGCCCCACACTTTATAAAGTATGATGGCCCTGCAGAGGCAATGCCACTTGTGTCTCTGAGGGCACCTGGACGGATGTGAATCCTCTTCACCCACCCTGATCAGCTTAAGGGGCTTTTGACCCAGCTCTGCCAGGCAGGGCCTGTGGAACCTGAGAGAACATTCTTCTGTGGCTGGGCTCTTAGTGCTGACTCTCCAGCCTGCAGGAAAGTGTGGGTGCTCCTGACCACACTCTGTCCTCTGAGCTTTGCCGGCGGTCAAACATGATATCCTCATCAGAGCCCTCCAGAATGGCTACAGCTGTCAGTGCTACTACCATTTGACACCTGAGAAAATTCAGGCAGCTAAGACAAGCAGATCTCTCAGTGCCCAGGGAGTGTCACAAGCTCTGGCTGGCTCTACCTGGACTGCTCAGGAGAGCGCATCAGAGGGAGGTGTGTGACAGCCATGTATCATGTGTAAACACTGGGGTTGAGGTTGGCTGAGTGAGCAAAGAGCTCACCACGAATGCAGAGGAACCAACCTTCACCCCAGACATAAGACACATAAGACAGACTCCGGCATGGCAATGCACAGACGTAATCCCAGTGCTGGCGAGGTGAGGACAGGAGGACCTGTGAGGCGTGCTGGCTGTCAATCTAACTGAATTTACACACACACACACACACACACACACACACACACACACACACACCCTCAACGTAAGGAATGTAAACCCTAAACAGTTTGACAGTGTCACAACACATATGAATTACTCCTCATTTTAAAATTCAAAATTTCCAGACCCCCCATCCCCTGCCCCCCCGTATGAAAGAGTTGATGCAGATCACAAACATTCAGGAGTGAAATCATTCGACCCCAGGGTGGTGACTGAGGGATGCTGCCACTGAATGTGCAGGTCCCTGCTGGCATCACCAGACAAGCTCCTCCTGATGAGAGGTGGTGGAGAGACATCACTTCAGAAGCAGTCCTGTCCTCTCACTCAGCTCCTCTGCCTGCTCACAATTTAAAGCTAGCTCACAGGAAGTACTGAGGAAAGAGAAATAAAAGAGGCCAGCTGCAGCCCCGCCTCTCACTGGCTGAGTGGGCCCTGCACCCTTCTTGGGCAGCATAGCAAAGCTGGCCCCGCCAGCAAATGAAGGTGCTGGTGAGCCAGCCCCAGGGGCACTAGGATAGGAGAACTGCCCCTGTCCTTTGCCAGCTGTGGCGTTGGGTGAGCTAGCTGGCGCAGTGCTGGAGAGCTCACCGTGGTGGCATGGTTGCAAGAGAGCCGAAGGGCTGACCAACTCAGCTATCTCCCAGGCCCAGATCCAGGGCTTCGAATTGCCCCACCTCAGTATCTACGCCACCTATGATCTGCTGGAGCACATGAAAGGGCCGGTCCTGCAGATCTAAAGCTGCAGGGTCTCCATGACACAGGGTAACAGCAGGATCTCCGAGAGGAGTCCCCACGAGGATCCAGTCATTGATAGAGTAGCAGAAGCCGGAGGCCTCGAAAGAGACCAGTGACTCGTTGCAATGAACATTTGCGAGCAAAGAAGTGTGAACAGAAGAGTATACTGTGTAGTGTGTGAGAGCTTCCATGACAAGCTTTTAAAATTCTATCATATTGTGTTTTCTTTCGGGGAGGAGGTTGCAGGGGCGGAGGGCAGAGATACAGAGGGACAAGGAGATGACTGGGATTGGGGTGCATGATGTGAAATTCACAAAGAACCAATCCAAAGTATTTAAAAATACTAATAAGTAATAATGATAATTTTTTAAAGGCTAGCAGCAGACAAATCCTGAGCATGAGGACGGTTCTACAGCACAGGTGGCTAGGTGGCTTCCACGTGTCAGGAAAGGAGAGGTGTCCAGTCCCAACGCATGGGTGTCAGGGCATCCACCATAAACAAAGCCCTGCGTGTGCTTCGTACAGACAGGACACACCTCCCTGAGTCAGCACTTAGAGAAGACTAAACTTGGACTGTGTTCAAGATGGTATGAGAGGGTTGGTGGGACGGCTTAGAGCAGCGGTTCTCAACCTGTGGGTTGTGACCCCTTTGAGGGTCAAATGACTTTTTCACGAGGGTCACAAACCAGATGTTTGCATTATGATTCATAACAGTAACGAGATTACAGTTATGAGGTGACCACGAAAACACTTTGTGTCATCCTTTAGGGACAGGCTCATCGATCAGAGGTAGAATGCTTGCCTGATGTGCTAAGGCCAACGTCTGATCCCAGCACTACAAATAAATTAATTGCTTGTGTTTTCCCGAGGTTTTTTTTTTTTTAAATCAGATCATGGAGGATTGGTGTACTGTGAATCAGACTCTTTCTCAGCAGTACTGTGCAAATTGATTTTACAGTTTGAAATGAGGGGCCCCAGGAATTTTGTTTGGGGGAATCACTCCTGGAGACGCACGGGCATGTGCATCAAGAAGTCATCCCCAGGCATAAGGAATGCATTCTAACCAACCACCTAGGGAGCATGAGGCTAGCCCAAGTACTGCGCTGTGGGTAGGCATAGCTGCAATATTGCAGGGCAATGGAATAAACCAGTTAGGTCTTTGCATTGTGACCTAGAACACCAAGATATTTCATTGACAAGCTGGAGATAGAGTCCCCGAGAAAATGTACAGAGAAAAACATAGAAAATGTATTTCTGTCAGGTGCATTTTTGTAATCCCAGCACCCAGAAGGAGGGGGCAGGAGAATCATGAGTGTGAGGCTAGCCTGGGATATAAGTCAAGATCCTGCCTCGAAAAGGCAAAATAACTAAATTAGCAAAATTCATGCAATGTAGAAAAAGCAGCAGCATCTCTGTGGGTTATGTGTGTGTGTTGTCTGTGAAAGAGGAAAGGCTAGCTGGTGTCTACCACATCAGCTGTGGGACCTGGATCCCATAGGAATAATGGAAACATTTTAAACCATTCTGAGACACTATTCAGGTAATGAAAAGGTAATGAAAGGCTGGGGATGTGGCTCCGTTGGCAGAGCGCTTGCCTAGCAAGCGGGAAGCTCCGTGTTCCATCCCCAGCATAGGGTTAGTCAGGCATGGTGGTGCATACCTGTTATCCAGCACAGAGGTGAAGATGAGGTCAGCCTGGGTTTCATCAGATGGCGGAGAGTCGGGGGTGGGGGGACCAATCCCTGACTAATTGAGTAGAGGTCTAGGGCTTTTGTAAAGTCACCCACTACAGAATCCAACTGTGGCTTGTCACTGTGGGAATGGGGCCCTTGTAGGCGAGATCTGCCGCCTCGACTCCTGTGCAGGAGCAGTCCCTGGCTCCCACTTCCTGTTGCAGCTCTGAGCGTGCCCGCTCTATCCCCTTTCTCAGAGCCATCCCAGGCATGAGTGACAGCTAGGCAGACAGCTTAATGGAGGTGGTATCTCAAGTCACGTGGACACCTGCTGCTTCCTACACTGGTCGGGGACAGTAGCATCACTTCAGCACATGTCTACAGAGAGAGGGGTCAGGCTTCTCAAACTTGATGCCCAGAGGAGCTGTGCAGGTGATATTAATCAAGGCAGTGCCTGGGAAGGTGATAAAAGCTATGCACAGTGCAGTTTGGCACATTTAACAAGCATACAATAAACACTGGCTGGATGCATGCCTTAATTCACAGGGTTCATTCATTTATCATGCCACAAGTATTTATGAAAACCACTATGAAAATCCCCGTAGGAGATTTGGGGACTAGCAGGGGGACCCTTTATATAGACAAAATCCTTGGCCATTAGATTAAAGTGTGGTGGGGGAGACAGAAATTAAATACACACACACACAAACACATGTACAAAACACGCAGCAGTGAGTGGAGTTTAAAAGATGGGATGGAGACCCACTCGGGACTGGGGCAAACACAGGAGAGTTCAAAGACGGGGAGCTACAGGGAATGGTACTCCAGGCTGATGGAACAGCATGTGTGTGCAAAGGGCTTCTTAGAAGGAGCTTGAGAAATCCTACCAAAAAGAAGCCAGAGGAAGGCTGGGTCAAAGGTTCACTCCAAGGCAATAGCAGGAAACAACCTGGGGTCACGCAAGGATAAGGAAGAGGGGCTCAGATCTGAGCTGTCAGCCATGCCACAGAGAACACACTGGATGGAAGCCAGAGTGGCCCCAGGGAGATGCCACAGCAGCATGCTGGGCCAGTGAGTTTGGCGGGACCTGGTGATGGGTCTGATTTGAGAGCTGCGGGAGACAAGTCAGACTTGAGAGCTACGGGGAACCTGGAGAAGGCGGCTTTCTGTGTGAGCACCTGTCCCCATCTCAGGAAGATGGCGTCCAGGCTGTTAGAGATCAGCAGACACTTTTGGAATTGAAATCAAATGGGGGTGAGGCGGCCAGCGAGGCTGGGTTTGGGCCGCAGCTGTGTACCCAGAAGCCCTTGACTGCTGTCAACAGGCTTCGATTTCAAGCCCTCCGTGGACGCGTGTTGGCTTTCTCCAAAGCCTGCCAGGCCCATCTGTCCTCTCTCCTTCTACTAGGGAGGGCCCCCTGCGCTCAGTCAAGGTAACCCTGTGCAAGGAAGGTGAGTGGACCCACCGCCTGGGACCCTCCATATGCTTTTGATCCTTGCCAGCCTTTGAAGTCACCCAGCCCCCAGCTTCCAGCTGTCAGCTCTGCTCCTGGGCAGCCCTGGCTACCCCAAAGAGCCTCAGTCCCTGGGGACCCAGGTGGTGACAAGGGTAATAAATGGAGCAAGGCAGACAGCAGCAGCCCCTCCCCCAGGAGGCCAAGGGGCGGGGACTTTGAAAACCTCTTTTCCTGCTGAATCCAGAATCGGAATCGGTTCTGAAGGTGGGAGCTGCAGAGAGGAATTTTGCAAATTAATTCTGCAGGTCCACTTCCTTTCCAGCCAGCCTGTATTCGGGTTATGTGACACTCCCGGCTGGTCCAAAGAGAGAGGCCTGTTACAGGCCTTTGGGGGAATAACCTGGAAGGGAAGACAACCCCCCACCCCCACCCCTGGACATACACACACCATTGTAGGCCTCAGCTCTATCCCTGGAACTGCAGAAAAAAAGAAAAAAAAAAAAACCCAAAGGTTTCTAACAATGACTGTCCTAAGCCCCAGTGTCCCCCTCGGTGAACCCCGTGGTGTGTTTAAGTCCTTGACCAAGGAACACAGGCTGTGTCCTGAACCACCCTGTGGATAGCTCACTCTCTGGCATTTGCTTTCTCTGATTTAATCTCCGGGATAACCTGACAGCCTAGAAGATTCGATTAGTTCTCCAAGCTCAAGAGGTTTTGTTTGATTGCCTCAGAGCATACAGCTGACAAGAGGGGTTAGCTGAAGATCCAGTGTCTGTAGTCAGTAGCAGATGGCAAATTTGGGACTCTGCGGGTTAGGGGAGGGATTTTTATTGTAAGCTGGGACCTGGGTTCAAAGCCTGCCCTATTCTGCTTTTGAGTGTTTGTGTGTGTGCATGCGTGCATATATGTGTGCATGTGCATGTGTGTATGCCAGTGTGTCAGTGTGTGTGTGTTGTATGTGCAGGTGTATGCACCTGTGTCATACACACACAGAGGCCAGAGAAGCTTGTCGAATGTCCTGTCTATCACACATCCTCTCTCTCTCGCTACCTTTTCCCTTTGAAACAGGGTCTCTCCATGAGCCTGGAACTAGGCTGAAAGCAAATTCCAGCAATCCATCTGCCTCTGCCTCCCACAGCACTGGGGTTACCAGCTCATAAGACCACACCTGGCTTGTTTCGTGGGTGCTGGGGTTCGAACTCGGGTCTTCAAGCTTACACTGCAAGCTCTCTTACCCATTGAGACATCCTCCCAGCCCCACAGCCCCCTTGCAAGCTATGACTCCTAGTACACAGCCTGAAATCAGGCTGAGAATAATGAATCCTGGCTGTCTCACTAAGTGGCCTCTTAGTCTCCTCATCTCTACTTGCTTCACAGGATGACACAAGATGATACTAGCCAAGAGTCCTTGGACCCAAAGTGAACACTCTCTTTAAGTGGGAGATTTATTTATTTCTATTTTCTCTAAAATGAGAACATAACCAAGCTAAGCCCTTCAGATGCCTCAAGACACTGAATAGGTTCTGCCTCCCTCCTCCTCTGCCCCAGTAAGTCACTAACAAAACCACAACTCGAAAAACACAAAACTCACCATGCAGAACAGGAAGCTCTTAACTCGCAGGAGTGACTCATAAAGCCCCCAGTGCCCAGGCTTGGCTCAGACCTGAGCCTGGGTTTAGTCACCTATTGAGAAACACAGAGCAGGTGCCCTCATTCCCTGGACTCACTGGGGGCATCGGAGGAAACATATTCAGGCAATTGTCTGGTATGTAGTGGTGCTGTCCATGTAAGAGCTGTAACTCGGGTGTTAGGTTTTTCTGACTTTGCAAAGTCCCAGAGCTCATGGTGAAGAACAACCCCTTCTGCACAGGAGCCTGGAGCTGGAACAAGCAGCAGGAAAGGTCAGTTGTCAATCAGTGGAAGCGAGGTCTCGTAGTGAAGGTTAACACCCTTTCTGCAGAGACTGGGCTGTCTCCAAACCATGGTGTGTTTGAATCACTGTGGATAGGTTGGAGTTTTGGATCTTACATTGTCTGGCAGGATCGCGCAACTGTGATTATTCCTTTTTAAGTGTTCTCTTCTCTTTCTCTCTCTTTTAAAGTGTGTGTGTGTGTGTGTGTGTGTGTGTGTGTGTGTGTGCGCATGTGTGCGCATGTGTGAATGTATGTGTTCTGTCAGGGAGCCTGGGTGGAGGTCAGAGGACAGCCCTAGGAGTTAGTCCTCACCTCCCACCTTGTTTGAAATCAGCCTTTTAGAGACCTGGGATAAGAGAAGCATCCAGCTTTATATGGGTTCTGGAGATCTGAACTCAGATCCTCATGTTTCTGTGGCAGGTACTCTTTCCACTGTGCTGTCTCTACAGCCTCTGGCTTTATTACTTTTTATTGTGTGTTTGAATCTTACATCTCGAGGTGTCTAGTAGAGCCGCAGACTCAGATAGCTGTCTTTATCCCCTTTGTAAGTCACATGTTCAATTATTGCACCTTGATGGATGGATTCTTTTCTGGAGTATTTGTTCCCCTAAGACCCTTGCCGTGGATTTTATTTTAAAGTCTGTCTGGAATTACTCCAGTTTTCCTATTGTTTATATCATGTGGGTTTTCCCAATTATTTTTTGCTTAGAATTTGCTATTCCAAAATGGCTTCTCTTGCGATGCTCCCAAATTATCTTGATTCGTCTTTAAAAGTGGCCTCATAAGAAGCCTGTCAGTCTCAAGAATCTGATTTGATAATCTTTATTGTTACTGTTATTTTAATTGAAAGCGTTTGTCACAGTTCACATGTGGAAGACACAGGACATCTTTGTGGGGTTCTCCCTTTTTCCGTGCAATGTCAGGCAGCAAGTGCCTTTACCCACCGAGCCATCGTGCCAGCCCAACCCTTGTCTTGTAACTGGAAGGTTTATTCTGCTTATATTTATACTTTTATGAAAGAAGCAAACTGACAGTAACTGCTTGCATGCTATTTTATTCTTTAAGTGACTACTGTAAAAGTCATAATGTGAGCCCCTGATAGTTCATGATGCTGATAACTTCTCACATGTGTCTTTTCTAGACAAAGCAGACTGACTGTGTTTGTCCCCTGCTACTCACACATTTGTCCTTTTATGTTGCTGGGCATCCTTGCTGAATTTTCATGCTTCCAGAACAATCTTTTGTACTATAGGTCTGCCGATGGCCAATAAGCACAATTCTTAGTTGGTTTTCATTTGTGTGTGATCTATACACATATGTATATGTGTGTGCATGCACTCGCCTGTGTGTGAGCTATACGCATATGTATATGTGTGTGCATACATTCACCTGTGTGTGAGCTATATGCATATATATATGTATATATGCATATCTGCACACACACACACACACATATGGACTTCCTGGATGCAACAGCAGTATAAAGAATGATACAGACACTTGTTAACTTTTATTATTGTTTAGGCCTTAGCTTAGGCTACCTCCCAGCCAGATTGTCTAACTTAATCTTATTACCTTAGCTCACAACCTGCCTTTATCTCTCTCAGTCCTGGTACAGTACGTCCAAGCACCTCCATGTCATACTGGCAAATCTTCCTGCCTGATTCTTCTCCTCAAGACCCTCTTTCAGCCCGGAAGTCCCGCCCTCCCTTTCCTGCCTAGCTATTGTCCATCAGATCTTTATTAAGCCAATCAGCAAATGAGGAAGGTGTATGTTTACAAAATACTGAGACAGGTGATGACCCACATGAATAAAATACCAAGATCTGGACAGCACTCAATTCTCTGCCAGCACAGCAACTAATCACTGAATATACAGTAACAACCTTCACACGGTGCACCCCAACATATGTGTGTGTGTTTACATACATACACGTACACGCATACACACACACACACACACACACACACACATGACTTTTAATCTTGGGTTTTGGTAGGTTTTGTGTGTGTGTGTGTGTGTGTGTGTGTGTGTGTGTGTGTGTGTGTGTGTGTTTGGAAAAAAAAAAACATTTCCTTAGGGAAAATGTGGCTTTTCTTTTGACAGGCTCTGATTGGCAGAAGCAATCTTTGATCCAATGTGAGATTAAGATGTGACAAGATGCAGTATCTATTTGTCTTGCCCTTACTCTGAATAAAGAATCCCAGCTAAATCCTGGAAGATTTGTTTTGTGTATAGCGGGAGTAGTGTATGTATGGGCACAAGCATCTGTGTGTACGTGTTGAGTCCACAGAAGGACTGTGGGTGTCCTGCCATTACTCTCCACTGTCTCCCCCTGTAACAAGGCTCCTCAATAACCCTGGAGCTAGGCAGGCAGCTGGCAAGCCCTAGCAATCCTCCTGCATCTGCTCCCCCACAGTGCTGGGATTATAGGTGCACATGCAGCCACATGCAGGTTTTTGTTTTTACATGGGTGCTGAAGATTTGAACTTGGGTCCTCATGGCTTATTTGGCAAATACTCTCGTCTACTAAGCTGCCTTCTCAACCCCACAAGTCTAGGCTATTGGTTGAGGCTCCCTGTCTTTGAGGGGCCACTCACTCCTTGGCTTCTGGCTAAGGAACACCTTTCTGCCGGGATTCTCTGCTGTTCCTTCCCCAGTGTTCCAGCAATTCCCCGAAAGCAACACCATCCAATCTCAAGCTGCACTGTGAGATCTCAGATTTCTTCCCCTTGTACCTGAGCTGGCCTGGTGACATTTGTCTCAACAGCCCAGTAGGACTGGAAAGCTCTAAGATGTCATATTGCTCTTGCTCTGGACTTGGTAAATGTCTTGAAACAAAAGAACCTCAAGGTTCGACTTGACTCCAGGCATCTCTCGCTCTCTGAGATCCTGGGCCCTCTAGCCTGCACTTTCTTGCCTTTGAATGTCTTTAAACGATCTTCCTGATGTTTGTGACTGAGAAAGTGCGCTAAAAATGTAAACTATGGCATCACCAACACTCAGTTGGCTGCCATAATGTAAACTAAAAAAAAAAAAAGTGACTTATTTTAATTTTTCCAACATTAGAAAAAAATGCAAGTTGGAATTTAAAAATAAATCTAGCTAATTAAAGATTTATGTAGAAAAGGTGAACTTAGGAATAGTTTAACATAGAGATAAACTTTAGGAACAGGGAAATGATTTTTAGATCTAACTAAAAAATAATTGGTTAAATGTGTAAGAAATTCCATTGGTTTGTTTGTTTGTTTGTTTGTTTGTTGTTTGCCAAAGGGCCTGAGAGATGGCTCAGTGGCTAAAAATACTGGATGCTTTTCCAGAGGACCAGGTTCAATTCCCAGCACCCACGTGTTGGCTTACAACTATCTGTAATTCCAGTTCCAGGGGATACAACACTCTCTTCTGACCTCTGCAGACACCAGGCACACACAGACATACACACCGGTGAAATATCCATACACATAGGATACAATTTAAAATAATACCTTTTTAATTCCAGAAACAAAGGAAATAATAGAAGATTCAGGAAAGACATTCCAAACATGTAGGACTAGAGATGCGGGCTGTGATGGGCACCTGCCTAGTACGCACGAGATCCTGGGGTCAAGCCCATCACTGGAAAAAAAAAAGTTGTCATCTTGAGTTATACCTGACAGCATGTTCCTGTAATCCCAGCCCTCGGGAGGCCAAGGCAGGAGGATCAGGAGTCAGCTTCAGCTACAAAGTGGTTTCCAGGCCCACCAGGGTTATGTGAGAGCCTGTCCCAAAGAAAGGGGTTGAGGGAACTAAGAGAAAGAAATTTACAACATCTGAACAGAATAATAGACTAATATAAGTTGCACAGATACATTAATAAGGGAAAAAACCCTAAGCAACTCCACTGAAGCAAAGCCAGTGATGAAGAAGGTCAAGAATAAAAGAACTGAATACATGCCTCTCCCCAGAACCCGGATGTGGGTCAGACATCCAGCACGGGAGATGGGGGTGGGAATGGCCGCGAATACTGTCTCCTGCCCTTCAGCACGTGGGTGGGTTAGAGCGCTGGGCAGTTCTGTGTGTGTCAATCCGACTGCCCTGGCTGTTCACAGGCACGGCTTCATCTCAGAGGTATCAGGCCACACCTGGCTCCATGGCAGTGAGGGAGAGGTGAGGCCCACCATGGCAGGGAGTGCATCCCAGAGGAAAGCTGTTCACCTTATGAAGGACAGATGCAGAGTGACAGAAAAGGTCTGGGGACCAGATGCCTCATCTCAGTGACTGGATCCCCCAGCTGGTGACCAAGCCTTCCAAGCACCAGCCTTCCTGGAGAACACTTTATACCAAAACCACAACACATGTGTTAACAGCACGTTGTGAAACTGGAGGCTGTGTGTGCATGGCTGGTGGGAGCCTTTAAAGGAACTGTAAGGAACAGGTTGTTAACATTTGACCAAGTTCAGGTCACGTGAAAAATCTCTCTCTCTCTCTCTCTCTCTCTCTCTCTCTCTCTCTCTCTCTCTGGGAGATAGATAGATAGATAGATAGATAGATAGATAGATAGATAGATAGATATCATATATATCATATATGTGCATACTAAAGATACATTGATATAGAGCTGAGAGGTGACTCAGTCAGTAAAGTTCTTGCCTCAGAAGCATGAGGACTTGAGTTCGATCACCAGAACCCACCCTGGCATTGCACAGTTGTGATCCCAGCACCCAGAAGGTGGAGCTTGCTGGCCAGCCAGCCTAGGCTAGTTGCCAAAGTTCCAGGTCAGTAAAACCCTATCTCCAACAAAAAAATCTTGAATGTTATTCAATATTCCTTTCTGATGCCCACCGCCACCATTCAAAGGACATATGCAAGTTATAGGCACGTAGATAGTAGATAGTTAGATAAATAGGTAGATGGAAAGATGAGAGAGAGAGAGAGAGAGAGAGAGAGAGAGAGAGAGAGAGAGAGAGAGATAGAGAGATAGGCAAGCAGGTATGACAGACAGACAGACAGACGGGCAGACAGAGAGACAGACAGATATGTTGCTTAAATGGATAGTCAGATGTTCATTGTAGCATTGCTTGATATGGATAAGGGGTGGGAGCCACTTGGATGCCTCTACCAAGGCAGGGCTTTGTATAGCTAGGAGCTAGGCTGTTCCAGCAATGCATGCATTTTAAGATCAGAGTGCAGACTGGAGATAAAAAGTTTAACCAGGGTCAGGTAGGAAATGAGGGTAAGAAGGAAAAGTCTGATCCAATGGAAAGAAGTTGGTTGCTAAGTAAATCTACTAAGTATAGATTTCTTCCTTCTGTGTTTTAAACTGGCACTGGATTTTGTATAGCCAGGCAGACTTTGAACTTACTGTGTAGCCAAGGATAGCCTTGAACTCTGTGTGTGTGTGTGTGTGTGTGTGTGTGTGTGTGTGTGTGTGTGTGTGTGTGTGTTGGGGGGGGGGAGGACCCAAGAACAACCTGGAGTGTTGTTCTTGGACAGCAGCCTTGCATTTTGAGACAGTCTTTCTCACTGGGGCCTGGGGCTCAACAATTAGGCTACGCTGTTTGGCCAGGGATCCTCCTGTTTCTGTCTTCCCAACACTGGGATCACAAGTGTGTGCCCCCATGCCCAGGATTTGAACTCAGGTCCTCAAACACGGGAAGCCCTTTACTAACTGAGTCACCTTCCCAACTTTCTTGTCCCTCGCTCTTCCTTCCAGCAGGTGTTAATGGGGTGACAAAGTGACAGGATTCTGTGTTGGGTCCTAAGGGGAAAAGAAAATTGATTTCCAAGCCACCGACAGCTTAGGTGGAGGTCCACATAAAATCCACCAAGCACTTATCACTCTCCTTCTGTCCCACAGCAGACGCTTGGTCACACACCCACCGGAGCGTAAAATCTGCAAGGGCCGCTCACTATAAAGCTAGCACGCTCTGAGGAGCGCCAGCAGAACTGCATACAATTTCTAAGTCATGTGACAGACTGCAAGGGACCCTCTGCTGTCTCCTGAAAATATCTATGCTTAGGCTTTTCAGTGCAAACATCTGTTGGGACCTGAAAAAAAATTATAAATAGGGAAAAGGGAGGGTGGGGGCAGAGTGGACAAGAGTCAAACAGGGTAGAGTTTGTGGCAGACACCAGCCCTGGGCCTTGATCACCTTGGGCTTGGTTGGCTCTTTGGCCCCAGCTGGTGGTTGCCAAGCAAAATCATGGAGCTAGCCCTTGTCTCCAAGAGAAGGCAAGAACTTGGATTGTCACCCGGTGTTGTCTTGGATTAAGCTCTTCTGGTCACTTCTATGAGTTTTAAGTACCAGAGAGAGAGAGTAATTCATGCAGTTTTTAAGCTGGGTTTGGCAGTTTCACTAGCAGCCCTGGCCTCTGATAGCCACACCCAGAGACAGCAAGGAGACATTTGGAGGCCAAGGTTTTTACATCATCTTAAAAATAAATAAATAAATAAAGTTATTCCCTGACACCCTGAAGAAGGAAATGGGGGTTCAATGTGAATTTCTGTCACCTACAATCAGACGAAAGATTCAAAGTCTGCTGCTGCAGAGGGCACAATTCACCCTGCAGGACTGAAGGAAGGAGCTATCCAAACCCCCTCCCTGTGGCAATTTGGGAACAAGGAGACAGACTCTCAGGATGCCTGTGTATGTGGGAACATTAAGACAATACTTAACCTCTTTGTGAAAAGTCCCAAATGCCCATTGATTTCTGTGAGAGTCTCTCACCAGTTTCAAAACTTTAGATACAGTACTTTCAGGCTAGGGGCATGGTTCAGTGGGTTAAGGTCCTGCTGACAGGCATAAGGACATGGGTTCGAATCCCCAACACCCATATCAAAAGCTGGACATTGTGGCACATAGCTGTAACCCCAATGCCTTGGGGAAGAGACCAGATGATCTGAGGGCTTATGGAGCATGGCCAAAACAGCCAGCTTTAGACTCCAAGAGAGACGCTGTCTAGAAAAATTGATGGAGAGACGGGCCTGAGAGAAGCCATCTGAAGTCAATCTATGTTTCCTATGAGTACCTGCTTGGGTGAGATTCTGTCTGTCTGTCTGTCTGTCTGTCTGTCTATCTATCTATCTACCTATCTATCTATTATCTATCTATCTATTATCTATCTATCATCTATGTTTATCTATCTATCATCTATCTATCTATCATCTATATCTATCTATCTATCTATCTATCTATCTATCTCTTACACACACACACACACACACACACACTTTAAAAGCCTGCCTCAGGCCTACAAAAGTATATAGTAAACTGTAGAACACTGGTACATCCACAACCTTGCTTGCAGACTAAATCACTGTTGGTAAGTGTTTTTCTTCCCCAGACATTAAATATCTTCAGCTTTGAGGGGGGCCCCCCGACACAGCCTCTCTTAGAAGGACTGCCCGGAGGTTAAACTGTAACTGTAACCATGCGCGTGACAGTGGGTTACAGCCTGTTGGAATTTTACCCACAGACACTCACATTTCAGTTTTATATCATATTCACATGTTGGGGAATGCTGCCCTTCTTTTGATTTTTTTTTTCTTAACTCTTTAAAAATGTACAAACGTGGGCCGGGACCAAGGTTCAGCAGTAGAGCGTACTTGCTTGACACCGCCAAAGCCCTGGGCCCAGTCTCTAACGCTGCAAAGAAAGAAACGTGAAAACTTTGAAAGCTACTCTTAGCTCACAGGTTGGAGTAGGAGCTAGCCTGGAGCTAGCCTAGGCTAAGGGGTCACTGTTCAGTTAGAAATCTTCAACTGAAGTAACTGATCCAGCTGAATTCCCAGGGCCCACTGCTTACAGCCCCAGCTCTTCCCTCCTGAGAGAGAATGTTACCATTCCTATTCATCATGCTGTCTTCTTTTTTTCAGTCTTAAAATAATTATTTGCATTTGTATATAGAGTATGTACAGGTGTCCCCCAAAGAGGCCAGAGAGAGTTAAATCCCTGGAACTGACTGTTGGCTGAGCCTCTGATGGAGGTTCTGAGAACCAAACCTGGGTCCTCAACAAGAACAGTATGCACTCCCAAGCCCTGAGCCTTCTCTCTGGCTCACGCTGCTGTCCTTCGATCTCACGCACATTAACAGCGAACAATCCTGGTTTGTGTGTTTGGCGCATCATAGACTTGGCATCTTCACATGGATACCCTTCTGCCTCTTTGCTGGACTGTGGCCATCGATCGCCATGCTGCGTGGGCTCCCACTCAGTTCTTGTTACGGCTGCCTGCACAGTCTTATCTGAGCATGCTGTCTGTACCGGCCCAGTCTTGTGGTGCACATAGGTGCTTGGGCGGCTGCCTCGAGCTTGTCCCTTCCACACCTTGCTTCCTAACCTGCAGCGTGGTCTTGTCAGGGAGGCCTCTTGATGGTTTCTAACTTTTACACTTACTCAAGTCAGCAGTATCAGAACTAGAGAGAGCTGAATCCACGGTGTTCCTGTGGCAAATCTAGTCCATGGTCACTGTGTGTCCTGGCCATGGTGCATCTCATCAGTGAAGTGGTACCTGGCCATGCCCAGGATGGCCTCAGCTAGTGAGATGCTCAGTAAGTGTAGCCTCTCACTGTCTGTGGCAGTCAGCTGTGAGTGTTGTGAGCTGAAGTCTAGGCCATTGAGTGTGGCTACTCCACACTCATACTGTGAGTGTTAGCAGGGAGTTACATTCCCCAGTCATAGCAGGTAAGAACTTAGGAGCAACTGGAACCCAATGTCTCACATGTGTAAGGCAATTGCCTGCCTCACCCCTCGCTAGCCCTCCTGTTACTTATCATTTTGTGGCAGAGGCTCACAAAGTTCCCCAGGCTGGCCTTGAACTTTTGATTCTTCAACCTCGGCATCCCAAGCAGTTGAGATTAGAGATCGGCACCAGGCCGAATTCTAAAGGCACATGTGAAACACTATGGCTGTCATCTGTGTCCTTTTCCACCCATGCAAAGCCAACTCCAAGTGCCCTCCACCAGCCCCTCTAGTCTCTGGAAGTCAGAATACCAATCCTCTCCTCCCCCCCCCCCATTACCCCTTACTCTCCTGAGAAGTCTCCCCAGTTCAAGGGCAATCCAGAGCAGAGACCAAAGCGCAATAGTTCTGAGAAGAAAATTCGGATCACAGGAGTCATTTTAAATGAGTGGGTGTGCTCCTTCTCTCTCTAGGGCAAGAACTTCATTTCCATTTGACAAAAAAAAAAGTTTGTGAATTTGTATAATATGGAATCTATTAGAAGGTTGGGAATAAGTAATCAGCTTTTAATATTTACATACTTAGGGGAAGAAATCTGACTCATTAGCAAGCATGCATGAAGAATGAATACATTTTACATTTCCCTTTGTCTCCACTCAGGTACAAGGCAATGTTAGAAGTGGTGATCTCACCCAGCCTCGCAGCAAGCAGTGACTGGAGCGAGCACCGTGCTGCCGTGGGGGCGCTGAGTGACAGAGAAGGTAGGCCTCTGTGAAAGTTTGGCTGCGTGGGTTAAGAAGGCTTTGTTTATTCGTGACAGACTAAGGGACCCATGGTACCATTCCCAGAACCTACCACTCACATTGATGATTCTAGAAGAGAACCAATGTGCACATGGATCACAGTCCTGTCCATCACTCAAGGGACAGGTAGACGTGGTCATGACCTGAGCTGCCCTTCTTGGTCCCTGATTCCAGAAGATCTCAACATTGCTGTGAAGGACCGTAGCATTTGGTGCATTTCTGGCTACCTAAGGCATCGTCTGCTGGGTCTCCGGCTATTTTCCTTACCTTTCTCCTGACACCCCCTCTCCCAATAGCAGTCTTGTTCACAAGATCCCCAAAGAAGAACTTGTCTACCTGCTGCTTTCAGGTTGGGTTGAAGTCAAGGAAGCAGAAGAAAGTTTAAGCTGTTGAGAAAATTATTGGCAAATGATGCTGCCAGACTAGTTTTCTCCAGAACAATCTGACCTTTTGTTTGCTCTGCCGGGATTGTCTGCCTTCCTGGTAGAGCTTGGGGTGCACAGAAGGCATTAAGCTATCTTGCTGAAGCAGTAGGCTTAACCCTTTCCCCGGTGCTATGCTGAGGGATTTGCTGCCAGTGGTATCCTCAGACCCGGGCTTGCCTTTTCTCTTTTATGGTCTCTGTGTGATGCTGGATCGTGGAACAGGAAAGCTTACAGGACTGTCCCAAGCAATCAGCAGGTCATGTGTCCATTACAAAGCAACATCACACAGGACATTTTGAGAGTAAATCCTGGCTTCTCTGAGTAATTATCTTGTCATCAAGACTATGACATTGCCCCTTCCTGCTTCATGAAGCTAGACAACCCTGTTCAAAATCTCACCGCAAAGGTGTGGGCTCAGAGAACAGGACTGGATGGCAGAGTGCACCTAGCAGTTCTCCTGGCATCCACAAGCATCTGTACAAATGACCCTCTTTGAGGGTTTAAAAGGAATTACCAGCCCGGCTCAAAGATCTTCACCATTTTCTTTCTGGGTAGAGGCCCAGGCTAGTTTCAAACTATGCCTCAGTCTGCTTGGACTGAGTCAGCATGAAAAGGGTCTGGGCCATGGGTGTGGAGCATCCGGGTCTCACTCCCAGCCCAGACATGGCCCAGCCAGGCAATCTTTTCTCAGTTTCCTCCTCTGTCAAATGGGCCATGACAATGACCCACTCTGTAGAGTGCTATACAGAGGATTAAATGAGGTTATGGTGTGTGGCAAGTCTAGCCCTGGCCCACCCCGGCATGGTCAATGATTAACGTAGACCATTGTCACCCTCTGAATCAAATAACCACAGGGATCAGAGGCAGGTGGCAGGCTGGCCCTGAGTGTGCATTAGTTTGGTCTTCCTGGTATGTTGTGCAAAGATGATGACTTTGTGAAAACTGGGGAGCATCTGCATCAAATTCTACTTTCCTTTGAGGTGCTGAATCCTTCAGCTACAAGAGATCTGCCTTCCCACCTGCCCACCATCCCTTAGATGAGTCCCTGCTCCTCCCTTTCATCTTTGATGCTCCTGAGATCTGGCTCTGTATCGGGCCCTTCCTCATCTCTAGTTCCAAGAAATGCTGACATTACCACAGAACAGGGTCACTTGGGAATGTATTTCTAGTCCAGTCCTATGAATCTGGCTTCCTCCTCCCTTCCTTCTCTATCACCACCACAGAAAACACTTGGTGGTCATTTTGAATCGCGGACCTGAGGGTGCGGCTCGGTGGTAGAGCACCTGCCTCAAAGTGAAGCGCCGAGAGCATAGCTCAGCAGTGTGGCACTTGTCTAGAGTCCACCAGTGATGGTGCTTCATTCCTGCATATGCCTTTAAATCCCCTTCCTATGTAGTACATAGCTCAGCTCCTGGATTATAGATGAACTTCAGAATTATGGATGGATGGATGGATGGATAAATGGATGAATGGATAGATGGATGGATGGGAGGATGCATGGATGCATGGATGCAGGAATGGATGCAGAGATGGATGTATAGATGGCTGCAGGGATGGATGGCTGCATGGATGGATGATGGACCGATGAATAAGTAGGTTGGTAGATGTGATCATGGGTGAATAGAGAAATGGATGAATAAATGATTGGTAGATGATTGGTGGATGGATAGATAGATGATTGATAGATGGACGGGTGGATAGATAGACAGATCGGTAGATGGATGGATGAGTGAGTAGCTAGGAGGTTGGGTAGATATATGGGTGAGTAGTTGGGTAGATGGGTGAGTGGTTGTGCACTTTGAAACACGGATGCAGACAGTGGTGCTGGGAGATGAGCTAATTTCAGGTCAGTATTAACTTTGAACCATTAGCAAAGTTGTCCTCATGTCCCCTGCCCAGTTTGTCCTCATGTCCCCTACCCAGTTTGTTGCCTCCCTAAGGTTCGGGTCATTGCAGCCCCCTCTTGGATTCTCCTCTAGTCTTGTCTCTGTTGTCGTGATAAAACCCTCTGACCAAAGTGACTTGGGGGAGAAAAGAGTTTCTTTGGCTTGTATTTCTAGGCCACAGTCCACCACTGAGGGCTGTCAGGGCAATAACTCAAAGCAGGAGCTTGAAGCAGAAACCACAGAGGAGCACGCTGCTCTCTGGCTCGCTCGGAGACTCATGCTTGCCAGGTTTCTTGTCTTAATATTCATTTGTCACATAGACATTGGAATAATGCTTCATGCACCTTTGTTTTCTCATTACCTATGCTTTTAATTATAAACTAACCAACCTCCCCATCAACACCCCCACCCCTCTCCGAGCTGCCTTGTGTATCATAGTCCTTGTATGTACCAAAGCCCGTACTGAACTGAGTTCTGGTTGTAAAAGATTTGTCCTTGCGTTTGCCTTCGCTGGTTTTGCCCACCAGTTGGACATATGTGCTATCAGCCAGCTTTCTTATATAACCCAGGAGCACCGGCCTATGGATGGTGACACCCATAGTGGCTTGGGCCCATTGATTAATCATCAGTCTCCCAAAAGACATTCCCACAGGCCAGTCTGGACAATTCCATGGTGTCAACTGAGACTTTTCTCTCAGTTGACTCCAGGCTATGTCAAGGTAGAAATTAAAGCTAATGAAGACCTCTACCTCTTACCAATTTGACCCAAATCATATCACTTCTAAGCCATAACCTTTCAATCCTTTGTCCCCAACGCTTCATGTTAATATTATATTATAAAATATTATATTATATTATATTATAAAATAAAATACAACTTTCAACACTTTAAAAGTCCGAGGTCCTTTGTAAAATCCTAAGTCTCTTAACTGTGAGCCTCAACAAAATTAAATAAATAAACAAACAAACAAGTTATAAACTTTCTTATCCCACAAGGAAAGACAAAAGCAAAACTAAAATCCAGAAGTGCGAGACTGAATTCTATAGCTCAATGTATGACATCTGGAGCTCATCCGTGATCTTCTGGACTCCAAGAGCCGTGGTCGGCCTCACTTCCCAGCTCTGCCATTCCTGGCACACAAAGCTTGTCTTGTAGTCCGAGATCAGCTCCACCACTCGTGTTTCTGTCCTTGGTAGACATCCCACACATGCACCATCTGTGATGTGAAGGCTGCACCTTCACCAGTGGCCTCTCTTGGCCTTTCTTCAGAAACGCAAACGGTGCAACCCATTGTCAGGTTTCATGCTTGCCACGACTCCTTTAATCCTGTAGCTTTCATACCTTTAAAACCGGAACCACAGGGGAGACGCTTATGTGTTGTCAAGTTCAGGTGTCACTTGAACATTAGCTTCTGGGTACAGCCCTGAGGAAATCCTTTCCATTGTCCTAATGAAGCACGGAAAGAATTTTACCTCAATAAGCTGGTCTCATTAATCCCGGCTGATTCTTCGACCCTGGCTGAAAGCAACCACAGGTTCTTAATTCAAAATATCACACAAATGGCAAAGATAGAAATTACCTCCTTCTAAAACCTCACAAGCCAGGCCGCCACAGTCCACATTTCTTTCTGCATTCTTGGTGTCTGAGCTCCCAGAAAGCATTCCATCAATCTCTAAACACTTAATCGTTTTTCCCAGCTTAAATTCCAAAACCCTCCACAGTCCCGCAACAGAATACCCCAAAGGCGTAAAGCCCACACGCTTAACTGCATCACAACAACATCCTGGTGCTAATTTCCACCTTCTCTACTTTTCGGTGGTTAAACACTCTATAACCAAAAGCAACTTCAGAGAGGAAACAGGTTCTTTGACTTACACAATGCATGTGACAGTGTATCCTGGAGGGCCATCAGGGTGAGGACCTGAAGCAGAAGCCATGAAGCCACACTGCTCGGTGACTCACTCTCTGGCTCCGTCCTAGGCTCATGCTTGGCTGACTTGCTTATACAGCAAGAGATCATCTGCTTAGGGATTGTCATCCATGATGAGGTGTATCCTCCTACATCAGTTAAGTCCCCTACTGGCACGCTCACAAGCCGTCGGATCTAGGCAATTCCTGAATCGAAGGCCTTTCTCGCAGATGATTGTAACTTGTGTCGAGATGACAGTTAATGCTAACCGATTCTTTCAGGGATAAAACAGGTAACACTTAGGTGAGCTCACTGCCCCCAGCTTGCAATAGCCACTTGGCAAAGCCACTCTGTCCCTTCCTTCACTCCTGCTCAAGTGATAGTCGGATCTGCATTATGTCCTGCCTTCTGGAAGGAAGAGGTCAAAGTTCTGGATACTAAGAAGGCAAGTGGAAGATTCCTCTTTTAAAACTCAAGCGCGTCTTTGAAAAGCTTTAAACATAATTCCATCAAGGGACATGAACCTGCGCAGCTCTCTGACTCTCCTCCCCCTCCTGCCTCAGACTGGGCTTTTCAGTTTTACTCTGGCCAGCTCCAGCCTGAGGCTGGTCTGGCTGGATGCTGATCCAAGAAACCCAATCTACTTTGTGTTCCTTCTCTGTGCATCCTGAGCATCGGTACCTCTGAGATGCTCAGACATCCTGGATGTTCCAGCTCCCACCCTAGAAACAAGGGTGCCAACTGCTGGGGATTCCACCATGCCTCACACCGGAGAGCAGGAGCCCAGGTTTCACTGTTTACACCCTCACCAGACTGAGATCTGGCGGCCTCTTGCTATGCCTACTGCTACAAAGGAGAAAAGCAACAACTTCTAAATGAATTCACTTTCAAGCGAGCAACTCAAACCAGCTTCAGAAAATTTTGGCTTGCATCCCCTCGTTATGCTCCTAGCATGCATTAAAATCAACTTGGGAGTGCATATTTATGACCCCCTAAAGCATACTCTGAGACTGTTCCCCACTCACCTCTGCCCTCAGCAACACCACTGTGAGGAGCAAATGAGGTGTCTGTTAAAGTGCCCCCATGCGAGAAGACACTGAGGCACACTTCTGGGCTCCTAACACTGCTCTTTCTGGTTGCGAGTGATGCCAGTGACACACTTGGGGAAGACGAGTGGGTGCATCTTGTTGACACATACACACCTGAGACATCTCTCTGACATCAGAAGTCATCTCGACTCACTGAAGATCAGTTTAGACTAAGCCCGGGGCCTCAGTCGCGCTGTGTGCCAGTAGTGACTGCTTTCAGAGTCCTTAGTTTGGCAGCATCTCTGTGAGGATGGTTAAAGGCGTACTGATGTCAAATGAGCTCTCAGAAGAAAATGGCTGCTGAGGCGGGGAGAGGTTTCAAAGATAGAAGCAGCTGGAGCTGGCACTTGGTAGCCTGGACTTCTGCAGATACAGGCTGTTGTTGCTCCATGCTTCAGATGAGAAAAGTGAGCCTCAAAAAAAAAAAATGGTGGGCACAGTGCCACACAGTTGGGGTACACAGAGGCGAGATTTAACATCAAACCTGAACACATGAGCCCCACCTGCTTTCTTAGGAAAGAACATGAAGCCAGCTGACTTGTCAACTTGGCTCACAGTGAATGCTAAGTACTGAGTGCATGCGTGAATGAATACTGGGTGTGTCCTTCACACAAGCTCATACAATGCACACGCGTGCGCGCGCACACACACACACACACACACACACACACACACACACAGACTCCTCCTGTCGTTTTTACATATGAAAGCTGGGCCTTGCTCTGGAGAGATGGCTCAGTGGTTAAGAGCACACACTGCTGTTGCAGAGAACCTGAGTCCAGTTGCCAACACCCAAACCAAGTAGCTCACTGTGGCCTGTTACTCCAGTCCCAGGGGACCTGATGCCCTCTTTTGTCTTATGCATCCACTTCCCTCACAGACTAACAGGCAAACACACACACACACACACACACACACACACACACGCTCGCGCGACCAAACACATACATACATACCACAGTACACCATTCTCTCTCTCTCTCTCTCTCTCTCTCTCTCTCTCTCTCTCTCTCTCTCTTAAAGAAAAAAGACAGAAGTAGTAAGATGGGCACCTCAGGGGAAGGGGAGAAGGGCACCCCAAGCATCACTGAGGCTGCCTGCATCGTCTCCTATAGGACTGTCACAGCATTGCCTGCTCTTCCAGCAGTCACCCTGGGGCTAGCCTCATCCACAGTGACCCTCTATCAAGCCACTTCCTGAGCATTTGGCTGCAACAAATACAGAGTGACCATTGATCCACATTCTTCCCAGAGACCAGCAGTCACAGATCAGCAGGAGCACAGCAGTCACAGACAGCAGGAGCATGGCAGTCACAGACAGGAAGAGCACAGCAGTCACAGATAAGAAGGAGCACAGCAGTCACAGACAGGAGGAGCATGGCAGTCACAGACAGCAGGAGCACAGCAGTCACAGACAGGAGGAGCACAGCAGTCACAGACAGCAGGAGCACAGCAGTCACAGACAGCAGGAGCACAGCAGTCACAGATCAGCAGGAGCACAGCAGTCACAGACAGGAGGAGCACAGCAGTCACAGACAGAGGAGCACAGCAGTCACAGATCAGCAGGAGCACGGCAGTCACAGATCAGCAGGAGCACAGCAGTCACAGACAGGAGGAGCACGGCAGTCACAGACAGGAGGAGCACGGCAGTCACAGACAGGAGGAGCACAGCAGTCACAGATCAGCAGGAGCACAGCAGTCACAGACAGGAGGAGCATGGCAGTCACAGACAGGAGGAGCACAGCAGTCACAGACAGCAGGAGCACAGCAGTCACAGACAGCAGGAACACAGCAATCACAGACAGGAGGAGCACGGCAGTCACAGATCAGCAGGAGCACAGCAGTCACAGACAGGAGGAGCACAGCAGTCACTGATCAGCAGGAGCACAGCAGTCACAGACAGAGGAGCACAGCAGTCACAGACAGCAGGAGCACAGCAGTCACAGACAGCAGGAGCACAGCAGTCACAGATCAGCAGGAGCACAGCAGTCACAGACAGCAGGAGCACAGCAGTCACAGACAGCAGGAGCACAGCAGTCACTGATCAGCAGGAGCACAGCAGTCACAGACAGCAGGAGCACAACAGTCACTGATCAGCAGGAGCACAGCAGTCACAGACAGCAGGAGCACAGCAGTCACAGACAGCAGGAGCACAGCAGTCACAGATCAGCAGGAGCACGGCAGTCACAGATCAGCAGGAGCACGGCAGTCACAGACAGGAGGAGCACAGCAGTCACAGATCAGCAGGAGCACAGCAGTCACAGACAGGAGGAGCATGGCAGTCACACCAAAGGCTCTGCTCCATCCCTGGGGAAGGCCTGGCCACTCACTGTCCTGCACAACCCAGAATCTCTAACCTTCGTGGAGTCTCACAGCAGCCCTACACCCACAGACACGGGCCAACTTTCAGTGAAATCTGTGCCATCCTAGCCAGGAGGGAAAGGGTAAAGGGGTCTGCCCACCTTCTGGGTCCTCATTGTGTCCCTGGAGGGCAAGTTTAAATGTGATACAGGAGGAAAGAGTTAAAGGCTCTCTTCAAGAGCCCAGTGTGCTGAGGAAAACCACTCTGCCTCCCAGCTCTTTCCCCCCTGGCTGGGTGGTGACCGGAAGTGTGAAGAGCAGTAGAGAGGGGAGGCCTGGCTGCGTGGGGAGGGGGGAGGCAGGTGGCTGAAGGGTTCAGGAAGGGGGTGGAAGCAAGAAAACCTGAACAATGCGGCCATGCCAAACACTACGTGGCAACTGGAAGGAAAGATACTTCAGATGCCTGGGACAGCCAGCTAACAGGAGCCCATAGGAATATCTCCGTGGGTTCCATTTTAGTGAGCATTTGCATATTTATTAAGGAAAACATGACAAGTGTTTAATTCAATGACTTCTGAATTTTCTCTGCACACTCGAGCTTTTGCCAACAGTGAGGCTGACTGCTTCAGACACAAGTGAGAGAAGAGAAAGGGGGCCATGTGGGGCCCACCTGAGGCAAAGGCCTCAGGATCAGGGGAAGTGTCAGGAGGCACCAAGTGAATGCCGGAACTTTCCCTGACACCAAACCAATCCTGCTCTGACCTTTTTGGGTTTTTAAGTGTGGTGTGTAAGAAGTATATCTTATGCCATAACTCAATGCGTGTGTATGAACACACACCCCCCCTCGCATCCATAAGTAGAGTGAAGCTGAACTTAGAGTCTTACCATGATCAGTGCATGCTGGCAGTCTGTGCAGTCATGTAGACAGTTCTATGTATCTGACTGAGCTCAGTTGTGACTCTAGACAAAGTTCAAGGAGACTCAGCAGAGTTGGGGGTGGGGCGGGCTTGACTTACATGATCAGGCTCACGTATCTCTTGGTTTCAGGTGCAGATGTACTCCATTATGGAGCTTCTGGACAGAGGGTGGAAGGAAGATGGCTTTGCCTGCCTCGTGGTCCTATAGCAAGAATTAAACAAGATCCCATGTCTAAGCCATTACCACTAGGCCTGGTCCACAGTCAACTCCTAAGGGAATACTTACTGCGGTTACACTGCTGGCTGTCTCTTGGCTTGTAGTGTCATGGTTGAGACAGACTGCAGGGCTGGGCATCTGGGATTCAGATCATAGGCCCTTGGTTAATCACCCTCCAGCCTCTGGCTCTTCACCTGGGGATTAAAATCATCAATGCAGAGAAAGCGATTAGCAGGAAGCTTGGCACACAGGGAATGCTGGGTAAAAAATGGATGTCATCTCACACGTACATGTGGAAGAAGTTTCTGAGTCTGGAAGTGGAGGAGGCTGCCAGGTTCCAGACTGAAGTGAGGGAGTTGGAGAGAGGCTCAGAGTCAGCGGACTTGAAGAGGAACTGGGTGAATGGGGACATCCTGTCCCCTTCCAGAATTCATCCGGGCTGGTTGAGGATATGGAATAGTGTTGTTTGAGATGATGAGGCACAAAAATGCCCTCCAGAGAACCATCCAGATCAATTATGACATAGAAAAAGCTCTCCCTGCTAAGCCTGTCACCTTCCATTGTCACCAGTGGTAGCTGAACAGCAGGTGTCCAGGAACATAGGACATTTGTGCCCAAATTTCAGGGGTGAGAAGTGTGTTCCTTGAATGAGCTGGAGCCAGCCTGACCTGAACCTGACCAATTAGAATTGGAGGAGGAATAGGAAGGTGATGTCATCAGATGATATCTGGGCTGGAGAGGTGGTTCAGGCTGTAAAGTGCTTACTGCATAAGGGTGAGGACCTGAATCTAACCCCCAGAATCTCTGTAAACGTCCTGGGCATGGTGTCTGCTGCATTTGTAATCCCAGCACTGGACACGTGGAAACAGGAGCCTCCCTTGGGACTTGTTGGGTAGGCAGCCTACTGGCACGTCCCAGGCCAATGGCAAACTGCATCTCAAAAACCAAATGCAAGGAATGACACATGGGGTTGTCCTCTGGTCTCTGTAAGTGTGCACACTTGCACCTGCACAACAAGGAGGGGAGAGGGAAGGGTAAGGGGGAAAACAGGAGGGAGCCGGTATGGGGAGGGGAGGAAGAGGAGGAGAGGAAAAGAAAGAGAAAGAAGAGACAGAGAAGCAAGAAAAGGAGGAGAAAGGAGGGGAGGAGGAGGGAGAAGGAAGAAGGGAAATGGAAGGAGAGAACAAGGAAAAGTCCTGTGGTTAGAGCTAGCCTGAACCTTTATGCTGTAGCTCTTGGTTGCCTCCTGTGATCATGTGACCTCCCTGGCATATACTTTTTGCCTCCGTCTCCCCATCTGTGCAGCATGCAGAGCGTGGATTCCACATGAGGTTCCTAGACACTCTGTGTGTTTTCTGTGCCTGCCTTCCTGCAGTACCTGCAGAGCAGGTATACCCAGAGCCCAGGGAAAGGAGAGCACTTCAGTGCTTTACCTCCGAGAAGCTTGTGTGGTGGAGAAAGCCCTCAGCAACAACTCTCTTCAAGCTCTGTTCGGAGCCATAGGTGGTGCCTCAGTAGCTAAACCTGTGTTTCTTTCTCTCCCCAGGCATCTCCAGATCGGCCGCTCTGAGTGTGCCTCAGCTCTTTGCAAAGTGAGTACTCTGGTCAGGCCCCTTTTTTTCTTACTTATTATTTCTTCAGAAGGTGGAGGCTGGGGTGGGGGTTGAGGGTGCTCTGGAACTGATTTGACAAATAAGAATGCTGGTATGGAAACAGCTAGATGGCCTAGCACAAATAGCCTGATTGCCTGAACCTCAGTTTCCCTATCTAGGAAACGGGACCATTGAGTGACCGGTCCCACAAAGTACAGATGAGTTGTTTAGAATGGGCTCTTTCAGCCGGGCAGTGGTGGCACACGCCTTTTAATCCCAGCACTTGGGAGGCAGAGGCAGGCGGATTTCTGAGTTCGAGGCCAGCCTGGTCTACAAAGTGAGTCCCAGGACAACCAGGGCTACACAGAGAAGCCCTGTCTCGAAAAACCAAAAAAAAAAAAAAAAAAGAATGGGCTTTTTTCGTGTTCTCCGTCTGCTCTAGTCTTCTTTCTGGACTTTGCTTTTTTACCATTCTTTCCTTTTCCTGTTTAGACTCCTCCCCCTCCTCTTCTTCCTCCCCTGCCTCTGGCTCCCCTCTTCTCTTCCTGCTGTCTCCCTGTCTCCTACACCATCGCCCTATTGCCACTCACTCCATCTGTCCCTTGGTCCTTTCTTCAGCTCCAACATTCACCTGAGATTCCTCAGTCCCAAAGTCCATGTGAGCCCGGGGGTGAGAGAGGAGAGGGCATAGCCCTGTCTCAGAAAGGCTCTAGTGAGGAGATAGAGAATCCTCAGGTTAGACCTGGCCAGATGGAGCCCTACCAGGATTCCAGAGATCTCTCCCTCTGAATGCCACAGAGGAGCCCTGGTGGAGGCATTGGCCTAGGCTGCTTCTCTCTCAGGAAGACATTGTAGCACTGGCAGCCGCCGAGCTCAGTAAAGCCTCCTGGACTGTTTCTTCCAGTAAGAGAGCCACTTCCTTTCTCTGGGAGTGTGTGTGTGTGTGTGTGTGTGTGTGTGTGTGTGTGTGTGTTACCCATGGGGGATGTGTAGGGTGTGTAGAATAATGAGGTGTGTGTATGTGTATGTGTGATATGATGTGGGAGGATGGGATGTGTGTGTGTGGTGTGGTAGGGTTGTAAGGCCTGTGGGATGTGTGGGACATGGGTGTGCACATGTATGTGCTCCTGTGAGTGTGTGCATGTGTGAATGCAGGCACATTGGTGTGGAGGTCAGAGGTCAACATTAGCTGTCTCCCTCAGTCACTCTCCACCTAATTTTTTGAGACAGAGTCTCTCACTGAGCTTCTCTCATGCTGGAATGGTGGGTGTAGTGCAGACAGTCTAGTGACAGTCACATAGAGTCCAGATGACGGTGGAGATACAGGCATGGTCTCTTACATCAGTAACTCCGGTGCTGGGCATATGGCGTCAGGAAGATCCCTGGAGCTCATTGGTCAGCCAGGCCAGCCAAACAAGAGAGCCCTGAGTTTAGGGGAGACACTCAAAACTAAGTCTCAAAAACTAAGGTGGGGAGTGACAACAGAAGATACTGGGTGTCAACCTGCTGCCTCCATGCGTGTGCAGGCGTCTGTGCACAGCATCTCACAGGTGTATACGCAAAGATGGATAATCAGGCTGGCCACAGTAATGGGCAAACATGAAGAGCTCCACAACAAAGGTTTTATGTTTCCCATGTGAAGTCTGATGTGGAGCTGGTAGAACTCTCTAGAAGGCTTCCCTGTGCTGGCCAGCGCAGGGATCCAGCATCCCTGGGTTATAGCTTTGATACTGCGACGACATCTCCGTTTCTACCCAAAGAGAGGGAAAGGAGGGCTGGTCACAGGCCATGGTTTACAACACATCTGCCCACATCTTGTTAGAGGGAGCTCTGACCTGCAGTAGAATCTGGCAACACTGAAGATGGCAAACACATCTTGGTTCCCAGGGAAAACAAGAACAAGATGAAATGTGAGGTATGGGATGATGCCTTTGCTCTGGGAAGCACGATGCCTGAGGAAAATGGTATTGATCTCAGGATCCAAGGAATGAGATGCTGGACTGGACTGGGAGACTTAACCATCTCTCCTTCCCCCCAGGTCTCACCCTTGTGTCACTCCTGGTCAGTCCTCTGCAGCCATGGCAGCCTATGGCCAGACACAGTACAGCACAGGCATCCAGCAGGCACCACCCTATACGACGTACCCACCTCCAGCGCAAGCCTATGGAATCCCCCCTTACAGTGAGTACCAAGCGAGCCCTTCCTTGCAACCCCTAGCAGCCCCAACATTGTGGTGGCTTCATGCCTCAGTGCAGGATGATACATGTATCTGGATTAATTTTAGTGTGGGAGTAAAGAGGGGAGAGCATGGCCAAAGAATGGCACAGATTTTTCCCGACTGTCAGGAGGCCTCTTTCAATTTCAAGAATCAGAACCCTAACCCATGTTGGTTTCAGAAAAATGAGACATTAGTGACTCATGTACTATCATATCTGGGATGCAACTGGCATCAGGTACAGCTGGATCCAGGTGCTCCAGTGCCATCGTGGGCATCTGATGTCACGTCTTGGGCTCAGTGCATAAGCCCGACAATCTGAGTTTAATCACTGGCAGCCACTAAGGGTAGAAGGAAAATAACCTGATTCTACAAGCCATCCTCCAGCTGCCACGTGTGCACACATACATGCATCACCTACAGTGAGCTCGTGGGAAGCTTGATTCGTTTTTGTGTGCTTTCTTCTGAGTGGCCTTCGCTCCTACAGAGTGGTCTCCATGTGGTGACACAGACAGTACCTGTCAACTCTGGTCTTTGAAAGTCAGAGAGTTCCCGCTCTCAGCACTTCCCAAAGGAGCACGTGTTGGTCCTCAGTGCCATCCTGGGTCATGTGGCAATGCTTAGCACAAGGGTGGGAGATGGGATGAGGGAGCTGAGGAGACCATGAATCACAGGTTATGTATAGGGATGAACAGCCCTCTTGAAGTCAGGTATAGTGGGAGCCACTGGGACGGGGGACCTCAGCACCTCAGAGGGGGGATGTGTTATGTCACTCAAATGATATCGGAAATCCGCTGTTTCGCTGTGTGTGGGCTTCAGTGTCTGCAAGTTCTCCCACTGCAGTGGCAGGCCTAGCCCTAAGCTCTTCTAAGCTGCAAGTCCCACCAACAGAGAGCCGTTCCTGCCTAGGACAGCTCCCTGAAGTCCCAGGGCTCCCTCTGACTAGGCTCCATCCTGTTCCTGACCCAGACTCCAGAGCAGAAGAGATGGAATGTTCTAGCTGACAACTGTGAGCCACATGTCCCTGCACAACCAGGGTGGAGCAACTAATCTAATGTAAAGACAGGAAGATACTCGGAGAAAGGGCAGCGGGCGGCAGAGTCCCCACTGCCATGGCACTCCCATGTACATAGATGTGTGTGAGACCTGGCTGTGGCAACACACACTGGTAATGCCCAGTGGTCAGGGGCGAGGCTGGAGCAGTACTCAGTTGGCAGAGGGCTCTCTGGCATTCATAGCATCCTAGGTTCAATCCCAGCACTGTACAAACCAGGTGTGGCACTTGGGAGGTGAAGGAAGGAGGATCAGAGGTTCTAGATAATTCTTGCTGTGTAGTGAAAGCAAAGAGAAGCCTGGGGTGCATGAGACACACATTCTCTCTCTCTCCTCTCTCTCTCTCTCTCTCTCTCCTCTCTCTCTCTCTCTCTCTCTCTCTCTCTCTCTCTCTCTCTGTCTCTCTCTCACACACACACACACACAGCACAGCATACAATACATACAGCACACACACATATATACACACAGCACACGTACACAGAGAGACAGAGACAGAGAGACAGAGAGAGAGGTATGAGACCCTGTCTCTCTCTCTCGCGCGCGCACACACACACACACACACACAGAGAGAGAGAGAGAGAGAGAGAGAGAGAGAGAGAGTGAGAGAGAGAGAAACATGAGACCCTGTCACATACACAGACAGAGACCAGGGGAGAGAGAGAGAGAAAGAGAGAGAGAGAGAGAGAGACAGAGAGAGAGAGACAGAGAGAGAGAGACAGAGAGAGAGAGACAGAGAGAGAAAGAGAGTGAGAGAGAATACACAAGCTGACTTTAGCCCTCCAGTGACTTCTGGTTTAGAAGCTGATAGAAACACTGTATTGGTTCAGTGGCTCTTCTGTGGATGGCAGGGAAGGGTTCTAATCACGTAATTTTGTTGCCTCTGCTTCCTTCCTAGGCATCAAGACAGAAGACAGTTTGAATCATTCCCCCAGCCAGAGCGGGTTCCTGAGCTACGGACCGAGCTTCAGCACCGCGCCTGCTGGACAGAGCCCTTACACCTACCCAGTGCACAGTGAGTGTGCGGCTCAGCCCTCCCTGCCACTGCCTGGGGCACCCCAGGGTAGACGTCCATCCATCCACTCACCCACTCCACAGACTTCCATAGTGCTTACTGATTGCCAAGCCCCATCTTAAGCAGTGGCCAAAATGCAAGTTCTGCCCTGGGGGGGAAATCCCATGGCCCTGTCAGAGACAGAGGATACACACGCCAGCATATAACCAGGTAGGCTGCCAAAAGCCGAGCACAATGAAGCAGCATAGTATTGACACACCGCCGACAAACAGCTGAGATGCCAGGGCAGAGTGTGACACTGGACAAAGACAAGGGTGAGGTAGCACTAGCTAGGTGCGCACCCAGTAAGATCATCTCAAGCAGACGGAATGAGCGATACAAATGACATGTGGCAAAAATATGTCATTGTTTAAGGAACAGAACAGAGATGGTGTCACGGGACAGACTGAGAGAGTCCCTGAGAAGGGATCCTCAGAGAGCGTAGGAACCTGAGTCTATGCAGCCATGTTGACTTGCGTTCTAAGTGTGATTGGTCAAGTAAGTCCATTGATAAGACCAGAATGTCCATCCAGGGAATAATAGACACACAGGAAAGCAGACTCTGGTCCAGGTTGTAGGCTCTCCTACAACCCCCACGTGAGTGGAAATGCATCTACTGGGCTTCCCAGACTCATTTCCCCCTCTCTGCCCCTCCCCAGGCTCCTGCTCTGCTTGATGCCAGGTGGCATTTGGGGCATTTGCTCTGATACACAGAGCAGGGGATCGTGGCAGTGGCTCTGGGATCCTCCCACCCTGCTGCTTTCCCTATAAGCCATCCGGGACAAAAAAAAAAAAAAAAGCACCAGGAAAAACAGGATGGGGACTGGGTGGGCTCAAGGGTGAACATGCTCTTGTTTAAAATGGCTACTGGGAAGTGTGGCCACTCTGTCGTCTGTGTTTTGTTTGTTTCAATAAGAGCTATACAAATATCTTCAGAGTCTGTGGAGAAGGTGAGTGGGGAGTGGTTGGTCACAGGCAGGAAGATGATCCCACCAGGAGCCTTGTCTCAGCACCCAGTGGTTGCCAAGTCAGGGTACCACACAGTCATTACCACTCTCTGAAGACTTGAGGCACTCACTTCACAGAAGAAGAAACTGAAGGGTCAAGGGAACGACCAGTTTGGCCAGTGTCAGGACAGAACTTTAGATCTACCTCAAGTTCAGTGGGAACTAGCATGTCTCCTTGGGGTGGTATCCCATCCCTCAGCCTCTACCCCAAACCCTTGACCTTAACTACATCTCCTTCCTCCTCTGCTTCTGATATCATCCCTGACATCCTTCCAGTGACCTTTCTAAGTACCCCTGTAGGGTGACAGTTGCTGGATCCATTCCTGAAAGCCAGTGAGAAAGGGGACCATTCTTGGCAGTAAAGGCTCTCTGAGTCTGTGAACTTGAGCTTGCACTGGGGCCAATCCTTAGCTTCTCAGATAGAAGCCACACTTGCTGACCTGGGCTTCGGTCACTGACGGGGCTGACCAGGGGATACTGTCCATCCTTACCCCAGCTGTGAATCATGCGACCTACCTGGAGGTTCTTCCCACCGTGGTTCACTCGAATGCTAGCAGAGGGTGAGGAGGCAGCAGTGACCAAGAGAACCCTCATGGGAGAGCTGGACAGTAATTCACACAGGAGAACAGTTACAGATCATGGCCAAGACTGTGGAGATACTTAGGGTGTCATGATAGGTGTGGGGGGGGGGGGAGGGTCTGTGTGTGTGCATGGACATATCTGCCCTATGACAAAGACATTGTCACATACATACATACACACACACACACACACACACACACACACACACACACACACACGGCAGAGAACCCAGGGCACTGTATGAGAATTGGTAACTTGAGCAAGGTCATGTGACCTGATCAATGCTATGTGGCCCGACATTCTCTAGCCTAAGTACATAGCCCACAAGATCCTGTCCCATTTAGAAAGTGACTCTTGGCAGAAGAAAAAAGACTCGGGCTTGTACCCCACCCCACCTCAATCCCCACGAGCCTTTCATAACAAACACCTTTCCTGCTTATGCCTGGGAATGGTGTGTGCTATTTTCTTGTGGTCTTCATGGCTGCCATGTGTGGCTGGGCTGGACTTCCTGCTAGCTTTCTCTGAGCCGGACCCTGATGGCTGGTGGGAGGGCCAGGCTTCTTCATTTTCAAACACAAACACACAGGGCCCACACCTGGGCCCGTGTGCCTGCCCTGAGTTGTTCCAGAGAAGAGATAAACTCTCAAATGACTTGTGAACTTCAAATAGTTATGGAACTTAATTCTGTGGAGAGAGAAAGGTGTAAGGGAAAAGCTGGAATGGCCGAGCAGGGCTGGAGAATGTCAGTGAGCTAACATCTCAGCATCAAACTGTCATGCGAAGCAGGGGCTCCTTACTAAAATCCGTAGTTTCGTAAAAGCACACAGGGCAGAAATAGGGCCATTGTCCCACTCTACAGACTGATAAGCAGACATTGCAGCAGAGTGTCAAGCATTGAGGAAGCCAATGTCTCCCCTTCACCTTCCTCCTGTCCCATATCCAGCAACTGTACTTTCCCTGACAGCGGCCACTCAAACTGGGTTGTAACCAAATGTAGTCTTTGTTCCTTTTTTTAAAGATTTATTTACTTCATTTATATGAGTACACTGTTGGTGTCTTCAGACACACCAGAAGAGGGCATCGGATCTCATTACAGATGGTTGAGGGCCACCATGTGGTTGCTGGGAATTGAACTCAGGACCTCTGGAAGAGCAGCCAGTGAGTGCTCTTAACCGCTGAGCCATCTCTGCAGCCCCTGGTCTTTGTTCTTAGCAGGTTTATATGTTTTAATTCATTTATTGCTTGCTGAACTGTAATTCACTCACCATAAGCTTTATCCTCTGACAGTGTTTAGTCCAGTGCATTTATGTAACTGTGCAACCTCCACAAATGTTTACAGCACCCCAAAAACACACCCCATACCTCTGAGGGCTGTGGCTCAGCGTTAGAGCACTTGACCATCACACATGAGGTCCTAGGCTCAATTCCTGGTATAGGAGACAAAAAAGAAAGACATCCCTCCCTCCAGTAGATTCTTTTAGTAATCACAGGAATAAATACAGGATCCAGTAGTCTCTCCTTCACATTAATTTGGGGAGGTTAAATATTCAAATATCTATAGACATCTTCCCCCATCCTGGCCCTACACCCACTCAGCATCCAAACCTCAGACCTCTCTAGAGTGCCTGCGAACCCACACAGAACCTCTTATGCAGACATAAACACTATAAGCAATCTGTTACCATGACAGCGGCCAGGTGATGGAGTCACCCTTGCACTTGAGTCTCTCTGCACTGCAGACTTGCTGTATGCTCATGGGCACAGCTCCCTTCTCGACTCTGCCCCAAGTTCACCGTGTTTCCTCAGTCTATGGGTTCATAGCTTTCATCTAGTACTTTTTCGAAGAATTCTCTGTGCTGGGAAGACAGCTTGGTTGACACAGTGATTGCCTCACATGCTTGAGGGCATGAGTTCGATCCCCGCCCCAAGAACTCACATTAAAATTCAGCACTGAGGAGGCAGAGCCAAGTGGATCTCTGGGGTTCCCTGGCCAGCCAGCCTAGCCTACCCAAGTGAGTTCCAGTTCTCTCTTGGGAGAGACCTTGACTCAAAAGAGATAGATGTTGTGACTGAGGAGTGATTGCCTAAGATGTCAGACACCCTGGGCTCCATCCTTAGCTTGACATAACCTGGACATGGGGGCTCACACCGGTAATCCTGGCACTTGGGAGATGGAGGCAGGAGGATCAGAAGTTCAAGGTCAGCTTGAGCTGTATAGCAAGTTTGAGACCAGCATGTTTGCTCCACTGAGGCCAGCCTTCCAGAACATTCTACCCAATGCCTGTCAATAGTAGCTCTCTCTCTCTCTCTCTCTCTCTCTCTCTCTCTCTCTCTCTCTCTCTCTCTCTCTCTCTGTCTCTCTCTGGTGGGGGAATCAGGAGTCCCACTCAAGGGAAGCTCTGGAAGCTGTTTCTACCTCTTCACCTAGGTAGTTTCCTCACACCCATGGGTCTCCCCTAAAAGTAGCCTCTGGGGCGAGCATATCTGAGGAGTCTCCCGAGCTCTCAGCCCAGCCCTCACCTGCTGGCCCTCCACCCTTTACATCTGAGCCGCAATGCTTCCTGCAGGCACGGCTCCAGCCTGGTGCCCATCGTGCACCACTTGTTTCGGGTCTAACTGGGATCACTGCCCTGATTGCCTGATGCCCAACACCTGGGAAATGGCGTTTTCAAATTCTGCCAGCCAGAAGGACACATGCTCCCTGCTCATCAGTCATGCATACTGGGAAGGGTCATTTGTCATTTTTCTCATCATGAATGCTGCCAGCTTTGCAGGCATGGATGCTGTTATGTGCACTCTGGGCCCTTCCTCTCCCTTGTCTGGCCTTACTCAATGTTGTGAGGAGTCTTATTCTCACCAACCTTTGAGCCTCTTCTTGACCTTGTTGCCACGATGCACACACAGCTGTCCTATCGATCAAAATGATTGTGTGTGTGTGTGTGTGTGTGTGTGTGTGTGTACTTGTTGTGTATGTGCACATGTCAGAAGGCCCAGGGGATTATACACATGTGGGCCTGTGTAGATACCAGAGGTCAGCCTTGAGTGTCTTCATCTCTTGTTCCCTGCCTTGCTTTTTGGGACAGTCTTTCAGTGAATGTGGAACTTGCCAGTTTGGACAGTCTAGCTGGCCACTGGGCCCCACAGGTGTCCACTTCCAGTGCTACCATTACAGGCAAACTCTCAGCCTTTTTGGTTGGTGCTGGGATCCAACTCAGGCTTTCACACTTGCAAGAAAGTGGCTCCCTGACTGGGCCATGTCCCCAGCCCAGTAGCCATGTCTGAGGACAGGCTGCCCTATTGATGGCTGGGTTTAATGGTGTTTTAAGAAGCTCTTGAGAAGTTAGACAGGGGTGCACCAGGGTGGCCTTCCTGTCCCATCTTGTAATTTGAGTCCATGTTTTCTGAAGAACCACAAGACCCTGGAGCAGAAATGAAAGCCAATCACAAGCCAACTGGTAGCCAGGGTGCAGTGTGGACAGGTGTAGTGCAGGCAGTTGCAGTATGGACAGGTGCAATGTGGGCAGGTGCAGTGAGGACAGGTGCAGTGGGGACAGGTGCAGTATGGACAGGTACAATGTGGACAGGTGCAATGTGAACAGGTGCAGTGGGGACAAGTGCAGTGTAGGCAGACGCAGTGAGGACAGTGCAGTGAAGGCAGGTGTAGTGGCAACAGGTGCAGTGAGAACAGGTGCAGAATGGACAGGTGCAGTGTGGGCAGGTGCAGTGCCAGCAGGTGTAGTGCAGGCAGGTGCAGTGCAGGCAGATGGGAAAGCCTGTTCTGGGGAACCTTGAAGACAGGTGGTCATAAGCCAAGGCTGGGTCCCATTTTCCCCCTTCCCTTCCTAGCCAAGTGGACAAGGTTCTGTCTCACCTTGGTAGTGGCAATAGTAGGCTTCCCTGGCCCAGCTAGTTCTGAGCAGGTGAAGTCAGCCTGATCTACCCAGGAGCCAGGCTTGGCAGCCGAGCCCTGCTGGCCCGAAGTCAGGTTTCCAGGTGTGAATCAGCAGCTCTGCACACCACAAAGCTCTGAGGTTCCAACACGTGTCTCTCTGGCCCCAGCCCCACCTTCCCCTGGTGGTCACCTTCACAGGTTGCCCAGCTCTCTGTCCTGTACCTGGCTAGTGTCTTCCATTTTTAGGATACATGGAGGTCAAGGGACTGGGTTCTCTCTGTTTATACACAGAATTTGATTGGTGGCAACCCTCCAAAGCCACCAGGTGAAGGAGGGGGCAGACAGAGGCGGGATGAAAGGTTTGCCTGGGGAACAGTTAACAACTCACAGTACAGTACTGCTCCACTACAGTGGTCACTAGCAACGGGACTGCCAGGCACTTGAGATGTGGCCAGGATGGTGGAAGAGGTGGTTTTTCAACCCTGTTTAATCTTGATGAATTACAGTGTCAGCATTGCTACTTAGGCAAGCCAACTCTGACAGAGGTGGGGTTTTGTCTGTGGCACAGAGAACTGAACCCAAGGCCTTGTGGATCTAAGCACAGGCTCGGCCGCTGAGTTCTACCTGAAACCCTTTATTAAAAATAAATTTTTATTTAGAGACAAGATCTCATTTAAGGGCCTTAAATTCATGATTCTCCTGCCTCAGCCTCCCAAACAACTAGAATTATAATCCTGTAGCACCAAACACAGCTGCTGCTGCCTCTTCCTCTTCCTCCTCCTCCTCTTCCTCCTCCTCTTCCTCCTCCCCTTCCTTCTCCTCTACCACCTTCTTCTCTTCTTTATCTTTTGTGTTCATGTCTTTGTGTGTGTCACATCATAGCATGCATGTGGAAGTCCCTGAACAACCTCTAGTTTCAGCCCTATCCCTCACCTTACTGAAGACATAATGTGTTGTTGTTAACCACTGTGTATAATGGACCTAGCCCGTGAGAGTAAGCTCTCGTCTATGCCTCCCATAGAATCTCTGGGGGTTCCAGGATCTGAACCCAGGTCCTTGTGCAGCAGGCACTTTCCCTACCGTACCATCCTCCAAGCACAAGCACACCCAACTTTTAAGAGAAGTAGAAAAGCCAGCTCTTGGCCAGCTAATGCCAGAGGATGTGATCAGGTCATTGTACATGCTATGGACTGAGCTGTGTCCTCCCATCCTTGTGTGTGTGGAAGGGCTTGCCCTAAAGGGAGATATCTGGAGACAGGCCTTGTGGAAAGGGCACACCTACAGTAAGATGAGACCCTCAAGCTGCAGTTGTGGAGATGGGACCAGTGTCCATTCAAGAAGAGGTGCCATGCTCTCTCACCTACCACAATGCCCTCCGTGGAATAGCTGGGTGAGGGTGTGTGGAGATGGTGTTTGTCTGTAGTCAGCAGAGCATCCTCACCAGGCCCCTGGACCCCTGATCTCGGCCTTCCCAAAGCCAGGCCTACAGTGAGAAGCCACTCCATCTGTGGTTTCACATTGTGGCAGACTGACTCACCAAGACAGTAGGTTTCCTAGCCAGGGCATAGCAAGCAGATGACCAGAGTGCCAGGGACAGTTTCTGTTACTCTGGGGAGGGGGGGGGGGTCAGAAACCATATTCCTCTTCTGACATTTTTCAGAGAGGTTCTTAAGGTAAAATGGTCGGTCTGAGGCTTATGGTGCCACTGCGGGTCTGCTGGTTATGCAGAAAGCCAGTAGAGACAGAGGCCCATGGCATCATGTCATCGCTGTCCCTGTGGGTGTTGATGGAATCACTCCCAATGCTGGATACAGAGATCAGAAAAGCCCAGGTCACATGTGTCAGTAGAGAACCAATTGTTACCCTGGACTAGACATGAGTGACTCTTATCCCTGTCCCACCCAATACCCCCTTCTTGTAACAAACATTTTGGTAAGTCCCTCCCTCCAGCTAGCCCCTATGTCCTATAGGTTCTGCAGCATTGCCAATTAAAGTCCCTTCCAAGTGCTCCTGCAGGGTCCCATACCACCCCTGCATCATTCCCTTCTACAGAGGCAGCTGCAGGCGTGAAGAGAGATGGGTGTGGTACGGGGAAACCCATCTGTCATTCATTCAGCCAACATCCCCGAGTGTAGTGGCAGCAGATAGGGTATATACTGTGCAGCTCTAAGCCTGTAGCCAAGGCTGTATGGATTTCATATCCCAGGAAGGATCCAGTGACCTTCTGTTCATCCAGTCACTCAGGGCCACAGGCTGGGTGACTTAAACTACAGAACCTTGCTGCTAGCTCATGGTCAGAAGCCTGGAAGGGTTATATATCTGACGGCTGCTAAGGCGCTTCCAGGTTAAGTCAGCCACCTCTGTGCAGGCGGTTCCATGGTCTTTCCTCTGTACAGGCCCGGGAAAAGATCTCATTCCTATAAGGACATAGGTTATGGCCTATGACACTTGTGTCTTTCCCTAGAGTCCTCCTCACCAAATACCTGAGAGAAGTGAGCCTCAATATACAAACCAGGGATAAAGGGTTCAGAGCACAACAGTAGGGTGCCAGCAAGTGACAGGAGCCTTTCCAGCTGTGAGGCATGTGTGCTCCATGGAGCACAACCCTGGGAGGAAGAGGGTTGTCCGAACCGTGACAATAGTTCTGGGTACAGCACATCAGAGGGAGTCCAGAGGCTGAGAGAGCAGGGAACAGGGTCTGGGAGGACGGGAGGGTTGAGGCCAGGCTTAGCAGAGCCTAGTTTGAGGTTTGACCCCTGGATCTCAAAAAGTCATCAGAGTCTAAGACAGAGGTGACTTGGTTTGTATTTCAGAGACCAGGTGACCAGTGTGTGATGAAGGGACAGTGGGAAGTCAGTTTATTTGCATTTGGCAGTGTGTGTGTGTGTGTGTGTGTGTAGTGTGTGTGTGTGTTGTGTATTGTGGTATGTATGTTTTGTGTGTGTGATGTGTGTGTTATGTGTGTGTGGTGTATTGTAGTATGTATGTTGTGTGTGTGTGGTGTTATGTGGTGTGTGGGGGTGGGGGTGTTATGTGTATGGTATGTGTGGTGTGTGTGTCTGTGTGTGTGCAGTGTGTGTGTCTGTGTTTGTGTGTATCTGTGTATGTGTCTGTGTTTCTGTGTATCCATGTGTGTATGTCTGTGTATGTATGTGTGGCCTATATGTAGTACATGTGTGTGGTGTATGTGTGGGGTGTGTGTGTGTGTGTGTGTGATGCAGTGCCAAAAGAGGCCAGAAAAGGCGATTGGATTCCCTGGAGTTAGAAGTGGTTGTGAACCACCTGATATGGAAACTGACAGCCCAACTCCAGTCTTCTGCCAGAGTAGCTTGTACTGTAAGTGCCGAGCCATCTCTCCAGCCTACCTGTTAGCACTTTTATTTCAGACATTTCAAAGAAATAAGAGCTGAACCTGAACTCAGTTCTGTACCTAGAGTCTGTTCAAAGGTGACAGAAAAGTCCCTTTCCAGCCCACAGTAGTGGAGGGATGGGAAGGACCCTGCTCAGGGAGTGGAGGGATGGGAGGGACCCATGGAAGCCACAGGTTCTGCTGTGGTGAGTCCTTCCAGAACAAGCGAGGAGCTCAGGATCTGGCAGACAACCCCCTGCTGAGGGAGCCAATGGGATCCCTAAGCACAGCAGCCAGGAATGGGAGACATAGCCTGTGTCAGCCTAGGAAACTGCTGTTGACAGACAGACGACAGACAGACAGACAGACAGACAGACAGACAGACAACAGGCTATAAACTGCCTTCTCCACTCAGAAATTGCTCATGGTCAGGACTGAAGCCAGGATGTGGGGTACACAATGAACCCTTGGAACAAATCGATTTTATTTACTGCTAAGAGCTCAGGCCATGAAGGGGAACTAGAGCCAGCTGCCTCTAGACAGAGCTTCTCACCCTACACTGAGAAACCACAGGGAGTTCCCCCGTCTCCGAGCACCATGTCCCGTGTGATAACCTCATGTGCCCATGAAGACAACCTGATTCTGCCCACCCAGATCCAACTGGCTTTTCATACTGCTTGGAGTTGCTCAGATACTTATTTTAAATTGTATGTTATCAGTGTGAGCCTTTCTAGAACTTTCTCTGTGTGGTTATGTGGAGTTATGTGTCTGCTGCTACCATGAACTACAGCTGCTGGGTCTGGCTGCTCAGAAAGGTGACACAGACACAGCCAGAGTCACTGCTGCATATCTGAGCCCACACCCGCTGCTCTCCTGGCCTTGTGACACACCCCTGTGACCAAGACAGGCACAGGGATGAAAAAGCCCACAGGGGAGCCCAACCTTGGCGCCAGCAGAGGGGCCTGTCCTCCAGTCCCAGATGCTAGGAATTTACTTCTCCGAGGCTGCAGCTGCTCAGTTTCCGTGTCAGGTGACCAGCCAGGGTTGCTAAGTTACAGAGCTACAGAGCTGTGTGTAGGGAAAGATGGGAAGGGGTCTAGGCAGGGTCTGAAAGAGGCAGTGAGATCCAGATAGAACAGACCAAGAGAACATACATTCTTGCTGGAAAGTACTAGAATGTCATGTGCAAAATGGGGACACTGGACTGTGTGTGTGTGTGTGTGTGTGTGTGTGTGTGTGTGTGTGTGTGTGTACATTTGCATGCATTTGTAATCTTCCCTTTAAGGACAGTAGTCAGTACCACATTGAACTGCTACAAACAGGAAAGCAATCTGACATGGTACCTGGGGTCACTCAGTGAGCACCAGCTGGGAGCCTGAGGGGCTCTGGAGCTTCAGATTCTTTGTATGAGTTCCCTGTGGTGGTGACTGAGGACTTGGGTGCTGGGGGTACTTATGGTCCTCTGGGATAAGGAGAAGGTGCAGAGGCCTCCTAAAGATAGCAGGGCCCAGGGCTGCACTTCTAGAAGGATGGCTGCTGTCTCCCAGAACAGGTATCAGCAAATCCTTTCTGTAAAGGCCCCACTAGGAAACATCTCAGGCTTTGAAAGTCTCTGAGGTACCTCACCTCTGCCTGAACCACACAGAAACAGGCCTGGCTGTATGCCAATAATAATAATAATAATAATAATAATAATAATAATAATAATAATAATAATAAATTATACAAACAGGTGCCAAACCTGAGTGTGCCAGCTCTCAATACCTACACTATGTTAACTAGGTCTGGAGAGCAGCTGTGGTTGTCACCAATGCCATCCCCACCACTGAGTCATACTGAACAAGCCAGGAGTAGGAGCACCCTCCTGGCTTCTCATGTGTCAGTGTGTCAGTGAGGTTGGAGTGGAGAATTCAAGGGCCAGAATGAGGCCCTCAAGAAGGCCCTTGCTTTTCATTCTGACAGTGTTCAAACTAGGGACATTCCATTAGTAGATGTCAACTAGGTCTGCAAATGAACAGAGGCCCCTGCCAGCCCCCCAGTGAGCATAGAGCAGGAAAAATAAATCTGTGTGTGTTATGTATGAGCCACAGGGACTCGGGGAATGCTTGTTACCACAGCTCATCATTCTGTCCTAACCGATTCCTGGGGATGTTTGTTACTGCAGCTAACCATCCCTTGTCCTAACCGATTCCTGGGGATGTTTGTTACGGCAACTAACCATCCCCTGTCCTAACCGATTCCTGGGGATGTTTGTTACCGCAGCTATCACTGCCTGAGTGATCCATTTGCATCGAAGGTAAAAGTGACAACTAGACATCACTAGATCCCACGTTGAGGAAGCCGGTCTCTGTGTAGTCTCTCCTGATCTTTCTGACTCAGTTGGAAAGTGAGACTGGAAATCCCTTCTGGGAACTAGTATGCCTTCAGTATCTTTTAAATCCCTACAAATATTTGTTTTTAACAGAACAGCAACAACACCGGGTATGGGGAATTCAGCAGGGAACGTCTCTAGCTAGGACTGAAAACGTTTGTTTTCTGTGTGTTTCTTCTTTTTCTCTGTTTATTATTGAGGACAAATGGTGTGGATTCCACAGTGGGCAGGTGAAATTTTCTCCGTCTGTGGGTAAACACGGTGATTGATGACCTTATACTTTAGAATGACATGCTTTATGGACATCGGCCCAAGAAAATGTGAAGATTAAATGATATAGATTTGAGAATACGGTGGCATTGTGAGGACCCTAGGGACATGTAAAGTTGGAACTCAGAAATCTAGTTCAGTCTCTTCCTTTCACAGACATGGAGGTGGAGGCTGGGAAAGGGCCATCCTCACCAGCGGTGACTCAACTCCCCTGGGACCAGGTTTTACCATTCAGAGCCAGGGTCATCCTTGTACCCATGACACTGTCCCCACAGGAACCGAATGAAACAGTGAAGGATGGTGGCCATCAACAGGCCACTGTGTTTACAGTAGGGAAGGGTTGTGTCTGTGGATAAAATGATGTGAGTTCACCGCCTCTGTTCTCCTGGCAGCCAAGCGTCTACAGTAAAGGTGGCTTTATCTGTGCCTGTCTGCCCCTGCCCTGATAGCTCTGGGGGCTTCCAGTGTCCTTGATTCATGCCAGCCCATCTCTGACTCTGTTACCCGCAGCACCCTTCCTGGGGGTCAGCACCCAAGTTTTCTTGTTCCCATGCCATCTCTTAACTTCACAGCATCCATGAAGGCCACTTTCAAATGAGATCACATTAATGGTAACCAAGTTTAAGATCTGAATCTGTCTTCGCAGGGGACACAAGTCAACCCCCCGACATCCTCTTCTGGTGTTTTCTTGCCGAGCAGCGACAGGTTGAGTCCTGGGCTGTACCCCTGAGACGCCCAGTCTTTGCAGAAATTGAAACCACCCAGGCGAGAGGGGCCACGGAGGCTGCTGGGGCCAGGCAGCAGCTGGCCAGCATTCGTCTCGGTCTCAGGCGGTGGTAGCCCTGCTGTCCAGACCTGGCAAGTTCAGGCTGAGAGGCCATCGCTGCCAGCGAAGGTCAGGACACCCTCCTTACAGGATAAATAGACTGGGTCCCAGCCAACCCCTCCTGAGGCCACACAATATCTCTTTCAAAGATCTCAAAACATCCAAGCAGACCAGAGCGAATTGACTTTATTGTTTTAAAACCAGCCCCTTCTAGCCGTCACCGCTTCTCCCCCAGGGGAAAAAGTCATAATAAACGTCCCCACAGTATGCACCTCTGTCCTCCTCTCTAATGTCAGCCCTGAGGCCACTGCAATCCGTGCTATGCCCTGGTGCTCGGCATTTATTTAACATTTAGCTGCGACCATTTTGATGACCATTTTGATCACCCCGCCACCCATCGGTGGCCAGTTTAGCGGCAGGTACTGAGTGAACGCAGCCACGGACTGGAGACTTCTTGGGGACCAGACTGAGCCCATGGCCTGAGCTCATCCCTTCTATCTGGGTTGCTTCTTCAGTGTTTATAAGATGTTCCCAGCCGGGCGGTGGTGGCGCAGGCCTTTAATCCCAGCACTTGAGAGGCAGAGGCAGAGGCAGCTGGATTTCTGAGTTCGAGGCCAGCCTGGTCTACAGAGTGAGTTCCAGGACAGCCAGGGCTACACAAAGAAACCCTGTCTCGAAAAAAAACAAAACAAAACAAACAAACAAACAAAAAAAAACCAACAACAACAACAACAAAAAGATGTTTCCATTTGACAAACAAGAAAACTAAAACTCTGGGGAAGGCTGGGCTGATCCTGATCAGGACAGGTCATGGGCCACTGGGTTAGGCGCAGGCTGAGTTCGAGGCTTCCTTCCTTCCTTCCTTCCTTCCTTCCTTCCTTCCTTCCTTCCTTCCTTCCTTCCTCTGTCTGTCTATCCTGCCTCAGATGAGAATTGGCATGACACAGTCTTGGTACCTTCTGTGGATACTGTTACCACCTTCCAGCTCTGAAATGGGTCTAACCTGGGATCCATGTGGCAGGGGCCTGTGCCAAAGCAGAAGTTGGTAATCATTCCCAAATGTCTTCCCAAGACCCCTGAGGTCCGGTGAACTGAGTTCTTTCTAGAGGGATCTAGATCTTAATGCGCAGGCTGGCTGTGGGCAGAGCATCATGGGCAGGCCTCTGGAGTTGCTAATGGACTCTGAGTCTAGGCTTGGGTCCCCTGTGTGCATACGAGGTCAGCAGAGCAAGCCTGGCTTGCTTGGACCTACTGTGTTCTCCTATCTATCGGCCATGTCTCTAGCCTTTCTGTCTTCTTCTGCTCCTTTTAAGGCCCTTGTGATCCCATAAAGCTCACCTAGACAATCCAGGAGCACCGCCCTAATTGAAGGTCAGCTGACAACTGACTTTCAACGTCACCTTCAACCTTAGCTCCCCTTGCCACATAGCCTGTGCAGTCACAGGCTCCAGCAACAAGGACTGGTTATGTGCACGCGTGCATGCCTGCGTGTGTGTGTGTGTGTGTGTGTGTGTGTGTGTGTGTGTGTGTGTTGGGGGGAGGAGTGTTACCCTCTAATGACCATAGTTGTCATCCAACAAGTATTGACCATAGCAGCCACTGCAGCTCTGACAAAACAGGTCGTCAGCAGTGCCCAGGCCTCTGGTGCGCTCATCTAACAGGCAGAGGCCCACAGTGATCTTCTTTTGACTTTAGTATATGTACATGTTCATATGTGTGGGGTGAGCACGGGTGGGCATGCACGTGAGGAGGGCAGAGGTCAATAGCAGGTGTCTTCTCCAGTCACTGTCCACTTTATTTTTTGAATCAGGGTCCCTCCCTGAGCCTGAGCTAACTGACTTGGCCAGGCTGGCTGGCCAATGGGTTCCACAGAACCTGTAGGCCTCGGATATTACAGGCATGTGACACCATGCTTGGCTTTTACATGTTCTGGGGATCCAAACTCAGGTCCTCATGCACGAGCCTCTCTCACTGAGCCATCTCCCCAGTGTGGTTGCTGTTGTTTAATACAAATTCCTAGTGTTTCAGATGACAATAGAGTCACAGAGAAGAGCAGAGTTTGGGGACTGCTGGGACCAGCAAAGGCCTGGCTGGAACAGCAATCTGAGCAAAGGGTAAAGGACAGCAGGTGGGTCCTATGGGAAGGTGCAGGGAAGGGCGTTCCAAACAGGGAACAGCCCCTGCAAAGGTGGCGTGCACTTGGGGTCTGAGAAATGGCAGAGTCACCAACGCCAGGACTGAGGAAGTGAGAGAGAGAAGCAGTGAGGCTGGAGGATGGACCAGGAGACACTTCCTGTCTGTGCCTCCAGGAAGGCAGACAAGGCTAGAGGACAGTCAAGACGGGCTCTCTGGCACTTTCTCAGGCCACTGCAGCAAGTGTTCTAACCTAAGAGGCTTAAGACAACCCTGGATCATTTCTGTGTGGTTCTGGAGTCCAGACGTATGGAGTGAATTATAAGGGGGTCTCAACAGGAAAGCCTCAACCACAAGGCTGCTCCCTGCCCCTCCCCCAGCCTATACTGTTGCCCTGTGGGATTCCCCTCAGGATGCCTTTCTCTGTCTCTCCTAGGAAGGATTCCTAAGTTTAAGGGCTCATATCTACCCAGCAGCTTCTCCCCCATCCCAGTCACAGCTGCTAAGACCCTTTCCACGCAGGGGCACATTCTACAGGGCTTAGGTTTAGGAGGAAGCAGTTCAGGGCTTCATAGGTCCCAGCAGGACTTCAGTGTGATGAGTCCTCTGGGAGATAGGACTGGACTGCGTAGAACAGTTGGAGGTTGGGGGGGAGGGGGCTGCAGTAGCCAGGAATGAGAACCACCCAAGCTCCAGAGAGCAAAGGAGAGTTCAGAAGCAACCCAGCCCTGACCCAGACTTGATGGCTTGTGTGTCCTGTAGCCTAAGGCAGGAGGGTCATCAGAGGTAAACAGGGTCTCTGTGTTCCCAGCTACATGGGTCACAACCTATAGGTGGATAAATGGGTTTTTCTGCCCATAGTAGTGCTCCTGGAACAGAGTCAGAAAGGACAAAGTGACCTGAAGGGGTGTGTGTGTGTGTGTGTGTGTACGTGTGTGTGTGTGCATGTGTGTGTGCATGTGTGTGTGCATGTGTGTGCATGTGTGTATGCATGTGTGCGCACACATGTGCATATGTGTGTGCATGTGAGTGTGCATATGAGTGTGCATGTGAGTGTGCATGTGTGTGTGCATGTGTGTATGTGTGCATGTGTGCATGTGTGTATGCATGTGCATGTGTGTGTGTGCATGTGTGTAAAACTGTGTAAAACAGCATAGAGTTGGCAGTCCCTATGGTTGGGAGACACAGGGTCCCACGGTGTGAGCTGAGCCCACGTCTCAGTGAGTGGACTCTGAGCACCCTCTTCTCGCTATCCATTGAGCTTCTCTGCCCCTTCCTGACGTTTTGCTAAGTTTGGGGCTCCTCTCCGCCCCTGCAGGGGAGCCTCAGGCAACATGGTCTCCTACCAGCCTCTTAAAAATGAGTATAGAGACTTCAAGAAACAGGACATCAGAAAGCTGGAGGTCTGGGGCTGCATTTCCCTCATAAAATGTGCATGAGGTCCTGGGTCCAGCGCCTAGCTATGGAGGAAGGGCGAGGGGGGAGGAGCCCACATTGTTTTCATTATTATTGTTGTTCTTATTTTACCTTTTAGTCTTCTCTTATACATTGCATCCTGACTGTAGTTTCCCCTCTGCTCTGCTTCTCCCAGTTCCTCCCCTTACCAAGTTTATTATTTTTTAAAAACCACTTTACCATTTGTTTTATGTGTGTGGATTTTTGTCTGCATGTATGGTCTGTGCACTACAAGTGTGCCTAGTCCCCTTGCAGGTCAGAAAAGGGCACTTGGTGGCCTGGAGCTGGAGGTAAGGATGGTTGCAACCCACCATGTCGGATCTGGAAAACAAACCCAGGTCCTCTGGAAGAGCAGCCAGTGCTCTTAACCACTGAGCCGTCCCTCCAGTCTTCCATGCAGCCCAAGTTTAAAAACCCCATCCCAGAAAAGAGTGATCCCTTTCTGCTCTAAACCAGACACAAGCTAGTTGCTGCCTGTCTGTCCCCTAGCTGCCACCTGTCCATCCCGTGTCTCTGGCTTATAAGATACCAGCGTCCAGATGGCTGAGAGAATCTTTGTTTAGAACGATACTTCCTAGCAAGAAAAATGATAGGTAATCCTAGCATCTCGGGTCCACAAATAAGGTTTAATTGGTACCAGGCCACCTGCTGTCACGTCTGTACTATCTTCTGTGCCCAAAAGGTGTGGGGACCAATGTCTGTCCTCAGTCATAGGCCTGATGGTGGCCTCCATCTGCCTGTCTAGAAAAGCTCTCCCAAGAGTCCAGAGCAGATGCAGTATGCTGTCCCTGAGGATTTGCCACTGACCTGCAACCCCCTGGTGACCATGGACACTGGCCCCCCCAATTTGCTGTGGAATGTGTCAGGATCTTCTGTGAGCTTCACTCCTCTTGAATCTTAGAAAGAGTAACTGAACTGAGCACCCAGCTGCTGTGCCGAAACTGCAATACTGTACTGAGTGCTGTTTCCTGGGACAGTGCTTGGTCCCCTTCTTGTAACTGGGGGGGGGGGGAGGGCAGTGACGGAATCAGAGATCCCAGTTCCTTTCACCTGTTAGCCCACCCCTCATCCTTGTAGCCTCTTATATAAGGCCCGCAGTCTCAATTCTGCAGGGCAGGCAGGGGTCACAGAATGTCACAGCTGGTGACTTTATTCTTGTTCCTAGCACAGTTGGCAGGACAGGGCCAACCCCTGGTTTACAGGTGGCCATCTTTTCTGTGTGTCTCAGAGGACGTGGGTGGTGAATGATGTCCCTTTGATAAGGACACAAACCTTTTTCATAAAGCCCCAACTCTCCGGACACAGCCGCCTCCTTAGAGCCCCTTCTCCCAGGGCCATCCAGGAGGGCTGAGGAGAGATCAGGGCATGTGTATTTTGTTTGGTTTTCATTTGGTTGGCTTGTTTTGGTTTTGGTTTTTTTGAGTCAAGGTCTCATGCTAGGCTGGCCTCACATTCACTGTGCAGTAGAGGATGACCTTGAACTTCTGATTCTCCAGCCTTCACACCCAGGCTTACCACCACTCCCAGTGTGTGTGGTAGTGGGGACTGAACTCAGGGCATTGTGAATGTTAGATGAGGCTCTACCAACTGAGCCACGCTCCCAGACCACACTGACCAGTTTGATGAAAGTAGCTGAAGTGTCTGAGTGAGCGGTCCTTCCTTTGGGATGTACCTGGTTGTTGTAGTAATTATTTAAAATCGGCTGCCAGCCAAGCCGACTGTCTAGGCTGCAGCATCTCTGTCTAGATCAGACACCATGTTCCGAGGCCATGAGGCCACGTGTGCACTGCAGCTAGGAACGGCCAGCCAAAGATACCAGCCCTGCCACCCACGAGATGCCAGTGTGGGAGATGGCTCTGCCAATCTTTCACACTGTCTCTGCAAGGCTGGGCATTGTTCAGACCATCCCGCCAACTACATGGTCCCAGTAGAAAAATAAGACTCTAGTGCTTAGATTATCCAAAGGCTTTATTATATATCTGGTAATGATCAATAACAAGATGCCCATACAATCAGAAGTGTGACCCAATACCCAACCTAGATATACCAACTACCTTTGACTGGCGGAGACACATGAACATCCGCCTCCAAGTCCACCTCTCTCCCTCCTCCTTTTCCTTAGCTCCTTCTCTTCCTTTTCTTCTCACCTTAGCTCCTCCTACACCTGGCCCTTCTCATGGAAGCCCTGTCAGCTCATTTGGGGCATGGAGATCACACCGGTGAGGTAGACCTGACACGTCTCACAACTGCTAATAGGAGCCTCGGGCAGCCCCTCCACCCTTGGCCTAATGTTCACTCTGTGTGGATGTGTTGCCTCCAGACTATGTGTAGGAGGCAAGGGTGGACATTGTCTGGCCAGGACCTCAAAGCTATGATGTAAGCATGGCCACAGCTCCAAGGTCACAAGGTTTAAAAACACCACACCCACCCCGTGACAGCAGCGGGGGATGGAGGGAGCAACATCCCGTTCAGAGACTTTGGGATTATTTAACCTATGAGGACAGGAGGCCATGACAGGAGAAGCAGGAGTAAATCCCGCCGAGATAAAAGCCAGCGTTGGCAGCTGCTCCAAACATCACTCTCCAGTGGCAATGTGTGATTTTAGGGCAAGTGGTGAATTATAGCTTGGAGAACCCCAGAGCTTGAGGCTTTGATCTGAGGCTATGGCCCTTGCCGAAATGACCTCCATCACTTCCTGGGGGGTGGGGCACTAAGGGGGTCCCTCAGAATGTGTGGGTCAGTGGGGTGTCATTGCTTCTGCCTGGAAACCCAGAGCAGGCAGCTTTGTTGGGGCTAAGCTGAGCTGTGCAGAAGACCCTGCCGCATACAATGTTTTATGTGACTCTGGCTCTGATGGCGACGGACACAGCCTGTGTGATCTCAAAGGCTTCCCCTGGTTACCTGTGAGGTCATTTCACCAAGCCCAACTTCTTTGAAAAGTAACCAATTTGGAGAAATGTCTACTTAATGCCAGGAAGTGTTCATCTAGAGACTGTAACATGGCTTTTGTGATAGTCACCCCGTCACAAACCAGATGTAGGCCTCTGTTTTCCCTGAGGTGACACCCTGGCTTCTGCTAGACTATCCCCTATTTTCTAGGCAGAGGTAGCCAGGGGGTTATTAAAGAATATTCTGTAGGCCTGAACTTTCATGTTGTCCTTGGGCTCAGGACTAGAGTCCCCAAACACCCAAAACCTAATACAGGCAGTCCCCTGCTGTGGAAGAATCACACGATGTCTACTGTGGGTGGTACGTAGGAGGAGAATAACAGACAGGGCTTTCCTGTGCAGCCCAAGCTGACTTGGACATACACTGACCAGAAATTAACCCAAAACCAAACATGTAGTGACCATGTAGCGACCTGAGGTGTTCCTGGCAGCATGTGTATCATGGTGTGACTTCACTGTCACTTTGGATTGGTATGTGCCATCTGTGGTGGTTTAAATAGGTTTGGCCCCATAGGACCCACAAGGAATGGCACTATTAGGAGGTGTGGCCATGTTGAGTGGGTGTGGTCTTGTTGAGTGGGTGTGGTCTTGTTGAGTGGGTGTGGTCTTGTTGAGTGGGTGTGGTCTTGTTGAGTGGGTGTGGTCTTGTTGAGTGGGTGTGGTCTTGTTGGAGGAAGTGCATCACTGTGTGGGCAGGCTTTGAGGTCTCCTCTGCTCAGGCTCTGCCCTGTACAGTTGATAGTCTCCTCCTGGCTGTCTGCAGCAGGCAGGCAGGCAGGCATGATGCTGGAGAAGCGGCTGAGAGTTCTAGAACCTCAAAGCCCACCCTCAGTGACACACTTCCTTTTAACAAGGCCACACCTACTCCAACAAGGCCACACCTCCTAATCCTGCTCAAGTAGTACTCCTCCCTAAGGACCAAGCATTCAAATCTATGAGCCTGTGGGAGGCATTCTTGTTCAGCCATTGCACTCAGCCCCTGCACAAGGGCTGGCTGGAATCCTGAGTCTCCCTGCCCACATGTCCCTGTTGGTTGGTCTCAGAGCCCAGAACTCAACCTGAGTTGTTGAGCTCTGTACCATTTAAAGCTATTACTATGTAGCCGAGGCTAGCCTCCAACTCATGATCCTCCTCCTCAGTCTGCCAAGTGCATAAAAAAAATGAAAATCCTAGCTATAGTTTGTTGATCACTTACTCTGGGTAGTTCTGCCCTTGAGAGCCCTGGTTTCCTAGAATCCTTGTCAGACACCAGATGACTCACGTTTAGCCCCATTTTACAGAAGGGAAACTGGGGCTTAGAAAGATCACCCGATTGTTGACAGGCGGCAGGGAAAACCGTCAATTACATGTGGGTTCCCTAATGACTCCCACCCTCTTCTGCGTGTGGGATCTGAAGGCTCCGTGTTTGGCTCTCTCTGAAGGTGCCACAAATGTGTGGTTGGCCATGGGGAGAATGAAAGAAGCCCATGATGATGGACTGAAGTGGGGGGCTGGGCCAGAGCAGGGTGGTGCGGGGCAGGCCTGGGGCGGAGCTAAGGTGGGCGGGGCCAGGGCGGGGTGGGTGGGGCCAGGCAGCCAGCTCTTGCCCTTCAAAGCTTTGCCTTCTAGGAACAGACAAAACATAGATTTAAAAGGATTTTTTTTAAATCGGAAGAACTAGTTGTAAGCCCCAGTTTTTGTGCCGTTCAGTCACCCTGATCCTTAACCTTAATTATGGCACCTAGTCGACGCAGTCAGAACTAGCAATGTTTCCTAGTCAGTTTAGGATTGAAAATAGGGTTCTTTATTTTGCTTCTTTTCTCTCTGCTGTATCCCAAACTTCGAGTGAAGTCGAACAAGGCAGTTTAAAACGTGGGAGGGTTAAGCACACCTCCACAGGTGCTCTCTAGCCCTGAGGTTTACGGTACTGAGTACATAAGTTTGGAATACGCTGGTATTGAGAACAGAATTTTGGGCTCAGGAAAACGATGACTGAGACCATTATAATACAGAAGAATCAGCACTTACACACTGTACATACACGGACACTTTCCTCTGCCCCATCTGTAAAAGCTCTCTGGCAAGAGCTTTTACAAAGAATCATTTTTAAAATATAATTTACTTATCTAATGTAAGTGTCCTAGATATCTACATAAACCTCCAAAAGCCTTCCTGTGTATTTAGAAAATACATAAGCATCTTTAGCAAACTTAAAAATATAAACTTGGGAACAAACACATGGAAAAAAGTGGAAAACTGGACCTAAGAAAGTCTACGGCTTTCTGGGCTGTGGGCGGGGTCTAGGAACCAGAGTGGGCGGGGCTTCGGGGGCCCCTCCTCCCACCAACTTGATTTTTTTTTTTTTTTACAAAAAGTCCTACATTCCCTTCTTCCCGCCCCAGCTCTGTTCCTATCATCCCCCAGACACATTCCAGATAGTTGTCACTCCTGCTGGAAGGATTTCAATCTTTTCATTTTACAATATTCTTTCTAAATTTATTATTACACTTATTTGTGTGTGTGTCAGAGGACAATTTGTAGGAGTCAGTTTTCTCTTTCCACCATGTGGGTCTGAGGATCGAACTTGGGCTCTTGGACTTGGCAGCAAGCACCGTTGTGCACTGAGCCATCATCTCACTGGCTAGCCTTTATGTTTTAATTTCCCCTCTGACAGACTTTATTACAAAGGGGACTGAGGCTCGTGAATATCCTGTGGGCCTGACCAGCAAACCCCTCTGCTTTGGGGAAAGGAATTGAGTAGCATGAAAGAGGGATTCCACTCAGAGTTCTTCCACAAGGCTATCTTCACAAAGCCTGACACAGATGTCCCCTCTATGAGTGATAGCTAGATCACTTTAGTTTGGGAAGAAGGCCTGGGTGGAAAGTCTAAGGCTAGCCCATTTTACTGAAGGGGTTTGAATTTGGATTGGTTTTTTGAAACAGGGTTTCTCTGCATAGCCCTAGCTATTCTGTAACTCACTCTGTAAACCAAGCTAACCCTGAACTCACAGAGATCCACCTGCTTCTGCCTACCGAGTGCTGGGATTAAAGGTGTGCACCACCACCTCCCAGAAGCTAGATCACTTTAGATTGGCCCCAAAGAACTACAAGGGATGACCTGTGCTGAGTGGCTCAGCAGGTAGCTCATAGTGACCTGGGCCCTGCCCAGTCACTACCCAACCTGCCATGCAGCCAGCCCAGAGCAGACATCTGCACTCCTCATGGCGGGCCGAGTGTTGCTCCCTCCTCATCTATCTCAGTCAGTGAAGGGCCCTGAAAGGCTGGGGTAAAGGAAAAGCTGGGCTCAGCCCTGGAAAGAGAGGAGTTTCCATAGCAACTGTTACCATCTCATTAAAAAGAAGACATCCAGAAGGCAGCAAGCCCTAAAAGGGACACTAAGAGTCACCAGCAACCAACCAGAGAAATATGAATCATGGCACACCTATCATGACAGCAAAAAATGGCCAGCAGTTCCATGCTGGATGCTGGGGGAGAAAGGACAGAGCAGGATGCAGGGACTCCTACACCAGGCAGCCCTCCCTGATCTCCTCCAAGGCATCCAGGGCCCACGGGGCAGGGGGTTGAGAATGCACACAGCAGCCTTGTTAGGAGCGTCACACCTGTGCCCTCCTGGGCAGTTAAGACCAGCAGAGAGTTAGGCCTCCAGGGCACTGCCAGGGCATAGATGATGCAGCCAGCGGCGAGGAAGTCAGAACCATTTGATGGCAAATGAAACCTGGGAGACAGGTGACACCCCAGAGTTCACAGAACTGACACCTGTTCCCTGAGTGCTTGCATGTAGCCAGTACTAAGAGGAGTGTGTGCCCCCATGGCCTCGATGTAGTTTGTCCCGAAAGAATTCCCATGTTGCTCCCCAGGGTGCTGATGTTGGGAGGTCATTAGGTCATGGGAACTCAGAGGGTGGTTCTCATTGGCTCCCTCGATTGCTGTAAGAGAGTCACAGATGAGCCAGCATGGCCACCCCATTCTCTGCCTGCTGATGTAATCTTTCATTTACACACACACACACACACACACACACACACACACACCTCAGACATCATGGTGACTGTCAAAAGGGCCTTCCCGTTCACCCTGGCAGCCTGATCTTGCACATTGAGCCTAAGATTTTAATCAAACCTTTTTTTTTTATAGAGTTAACCTGCCTCCAGTGTTTCCTTACAGTAATAGAAAAACAAAAACAAAAAAAAAAACAAAAAACAAAACAAAACAAAAAACCCACCATGGAGAAAACCCCTTTCAGACACCTCACAGTTTCTGCCTGTGAGGGTTGGGAACTGAGAGGAAATTATGAAAAGAGGGGACAGAAGACAAAGGCAGCCCAGAGTAAATTGCCTCAGCGTCTCAGGACAGGGTGGCAAAGCGGGTACAGGACATGCATGTGTGAGAACCTGAGTTTAGATCCCTACAAAAAGCCATGCACGGCAGCACTGTCTGTAACCCCAGCACTGGGGAAGGGGAGACAGAAAGATCCCTGGCCCTGCCTGCCCTGTAAAAGCACAACCAGGAAGTGGAACTTGCCCGTTCCATCTCTCTCTTGTGTAGAACCTGTCCCGTCCCAGCATAGAGAGAGTGAGGGTGGAGACAAGGGAGAGGGCTCCAGCAGGACCTGCCACTACCAGCCTCTCGCCTTCTTACCCCTCACCACATTGTCCCAGCCAGCAATGTCTGTCTCACAGCCACCACCAAAATAAGTCTGAAACTCCTCCAGGCCCCAAGCACTGTTGCCCAAGACTTCCTACCCCATCTTTCTGTATCTTCCCTAGCCCAGGAGGGATTCCCTGCCGGGCCAGCCTGATGTCCTCATGCTAAGCTTTGTTCAGCTGCCCATTCTTCAGATGACCCCGAGTCACAAAAGGAAAATAAACAACAGGCTCTTCTGAGAAAGAGCCGGGACTGACTGTGACCACTCCTGCTCAAGTTGGCCCTACGTAAGCCCTCCTCGGCTTCACACTGAAGAGGAGTTATCCTGGGGCAGGGAGGGTCACCACAGCAACCAGTGAAAGAAAAAATATTGGCTCAGGACCCCCAAGACCATGTTCTCAGCACAAAGGAGATTTATTTGCCCCAGAGGGACAGAGGGCAGGGAATAAGAGACACATGCTTGCCACACTCAAGCTGGTCAGAGTTCCTTCAACCAGGACCAGAGAGAGAACCTTGAGTAAAATGGGCTAGCCTTAGACTTTCCACCCAGGTCTTCTTCTCGTGCATGTGTGCAGGCCAACCTTGAGGACAGCATGGGATCTCAGAGGGTCTAAGTGGATCCTAGTGGGTCACATGGGGATGGTAAAGTCTGTGCCCTTTAGGATTAAGGAGCCACTGTGTAATGGAAGTCGGGAGAGAGGCCCAGTGGGGTCCTGTGTCTGTCTCTTACTCTCCTTGTCTCACTCCTTCCTCTTCCTCTTTTGGACCTCAGTTCAAATGAAGCCTTCCCTGATCCCACCCTTTCCCCAGTCACCATTCAGGATCTCTCTAGGTCGCCCAGGTCCTGGGGAGGTGACTGATGGAACCCTTCGAAAGACACCTCCTCCTACCTCCCTCGGATCGGAGTCCATACTGGGCCTGGGTAGAGAGTAGGTAGGCATGGATATTTCTGCACATGAGACAAAATAGAAGCAGAAAGCTAGCTCGCCCTCCAAGGAGGGCAGGCAGAGCCTGTGGCAGAAGCCAAGGACAGCCTCTGGTGTCTAGCTTTAGGTCTGTCACCACGCCCCTTGCCTGCCTGCCTCTGCGTTGGTCTGAGTGGTCTCCTTCCTAGAACAGGCGAAGCTTTCTTAGAATCTGCCCTCACCCACAGCCCACTCTGCGGCCATGTTGTAGCACAGGCAGCAACTTCACATGAAGTTAACAAGGGGAAAGGGCAGGGAGGCCTGGTGTGTAGCTCCTCTGAGGACACTCCAGGGGCCTCCCTGAGCCCAGCAGAGCTCTGTCTGGATTGCCTGGGCAGCCCACTCAGCTCTTCATTTTCCTCAAGTTTTAACCCTGACGTTGCATCCTGGAAGTTTTTCCTCTTTCCCAGCATGACCCAAGATGGGCATGAGGTTTATTTGACTTTGGAGGTGCACATTTTACACAGTTAAGAAACCCATGTGTGAAGTAGTTGCTAACAGCTGGTAGCAGATTAACAAAGGCCCCACTGTGTGCTATCAGAACCTGGGTGTGGGCAGGGCTGGAAATTGCCCCGCCCCTACATTCTGATCCCTTTCCGTATTTTTGTCACTGATTGCCCCCTCCCTTTGAGCCCCCCTCTTGAGCTAGAACTTCTAGAACAGATCTGGGGTTCTCCATAGCTTGTGGATGCCCATTTCCCCAGCACACCTGAAGGACAGGGTCTCTGGACATAGATGTCTGAGCTAGCAGCGTTTTTGTGAAGCAGTTGGAGAGTGTAGTGCCACTCTGGCCTCTGCTGGCCCTATGAGACATATATCACTTCGGATTGTCCCCTATACAACAGGATCTGTTTGCTTGAACTCGGGAGTGAATACGGATTCTCCCACAATTCTTCCTGTCACCCCTGGTTTGAGCCCAAGATTGACATGAGAAGGAAATAAGCCACCATGAAAGACAAATTCTACAGGATCATACTTACATGAGGTCCCTGGACCAACTGAGTCCAGGCAAATAGAATGGCAGTTGCCAGGGGCTCTGGAGAGATGGGCTTTTTAAATGTGTACAGGGTTCCGATTTTACAAGCTTCTGCAGATTTTCTAGAATGCTCTAGAAAAGTCTTCATGATGGATGTTATGATGGTGACACAGAATATAAATGCACTTGATGCCACTTACTGTACACTTTAAACTGAATAAAATGGTGTCGTGTGCCATAATTTTTAACCACAGTTTTAAAAGATAAATAATTTTAGGCTGAACATAATGGTGTATGCCTTTAATCCCAGCACTCAGGAGGCAGAAGCAGGTGGATCTCTGTTCAGGGCCAGCCTGGTCTGTAGAGCAAGCTCTAGAACAGCCAGGGCTACACAGAAAAAACCTGTCTCAAAAAAAAAAAAAAAAAAAAGCAGAAAGTAAATAAATAAATACTTTATTAAAAACACAATTCCCACCATCGGCAGGATAAAGGCACTTACCACCAAGCCTGACAACCCCTGGAATCCACATGGTGGAAAAAGGACCAATCCTGCACATTTGCAAGTTCCCTGACCTAGAGGTACACGCAGGCATCCGGGCACCTGCACTAGAATAAAACAATGTTTCAAAACCCACAATAAACAGGGCCGACCCGGCTATGTGCGGTCCCACTTACTGCTCTCCTTAATCCCTCAAAAAAAGATTCTTTCCCTTGTTTACTAAAGACAGAGGCTAGGGAGATGTGGCTCCCGGTCACTGGTTCTGCCCCACCCCCACCCCCACCCCCTGTCTGCTCCTCCTTCTCCTCAGCCGTCCCTGATGGGGGGAAGCCTAACCTGTCCTGTCCTCCGCAGGCACTGCTGGGCTCTATCAAGGCGCCAACGGATTGACCAACTCTGCTGGATTTGGGAGCATGCACCAGGTAGAAATGGCACCAGCCAACTTTCTTCTCGATTCTTTCTTTAAATGTCCCCCGCAACTCAAGGTACACGACAGAGCCACCTCACACCCACAATCCCCACCAGAAAGCTGACCTCTTAGCCCTGGGTTTGGGGATTCCAGGAGCTGGATTGGACAAAATACCACTAGAAATAGAATTACAAGATCCCGAAGATGTCAGGTCTGAACTTACCTGAGCTGGAAGCATTTAGGGGCTCTCGAGTGTGGACTGTGGGTACAGTCTATGTGCTTTCCCTGGACCACGAGCCTCTGGTCAATGCATCCTGCTCCTTCTGCATCTGATGGGTGTGGTGGTGCACACCTGTAACCCAGCAACAGGAGGGTGAGGCAGGGGGACCAGGAGATCTAGGTCATCCTTAGCTATTTAGTATGCTCGAGGCCAGCCTGAGCTACATGAGACCTTGTCTTAAACAACTAAGTGGAAAATAAACTGGGGGCTGAGGAGACAGATAGTTCAGTGGTTAAGAATACCCAAAGATTTGAGTTGGGGTCTCAGTACACACACACCTCAGCGGGCTCACAGCTGCCTGCCACCCCAGCTCCAGGGGATCTGGCACCTTCTTCTGGTCTCCGTGGTCACACACTCCCATACGCATAGGCATATGTAGCAAACTCCCACACAGACACATACATATAAATGCTGAGCCTAAAGGGCTGGAGAGACGGCTCAGTGGTTAGAGCCCTGGCTGCTCTTCCAAAGGACCCTGACTCAATTCCAACACCCACATGGCGGCTCACAACGGTGTGTAACTTCAGTTCCAGCCGTCTGACACCCTCACACAGACATACATGCATGCAAAACACCAATGCACATAAAATAAAAGTAAATTAATCATTTGAAAAAAAAAGAATTAGCCTACTAGTGGTAGAGACTGTAGCTCGGTGGTAGAGTGTCTGCCCGCAGGCTCAAAGCCTTGCGTCCTGTTTCTGGGACTTTTGGGGAGACTTGCTAAAGGACCCTCTTCCTGTAAATCTGAAATCCTTTCAAAACAAAAGGCTCCTGTGTTTCTAGGACACAAAAGTACAAAGAACAAATATTCTCCCCTTCGGCTCCATGAACTACACACACAAACCCAAAGCTTGTATCTGACTTTCCAGATGCAAATTCTTAACTCTAGATATCTAACCATTTCACTCCAAGGCTCTGCCACAAATTCAGACTCCCTAGTAATTCTCTTTGTATGAGTTTCTTGTGAGTGAATCACTGATGATAATGATGGTGGTAGTGGTGATGATGGTGATGATGATGGTGTCGGTGATGATGATGATGATGGAGATGGTGGTAGTGATGATGGTGGTGGTGATGGTATCGGTGATGATGATGTGATGATGATGGAGATGGTGGTGGTGATGATGATGATGGTGGTAGAGATGGTGGTGGTGGTGATGGGGGGTGGGGAGAAGGTGGTGATGGTGATGTGGTAGTTGTGATGATAATGGTGGTAGTGGTGCCAAGGATCATGACTGGCTGTCATGAAAGGATGATAGCTGGGGCTAGGGGAACACTCTGGACCCTTATATTGTAGGGACTGCTCTGTTTGGAACTTGTTCCCTGAAATGTGCTTGAAATGTCCCTCAACCCCGGGTCTCGGCTCCACATTGTTCACACAATGTCTCTGACGTCATGGTGAATGCTAGGCCCAGTTCTCATGCTGGAGACACAGCACTGACCAAGAGACGGTCAAGGCCACCCTCCTGTTCTTCAGGGTCATCCACAAAGGCTCACCCTTGGACTCTCAAATCCTAGGGCTTAGGGGCAGGGCAGGCAGGAAGTGTCAAGGACTTCCCCCACCTCCATGCCCCACCCTCTGCCCCTGACCCCGGGAACTGTTCTAGAGATGGCCGGACTCAGGGTCCACACCGCAGCTCCCAGCCCTTGGGAGATGCAGGTTCAGGTGGGCATTCCCACCACCTCAACCTTCCCAGTGTGGGTCATCTTGCCCAGTCCTGTGTCAGCCAACATGGGGCCACCCCTGTTCCCACTCTGTGGCTTCATCCCTCTGTCCCCCGTGTCTTCAGCCAGTGCCACCTGCACATGGCTCTTGGGTCAGAATCCATTTATGGAAAAGACAAATGTCTGAATGGATGATCGGTGTTTACTCTGAGGAGGGAGCCTGGGCCGCCAGGCGTGGTACCTCGCTCAACCCCGTCTGCCCTTTCTTCTCTTGCCAGGATTACCCCTCCTACCCCAGCTTCCCACAGAATCAGTACCCCCAATATTTCAGCCCATCGTACAACCCGCCCTACGTCCCTGCCAGCAGCCTCTGCTCCTCGCCCCTCTCCACGTCCACCTACGTCCTCCAGGAGGCTCCTCACAATGTCCCCAGCCAGAGTTCGGAGTCGCTGGCCGGTAAGTGCACTCACGTTGGCTCTCAGTCACACCTGTGGTCTGTGCTCCCAAGTGAAGCAGATGTGTGAGCTGCCGTCCAAAAGAAGCACAGGCTTGCACAGTCTTCTCTCATCACCTCTCTGCCCTTAGTAACAGGCATTTATTAAGCACCTACTGTTTCCCAGGCAGTCCTTAGTTTGAACAACTAACAAAAAAGGGGGCTCTGAACATATCTTTAAGTTAAGGTTATTTTTTTTAAATGTGTGTATGTTTTGATGGCATGAAGATGGAGCCACAGGCAGTCGTGACTTGCCATGTGTGTGCTGGGAACTGAACCTGGCACCTCTGTAAGAGCAGCAAGTGCATTTAGTCACCGAGCCATCTCTGCAGCCCTGGGACACTATCCATTTGATCTTAGTAGACTGCAAATAGTCTCACGGATACACTTACAAATTCCAATTTCCAGTAAGAAAGACGCGCCACAATCCTCACAAGAGAAGGGCTTCTCATCCCCCAGCCCGCACCCCCATCTTCCACAGAACATAGAACAGTAGAGGTCAGAGTAACAAGTACGGACAAGTAACTGTGGGGCTGGGATTCGAACCCAGGCCCACTAGGCTTCATCTTCTGTGCTGAGCTCTTACTCATTGGCTATGCTCAATTGAGATGTTTTCTAAAGCTCGCAGGGGGCAGGACTGGTGGGGGGTGGGGGACCTAAAGTGTTGGTTCAACTATGAAGAGCGTGCTCTTCCAGGGCTGAGTCTGTTCTCAGCACCCACATTGGCTGGCTCAGAGCTGCCTGTAATCCCAGCCGCGGGGAAACCTGACGCCCTCTTCTGGACTCTGTGGGCACTGCACACACATACTCAATGTAAGATAACTGCCAGGTAACTAGCTGGTTGCCTTCCGGTGTCCATGCTCTCTGAGGAGGTTCAGCTGATGTTACTCACGGGTCTCAGCCTTCTAGGGTCCTCACACAACCCTGAGACACCAGAGTTTTAGAGAAACCCTGTATTGCACAAGATTTTTAGGGTCCGGAATATAGAGAAAAAAATGGTTTACGAAAGAAAAAAAAAACACATCACTTGTTAGACAGGTTTTAAGCAGTGTTGGGGGGTCAGCATGACATAGGTCAGGGGTTCGGACAAAATGCTGAGCCTTGGCTCCGGATCTCAGGACTTTATCCTGCCTGCTACGTCACCACAAAGAAGGGCTTCTTCCTTCTAGATCCTTCCGCCAGAGCCCTGGAGCACTCTCATTGGCCGACTTAATCGCGTGCCCATCCTATGGTCAGCCTCTGTGGCTTAGGTACAATGCTGGGGTGGAAGAGGCTCTGGATCTTATGCTGGAGCTAGAGTAGAGTCAGTGCTGTGCCAGAGCCAATAGACTAAGGGGAAGGGGGAGGAATAAGGAAACCCAGAGCTTCAGAGCCAGAAGACAGCGAATACCCCCACACCCCTGTCCTGGATCGCTCCTCAGCTGTGAGCTATTCAGGCCAGGCTGCTTTCAAACCTGCAATCCTCGCGCCGCAGCTTCCCAGCCAGCATTGCTGCCTGCACCAGATGTTTCCAGATTCTTGGTGTCTTGTTCACAGAGTTCATGAAGTGCTCAGAAGTAGCAGAGCCACCGGGGTTGTATTTGGGGGCAGAGCAAACGCTCAGTGTAGAAACACTGCAAGGGAGTGGTGGGCTCCAGCAAGAAGAGGCCCAGGCTATTTCTGGGGTTTCCAGATCCAGGAAGAGGAGGAGGAGGAATTGGTTGCAGAGTTGGGGTGATTTTCTGTTTTGATTGACAGGTCTTGGTTATATAAACCTTGGTTTGCTGCAGATATCCTGTCCCATGATGCATCTGGCTTAATCATATACATGCCTGATCATGCATAAGCATAAGATGGTAATCAGAAGATTTTTTTTCCCAAAAGGTCACTCAGAGGACACTTTTCCTTATTGTGCATGTACCAAAACCAATCCAGATTGGACCACTGCCCCTCATTCCAGGATGTATTTGGCCACAAAAGGGAGTTACTATGAGGTTGCTAGGGAGTTACTAGGGGAGGGTGAGGTGGAGTGACAGGTTGCTTTGTCTGGTAAGTAGAGTCAGTGCAGGATGCAGTGGTGGGGGAGGGGTGGCAGGTTGCTATTCTGCAAACTAATTGTCCCACAGGTGCTGGGGTCATAGGGGCACCCAGTGTAGAGTCTCATTCTTTTGTTGTTTTGTCTTATTTGAGACAGAGTCTCCTGTAGCCCAGGCTATCCTTGAACTGAAGATGTAGCCAAGGCATGACCTTGAATTCCCCAGCCTCCTGCCTCCACCTCCAGTGTTGAGATTACAGGATTGGGCCTCTGTACCAGCCTTCCTTCCTCCTCTTTTCTGGGGCTCCTGGTGCTTTCGGGCTCAGCAGCCTGATGCCTTACAGACATTCATCACTCCTTGCTTAAAGGGTAAGGAAGAAGCAGAGGGGAGAACCCTGCCCCCTCTCTATCTGGGCTCTTGGTGTAGCTGTGGCTCCAGATCCGAGTGCCCCTTCCCAGAAGAGCTCCTCATCCCTGTCCTGAAGATGAATGGAAACACCTGGCCAAGTATTTTGTAGTCAGCTTTCAAGGGAGCGTCAGGCCTGATCGCCTTTTAATCTTCACAGTCTCATCCCGAATATTTCCCAAACACACTGTCCTCCTCGCTTGGACACTTCAAATCATTTTCTTCTGAGGGAGAACATGAAGTCTAGTAAACTTCTCTTCCTGATCTTGGACTACGGTTGGCACTCTGCTTCTCTGAATGTAGTCTCTGTGCACTGGTTTCAACAAAGGAGGGAACAAGGGGCTGATGGGAAATCAGGGTGGAGAGGAGCTACTGGCGGGAAGATGGGCTAGTAGATCCAGAGTTCAAGGCAGAACCTGACTCATATGTCGCCCTTCCTGGGGATTTGAGTTCTGTGGCAAGGTCCTCTCTGGGTCCCATCAGGAGCAAACAGGGGACTCATCCAGTGTCTGAAGTGTCCTTTCCATGTCCCCCAAGGTCATTTATCCCTTGGCCTCGGGTACAATAATAAAAGGTTAGGGTCACTTTTCCTATGTCTCATGAACTCACATAAATGTAAATGGCATTGTAAGGCTGAAGAGACGGCTCAGTGGTTAAGAGCATTGACTGCTCTTTAGAGAACCTGAGTTCAATTCCCAGCACCCACATGGTGGCTCACAATCATTGGACCTTGCGGGTGGGGGATGGGAGGGAATCTGATACCCTCTTCTGACCTCCAAGGCTACCAAGCTTACATATGATGCACAGATAGACAGACAATCAAAACACTCATGTACAAAAAATAATAAATCTAAAAACAAGTTTTTAATGGAATAGCATCAATAACTGTAACCTCTGACTGGGGTGCCTAGCCTCTTTTCCCCAGTGTCTGTTGCACAAGAGGGACATTTAGCACATGTGCACACACATGTGAATACACACATACATACACACACACATATGTGCACACATGCAGGCTTTTAGTGTTTTCCACAAAACTCCACTTTTGAAACCACCTAAGGCACCCAGTGTTTCCCAGCTACTCCAGTAGTTTGATTGACAGATCCCACCGGCTCTCAACCTTGCCAAGATATGGTCTCTAACACTTCCCTCTTCCCAGCCACATTGAAAGACACACGGTTCTGATGGGTGTCAACGTCTGTGCAAATGCCAACAGTGTGCAGAGGACTCTGGGGAGCCTGCTGCACAGAGCAGTGTCTAAACACCTGTCCAGACCCAAGAGAACAGACATGGCCGGCCAGTGCTTCCTTCACGTGGTTTAATGTGCTCCATAGTACTCAAAGAAAGTTGCAAGGTTGTTTTTTTAACTTCTTAAACCACCTCCCTTGGCCAATAAGAGAATGTTAAGTTCCCAAGAGGCGATTTAGGGTTTTCTGTGCAATCTGATAACATCTAACAAAATTAGAAGTGCATGTACCCTTTAGCCCAGCCACCACTATTCCCCAGCTAGGAATTTATCCTAAAGACAACTCCCACATAAATACAAACACTTAAGCAAAAGAATCCTTATTGCAGTTGATATCAGAGCCAAAGACTAGGTCTAACATAGGAGAGCTTAGCAGGACCCATGTTAGATAAACAGCGGCACACCCACCAGTGGCATACTATGCAGCTCTGAAAAAGAGGACTGCAGTGACATCATACAATGATGTCTGTCTAAGCCACCCTTTTTGAACTGCTACCATATCATGCTATCTGTAGAGAGAAGTAAAAGAACCACATATGAAAATCCAGGTACCTTGTCTCTCACCTAAAAATCTCAGCACTCAAGAGGCTGAGGCAGGAGGATTGCCATGAGTTCAAGGCTAGCCTGAGTTATATACTAAGTTGAACCACAGGTTGAACCACAAAGTGAGACTGTTACCCCACCCTCTCGTAGAAAAGAAAAAACAAAACTCTGTGTGAAATGTGTCCCCAAAGTTTTCTTAAATAGAAGTATAGTTTGGTGTCCGTGTTTACATAGGAAGTTTCTGAAAAGATGCAGAGCAACCATCTGTGGTCAGTTTCTCTGGAGGAGAACACTGGGACTGTGGGATGGAAGGGAGAGGCTGTGATAACAGACGTCTGAACAGCGCATTTCAGCAGCAGCGTGTTCCCTCTGGCAGCATGCGGGACACTCCCGAGTCTCGCACTCTGGACCAGATAGCAGGTTCCAGCTCAGCCAGCATCCACGACAGAGCCCAGCCTCTGGTGGCGGAAGAATTAAATCACTAATAAGTAGCAAGCATTTCTGGAAATTTTTCAAACGTTTGGAATCTCAATAATGAACTTCCCTGCGACCTGGAGGTCAAAGACTCAAAAGGAAATTTTAAAGTACTTTGAATTGAATGAAATAAAAACACAGCATATCAAAATGTATGCAATGTCATTAAAACAGCAAAGAGAAGTGACATGGTTGTTAGAAAAGAAGAAAAGGGGCTACAAACGGAACCCCTCATCATTTTTAATTAAAAAAAAAATACTATTCATTTTAATTTGGGGGGGTACGAGTGCACCACACGCGTACTGAGCCCATGGAGGCCACAGGAGGACATGAGACCCCCTGGAACTGGAGTCACAGATAGTTATGAGCCGTCCTGGGGTTCTGGGAATTGAACCCAGGTCCTCTGGAAGGGCAGCCAGTGCTCTTAACTGCTGAGCTATCTCTCCAGCACTGAGACCACATCTATCCTAAGAAACTCTCAAAAGACACAAAGTAACCACAAAGGCACAGAAATAAGAGGGGGGGGGGGTCAACAAAAGACAAAAACAGATTAAACGGGAGAACCACAAAGGAGAGGGGTGACATCACTGTGATTGCGAGCAAACTGGTGCTGGTGCTGGTGCTGGTGCTGGTGCTGGTGCTGGTGCTGGTGCTGGTGCTGGTGCTGGTGGCAGTGGCGGCGGTGGTATTGGTGTTGTTGAAGCTGAACAGAGCTGGGGAATGATTGTTGGTGACACACTTGCCTTCTGTGCAGGAAGCACTGGGCTCCATCACAGTACCACATAAAACCAGGCGTAGTGGTGCACACGCATAATTTCAGTACTGGGGAGCTGGAGGCAGGAGGATCAGGAGTTCAAAGTCATCCTTGGCTGCATAAGGAAGCGTTGCTCTAGCTCTGGCTTCATGAGACCATGCCTCAAAGGAAAACAGAAGTCACAAAGAAAATGCCAGCCCCAGAAGGCTTTGCTGGTTAGTTCTACTGAGCATTTTAGTAAGAACCTCTGGTTCTACATGAATTTCTAAGAAAACTAAAGTTAAATACTTCCTGAGATACCCTCTGAGAGTATCACAAGCTGGAACCTGAAGCTGGACAAGGCCATGAGAAGAAAACCCCAGGCCACACACTTCATAAACAGAGATACGTCTAAAGAGAACAACAGTAAGCCAAGACTAAGCTTTTATGGATTGGATCTTTATCCCAAAGATGCAAGAACTGGTTCGAAATTGGAATTCAATTTATATAATTTATGATATTTGCAAGCTTAGCATTTCAAAACCTCCAAACCAGGCGGAGAGAGCGAGCTATGTATGTCTTCTTTACATCTTAAAGAATGCGCTTGTATCGCTTGAGTCACCCAATCTGTGCTGGGTTTGTTGTAACCGACCAAAGTAAAACTGCTTAGCTTCAACAGATCACAACCTGATGTCTACTGATTCTCAGTAGTGAGGAGCGAAGCCTGCTAGGCAAGTGTTTACACTGAGGTGAGCCTGCTAGGCTCGTGTTTTCACTAAGCTACAGCCCAGCACCCTTTTTCACTTTTTTATTTTGAGACAAAGTCTCACTAAGTTGCTGGCCTTGAACTCACTCTGTATAGCTCAGGACCATCTTGAACTTTTAATCCCCCTGCCTCAGCCTCCCAAGTAGCTGAGGTTACATCTCTACCACCAGGACCAGCTACGATGATATCCATCTGCTCTTACTACTTTAATCAAGTACCTGAGCTTAGAAGAAATTCTTCCTCCTGAAGAAAGCCGTTTCTGACTCTGTGCTGGGGTCCAGTGCTGGCTGGTGGGAGGAGGCCCCTCCATCCCTGACATCACACTGGGTTTCTTCTCTCACGTGTCCCTTGGTGGCTACAGAGCTCTATAGATATTAAAGAAACAAACTGGAGTCCCTTGGGTTTTAGGGGGGAAAAGGAGGCAGAACTCAGCCCATTCCCAAATGTGTTTAGTCAAAGCCGACCCTCCCTCCCACTAATCCTTCCTCCCACTGGGCCCTAAGAGCTGGAGGAGAGCTGGTCTCTACACATTTAGAAGCTAAAGCTGTTTTGTTAGACAACGGGATTTCCTCTGAGGTCTAACGCTATGCTGCCAAGTACAGGCCCAGATCTTGCCACTAATCTGTAGGGACCCCAGGCAAGGCCAGCAACCTCATTAAGCCACACATAGCCATGTGCCTCTGGGAGGGGGGAGACTCTCTTGAAACTAGGTATATGAGGCTATATTTCCACATTACCATAATGTGATGCCAGAGACTTGTAACTTTACAAAGAAGAAAGGTTTATCTAGCTTACAGTCTTGAGGGCCCATCGGCATGGGCCACTCACTGTAGTCAGATCAGTCCTCCTTCACTTCTTCCAAATCTTTGAGCAGATACCCCTCCCCTCACAGACTGCTCACGTAACACCCCTAGCACCACCCAACACCTTACATGCACAGACACATTTGTGTGTAGAAACCAGACGACGGTCTCAGGTGTCAATTCCTTTCAGACCAAGTCTGTCACTGGCCTGGAGCTCACCAATTAGGCTGGAGTAGCTGGCCAGCCAGCCCTGAGCCAGACCTATCTCTGTCTCCCTAGCACTGGGATCACCCTCTGGAATCGAACTCGGGTCCTTGGGCCTACAACGCAGGCATTTCACCAGTTGAGCTCCCTGCCTTTGCTGGGGTTTTTAAGCACTTGATCCTCTAGTCAGGGCCCAGAACCTGAAACTGGGCCTGGTATCTAAGAAAGTTATCATGGTATGGATGGCAGGGACCAGTGGTTTAATCTTACAGTCTTGACCTCTGGTGCCCTTTAGGGTCTCCTCTGGGGGACGCATGATGATGGATATGGTGTGATATTTCCCAGGAAGAGATGCCTGGTGAAGCGTCTGACCTTTATGTTATCCTTGTCTCTCCCCAGGAGACTACAACACACACAACGGACCCTCCACGCCAGCAAAAGAGGGTGACACGGACAGGCCACACCGGGCCTCTGATGGGAAGTTACGGGGCCGGTCAAAGAGGAATAGTGACCCCACCCCAGCAGGGGACAATGAAATTGAGGTAACTAGGGAGGGGTCTCGTGGGGGAAGAAACTGACCTCTAGAGCTTGAATCTCAGCTGAGGGCCGAGGCTCCCCAAGCCTCCGGTCAATTGCACTTTCTAAATACAACCCAGTGACAGAGCTCACTACCCAGGAGGAGAAACCCAGAAGAATTAGATTGACTTCAAAGAGTCCTGATGGGTGACTAAGCTGGGGGAAAGACAGCCTGAGAGCCAGCATGGACCATGCTTCTCACACCTCGGTGGCATCTGAGTCCCCTGGGGAAGCATGGGGTCCTCTCAGAGGCTCTAACTCCATAGGTCCTGGGCAAGTCAGAAAAGTGGGTGTATAGCAGGCCCCTTAGGCTGCTGAACCCCAAAGAGAGCTATACCCTGAGAGCCCCTGGTCAGGAGATAATGGCCAGGATCTTCAACTGGAGTATGCTGGTAGGGACACTTGGTAAGGACAGGTGCCAGGTCTTACCCCAGATCAAGTGACTAGAGGTGGAGGCAGTTTAGGAAGCCCAACTTGTCCCAATCTCAGGCTGGCCCAAGGTCTACATCCTCAGGGTGGCCCTAGCAGCTCAGCCAGGGATGTTACAAAGCTGGAGACAGAAGCAGAACTGGAAGGGACCTTCATGTTCAAGCTGCATGCCAGGCTCACTCGGTCACACTGCCTGATATGGGGACTCCAGGTCCCAGTGGTCCCAGTGTGCAGCTGGAGCTGAGGAAGTTGGTCTGGAGGGCATGCTGGCATTTGTCACATATGAGCATCTCCCTCAGCCAGCTGCCTAGGGAAGGAAGACAGGACAGAGGACATAGGCCTCATGAATGCCCTTGAGATAGACCCAAATGTACACAGGGAAGCAGGCAAGTTCAAGGGTCTACCCTGCTCTATTTGTTAGCTGCTATGTGCTCTGGGACTTGAGTACCTTCAGGAAAGATGGGATTTGTGCCCAGCATGTCAAACACACTGTGGCACCTTTGTCTGCCTTCCTGGGCACCTCACAGGACAGCCACAAGCTCAGACCTCGTGAGCATCTTTGTCATCCCTTAAAGTAACTCCCAGGAACACATGAGAGTCACAATGTTTGCGTAGTCTCGGAACATAAAAGTGCAAAGCTTGGTCACTGTCATCGTCCTCCGCACTGGAGCCTACGTACTCAGTGAGAGGCCAGCTGCCTAACTGTTACCAGACTGCAGTAGCCATGAAAGTCCCCGTTGAGCATCAGGACACTGGAGCATCAGCCACCAGCCTTTGGTGGCCAGACGAGGAACCACAGAACCTACAGGATAAGAGGGACATGGAGACCAGGCTACACCAACCAGGAGGAGCCTGCAGGGATGTCTCAGCCAGTGAAAAGCTTTGTACATAGCGGCCTGAGTTTAAATCGCCAGCATCCACATAATAAGCCAGACTGGGGGACGGGGCAGGCTCAGGGCAGAAGCAGGCAGATCATTCTAGCCAATCAGTGATCTCTAGATTCAATGTCAAAAAGTAAGGTAGAGAAACAATTGAAAAAAAGTTGGACTTTGCTATCTGGGCACATTTGTAAACATACATCTACACACTTGTATATATACATACACACACACACACACACACACACACACACACACACACATACACAAACAAAACCAAGGATTAATGAAATGCAAACCAAGGAGCTGTCAGGGTGCCATCCCACAAAGGAGCAGGCAGAGAACCCAACACCACTGGACCCAAGGTCAGACCAAGGCCCAGCTTAAGTGTTAGGCTTGTCCCTTCATTGACATCCTGTGGGGAGGGGGGTGAGGATGCCCTTATCAGGAGACCTGTGGGGACCCAGGCCAGAAGCACCCATTACTGAGGCACCTGGTACCACCCGTGCCACTGGTGCAGCTTCAACAGTGGCTTGTGGCTTTGTTGTTCCATCCTGGAAAATACTGCCCTTGTGAACCTCACTCTGTTAGTCATCAACAAACAGCACACTCTAGGTCTCTGCCAGGGAGAACCACCCTCAGCCTGGGGGTGCTGCCTCCCCTCCCTCAGGCCCTTCACTGTGAGATGGGCTTTCACTCTGTTGCCCAGGATGGTCTCAAAGACCTGAGCTCAAACCATTCTCCTCCCTCAGCCTCCCAAACATCTTCCAGCCCAAAGGGATGCTACTGTATCCAGCTGTGTCTCCCAGGCTGGCCAGTGTTCCTCCTGCCTCAGTTTCCCAATGTGTGTACAATACCTGCTTCTGTTCTTATTTTCAAAGGGGAATGGGGCTTGAAACAGGGTCCTGCTTAAATCCCTCAAGCCTTAAATCCTTTCACCTACCTCGGCCTCCTGGCCCCTGCTCACAGATCATTATAGATGGTTGTAAGCCACCATGTGGTTGCTGGGATTTGAACTCATGGCCTCCTGAAGAGTAGTTGGTGTTCTTATCAGCTGAGCCATCTCGCCAGCACTGCCCCCTCAGTCTTAAAGCTTCTCACTGAACTGGGGACACTCTTACATTTCCTTCAGTGGGGTTTGGGTCTTTTCAAAAAGATGTCTGTGGCCTTCCTCTCCCCAAATCTCTGCATGTCTCCAACAGCTCAAACAGCATAGAGCAACACAGTGGGTGTTAATACCCCCTTCTGGAGGACTCTGCACTCACCTGCCTGCCTTAGCTTCTACTCTTGATGAGAACAGTGGGAGTGAAGAGAGACATTCTTCCATGCCACTGAGGGGTGGGGAGGGCCAAAGCATGGAAGTGGGGCTCACAGGACAATATTATTCTGGAAACACCTGCTCCTCCGGGTGAGACCCAGGCACCGAGGTGTGAGCACTGCTTTGCTTCTGAGTTTAATGTCAGCAGGCTCGTTCACACCTCTTAGGTCTCTGGCAGTTTCCTGAATGGCAGACCCCCGGGAGAGAGGCCTGTGCAGCAGTGCAAGGCTCTGAGCATGTGTTAGATGAGACCCATGGGCTACAGGTGCCAGCAAGCAGCTTGAGCTAGCTGGTGTGTAAAAGCAAGAGTGTGTGTAAAGGGTACAGAGCCCTCTTGGAGCGTAGAGGTGGTGGATAGCGGGGCAGTGGAGCGTCAGAGAGGTGACAGGGCCAGCCTGCAGAGTGGAACAAGGAAACTGTTAGGCCTCTTTCCTCATGTGGTGAAGGAGCTAGACGCCCCACGCCATGCATTTTCAACAGCCCTGCCCTGTATCGTACCCCTCAGACCACTCCAGCCTCCCCCAGCTCTTGCTGAAGCCAAGTCCTGGAGTCGCTTTGGGCTCATCTCTGTCTGCAATGAGCCTTCTCTTCCCCTCAGGCCACTTGGCTACTAACAGCTCCCAGACATGAGACTATAGCTTTCTTTCAGACCTCAGATTTAAATCTCAGATCTATCTGGGGTGGTTAGGGATCAACTCAGGCCCAAGTTGTAGTAGCCATGGATAGAAACCTGCAAAATGTCCCCAGGAGCTCACCCACTAGGGACCTTAGGCTGGGGGTCAGCGATGGGGAGTGGGGGGGGGAATTAGTGAGGGGAGAAGATGAAGTTGGGACCTGCTTGAGAGAAAGTTCAGTGGGTAAGTAGAGCCTGCGATGGATCTGGAGACATTCGCAAACTGCTTTGTAATTCAGCTTCTAAGTTAAATTGATCTGAGGCATTGAGTTCAACTGAATTAAGATTGGAAATAGTGAACTACATAACGCCCCCTCAGAAGGTGCTTTCTTAACTTTTTGTACACGGCCTATATGGCCCATAATAAGAAATACATACCACATGCTGCTGGAGAGATGGCTCAGCAGTTAAGAGCACTGGCTGCTCTTCCAGAGGTCCTGGGTTCAATTCTCAGTCCCCACATGGTAGTTTATAACTATCTGTAACTCCAGTTCAAGGGATATGGCATACACACACACACACAGACATGCAGGCAAAACAGCAATGCACATTTTAAAAGAAGAGGAGGGAGAGGAATAGGAAGAAGAGGACACAGAGGAGGAAGAAGAAGGGGAGGAAAAGGAGGAGGAAAAAGAAGAGGAAGGGGAGGAGGAAGAAGAGGAAGAAGAGGGGGAAGAAAAGCCAGGCTGGGGCCGGAGAGATGGCTCAGTGGTTAAGAGCACTGACTGCTCTTCCAGAGGTCATAAGTTCAATTCCCAGAAACCACATGATGGCTCACAACCATCTGTATTGAGATCTGATGCCCTCTTCTGGTATGTCTGAAGACAGCCACAGTATAGTCACATACATAATAAAATAAATAAATATTTTTTTACAAAAAAAAAAGAAAGAAAAGAGAAGCCAGGCAGTAGTAGCACCTTTAATCCCAGCACTTGGGAGGCAGAAGCAGGCGGATTTCTGAGTTAGAGGCCAGCCTGGTCTACAGAGTGAATTCCAGGACAGCCAGGGCTACACAGAGAAACCCTGTCTCAAAAAACCAAAACAAAACAAAACAAAACACAATCTCTCACAGACATGGCCACAGGCAGGTCTCATAAAGGCAATTCTTCAGCTGAGGTTCCCGCTTCCCAGGGGACTGGATCTAGATTGGGCCAGTTTGAAAATAAAAACTAACCAGGATAGATCGTAAAGTCCTCACTGCAGGCTCCAGCACCCACTTAAAAGCCCGAGTGTGGCCGCGCACTTCTGTAACCCTAGCTCTGGAAGATCCCTAGGGGGTTCTTGACCAGTCAGCCTAGCCAATCAGAAAGCTCTGGGATCAGTGAGAGATCCCATCTCAAAAAATATGTGATAGAGGAAGACACGTATTGTTGACCTGAGGTCTGTGTGTGTGTGTGTTCAGCATACCACACACAGACATACACACACACACACACACACACACACACACATACACGTGCAAAAGTGAGTGGAGAAAGTCAGACCTGCAAGGACTAGGCCAGTGAAACACCAGCTCTGTCACCTATGACTCTGAGCACCAGAGAATAGTGAAGAGATGGTGCCGAAGGTACGAAGAGCATTGTTTTCTAAGGAGTATTGACAGCCCAGAGAAAATATGACTAATAATCTTGCAAGAATTTAGGGGAAGTAACTCTCCACACATCTCTTCAGAAAGTGCAACCTAAGGATGTGCTCAGGTTAAAAAAGGAGAGATTTGGAATCTAGGGGACAGTGGTTCCAGCTCAGAGATGCACAGGGTGGCATTCTGAGGGTACTGCTCTCAGGGAGCCCAGGGACAGTCCAGCCGCACTCCCCATCTTTGAAGATGCTCGGAAGGGGGGGCTGAGACTAAATTTGAGATTATAATGAAGGCACATTACAAGAAAGAGAAAACAAAAGCAATCAGCAAGCGCCAACAGAGACTGGGAGTAAGTTCTACCAAGCAGGTGGGACTCATCTGGGAACACACTGAGATTTTAATCAGGGTGCGGGCAGGAGAAAGAAGGATGGACAAGGAGACACTTGACCTTGATGGTGGACTTGTTCTCCTCAAAGTGGATCTGGAGCTATGAGGTTGGACAGATGAATTACTTCTCTCCACAGTGAACAATAATAAAGACATTTCTATAGCACCCAGTTATCAACATTTTAAATCAGCAAATTAGGGCCTGCAGAAAAGCTCAGTGAGTAAAGACTGCGGACAAGGCTGGTGACCTAAGTTGGGTCCCTGGAACCATAGAAAGGTAGAAGGAGAGAAGACAGACATACACACAATGACACAGACACACACACACAGAGATACATACACACAGACACACAGATACATACACACAAACACACAAAGAGACACAAAAACAAACTCATACAAACACAGACACAACAGATACACACACACATCCACACACAGACACACAGAAACATACACAGGCACACAGAGAGACAAGCACACATACAGACAAACACACACAAACACAGACACAGAAACACACATAGACATATAGACACACACACACACTCAGTGGCACACATGCCTACACACATCATATACATATAATAACAGTCTTTATTAAAGCCCATGTATACAAGACAGTTGTGGTTGTAAAACTAAACACTCAGAGTGGTTTGCTCACACTGACAATGAAGAAGAAAAACCAACGAAGAGTGAGAGCGGGCAAAGGAAGTGGGGGCGCCTCAGGCCTCTCTTGTCCACTTGCTCCTCTGCCTCAGACTGGGGAAGAAATGCAACAGCTCCATGTGTAAAAATGGAAGATTCCAACAGAGTCCAAAGAAACCATCAAATGTTGGCAAGACCGTGAGGAAAGCTTCCCCTGTGTTATTTAGAATTGCAGAGTCAAATTTGCTACAAACAGAAACAGAAGTGCTGGGCTCACGGTGATACGTGGTAGTATCTCACACTGTGAAGAGCGTCTCAGGGTTCTTCATGCCTTGCCTTGAGTTTTTGAGTGAAGCTTTTGAGTTTTTAGGTGAAGACCCTTGGTTCCAGCCCAGGTGTGGCTGGTGGGAGTCCAAAAATTAGCCACGATGATATGCTTACAATTGGGGTTCAGCGGTGGCTCAGGGCACGGCGTGGGTCCCCCTATCTGCAGACTTCTCCAAGAGGACTGGGACCTGTAGACATTAAGTAGACATAGGAGACTCCATCTTTCCTCTCTTCTGTCACAGCGCGTGTTCGTCTGGGACCTGGACGAGACAATCATCATTTTCCACTCCCTGCTCACAGGGACCTTTGCGTCCAGATACGGGAAGGTAAGGGTCCACTTTGTCTTTCTCTTAAAAAGAAAAAAGAAAAAAAAAGTCACAATTATGTATCTGCTTACTCTGAGTGCGCCTGAGCGTCTGGGTCCGAGTGTGAACATGTGTGACACTGTAAGTGTGTGAAGCTCTGAGAACGGCGTGGGGAAGTCAGGTCTCACCTTCGGCAGTGTGAGTCCCAGGGATCGAACTCCAGTCAACAGGTTTGACAGCAGGTGCTGTTATCCACTCGGCCAACCTGCTGGCTCTTTTTCTTATTTTCAAATGCAACTGTGTGCCCAGGCTGCATCTCCTGGGAACCATGGAGGCTCCTCATGACCATATGCCAACCCAAAGCTGACCCTTTGAGTCAGCCCAGGATTGGATGCTATGGAATGTTCCTTTGGTGTGTGAGAATTTCATACATTGCCTATCTGCCATCTCATGCCTTAGCCTCCAGAGCATGAAGTCATCGGTGTCTATAATTACCAAAATCCTTGGGGTCTACTTCAGAGGGTAGAGATGTACCAGAGCCAGACATATAATAAGCTGGAAACTGGGTCAAAGTGCTTCCTGCTCCCTGGTTCTCTAGAACGTGAGACAGTGGGTATCTGCCTCTGTTTCTCTCTCCCGCTGAACCTGGAACTCACTTCTTTGACAGGACTGGCTGGCCAGCAAGCCCCAGGATCCTGTCTCTGCTTCCCTGGCTCTGGGGTTACAGGCGCATGCCACCATGCCTGGCTCTTGACACAATTGTTGGGGACCTTTCTCATGCTTGCATGGGAGCACTTTACTGAGTGAGCCATCTCCACAATCTGCTGTGGACTTAACAGTCCACTAGCAGAGGAGCAGGACATTGGCTGTCTCTTCAGGAGCATCTGGAGGGGTCGAGGGTAGCACTTGAGAGAAAGCATAGTGGCCTGTCTGCTCTGAGGTGAGAGGCCTGGGGTAGCTGCCTGTGGCACTGGTGGAGAACGTGGCTCACCAAGCCTGGGAAACCCTTTTATTTCTGCTCAGTGTGCTGGACTTGACATCACCTCATGGTTTTCCCAGCTGCTCACAGTTTTTATGGAAGCTGTAACAAGCCGGAGGTGTGATTAACAGGGTAGATTTATTGTCTGCCACAATGCTGTGCCGGATATAAAAATGGTGTCAGGGGCGCAGAAATCTCTCACCCATAGACACGCCATTAATATGTGTGGCAGGGACGGCGGCATGCCCTTTCAGGCTCCGTGAAAGGTGGTTGCCAGCAATAAGACCGGCTGCAGACACGAGTAGAGTCAATAGCCACAGCAAACACATGCCATCCCCGAGGGCCATGACTGGCGGGCACACGCTCCCTCGGGGCTGTTGTATGTCACCCACTAAAGCTGTTTTGAGGATATCCATCCACCGAGTGCACTCACTACCCCAGGCACAGACTGGATTATGTTGGGTGAGACTGTGAGTCTGGGAGAAGCCGAACTTCCTATGTGTGTGTGTCCTTTGGCTTCTTAAGCTAAACCGAGAAGGCCCTTGTGGAAAGGCCCTTCAAGCACTCCAGTCTGGGTCCCATCCCCTGGGATGGTCCATGTCATTCCTCAGGGCAAGCCATCTCTCCCCCAGCCCTTCTTCAGCCAAGCCACCACTTCCAGCTGGCCCTCCTTGCTGATCTCCAACCTCTGCTTTCCCATACCTCTCACGATGCTATGAGGGCCACCATCCCCAGCTTCAGGTCTTGTAGCTAATGTCGTCTTCTTCAAGGGCCTTTCCCTAACAACTTCCATCGAAGGTGCATCTCTCCCTAGAAAAGTATTTGTGCATTTTGACCATAATTCCACACTTTATGGATGCCTCCTTTGGGGACACTAAGGACTCCTAGGACCACGGACCACAAGCATTTCTCACCTTCCCAACCCAACATGGTTCATGGAACGGGCTTGCTTAAAGAGCATTTGTTAAATGAACGAATCGGGGTGATCTCCTAGGATGCCAAGCCTCTGGAGGACCAGATGGTCCGTTCCTATCTTGTTTGCTGCTTTATGGAAGCAGGACACAGTCACAGAGCAGGCTATCCCACTTAGCAGGCATCACATGAATATTTGCAGGAAGAAGGGAGGGAAAGAGGGAGAATGGAGAGAAGGGAGGAAGATAGTGTCAAAAGAAAAATTCCTAACTGGTGGCCACTGGCCAAATTCAGCCTGTAGATATTTTTGTTTGGTCTCTAGAGTATTTAAAAAAAAAAAAAAATGTGAATTTATTGCCAACATTTAAAAATCAGGCGATTGCACAGACCAAAACAACCCAGATTTCTAGCTCTTCTTGAAAAATGAGGAAATCTGGCAAGCCAGCACTCCCCTGTGGCAGCAATCAGCAAGAACTCGGCAGCCAGCGGATGCACTTAGGGACAAGTGTTCTCAGGGCCCATGACCCCGCCTGCCCCCTCACTCAGCCATGGGGTTCTCCAGCCCCCTGGGTATCTGAGTTTCTATGCCCTAGGACTACTAGGCTGTGGGAGGTCAGAGCTGGAAGGACCCAAAGCCATCATAGGCAACCAGTCTCCATCATTTGAAGAAGAAACTGAAGGTCTGGGGGAGTCAGATCATCCAAGAGAGAATGCAAGTAGGACTCGGACTCATCTGCCTTCTTGTGCAATCTCTGAATGTTCTCATTCCTCTTCTGGAATCTTCCATTCCCTCCCCCCGGCTCCCTATAAGGTAAAAAAAAAAGGGGGGGTGCTATTTGCTAATTCTGAAAGACCTAAACTTAAGATACTTGACATAGCTGGTGTGGTGGTGCACACCTTTAATCCCAGCACTCAGGAGGAAGAAGCAGGTGTATCTCTGTGAGTTTGAGACCAGCCTGTTTTACAGAGCAAGTTCCAAAATAGCCAAGGCTACACAGAGAAACTCTGTCTTGAAAAATAAACAGACAAAAGCCCTTGAAATAGCAAAGAAACTACTAATTTCTCGTGAGCATGTACAGACACACACATTCACACACATTTACAAGCACATACACACACATTTACACACACGAACATACACATATACTCACTCACACACACATGCACACACTCACACATGCACACATACCCCTCAGACTCCAGGCATAAGCAGCTCGAGCTGGACTAGCCCCGGAATGGAGGCTCCTCCAGGCTTTGCTCTCTGACATCCCAGGAACATTGATCCTTGCCAGGATTACTCAGCTCACCTCATGTATGCATTCCAGCCACAAATGGGGAATGTGAAGAGGGAAGCTACTTTTTTCTTTGTTTTTTTAATTTTTGTTGTTATTGTCCACGTTTAATTTTTACATGAACAAGTATGAGTGTGCACTTGTGTGTGTATCACTTGCATACCTGGTACCAGTGGAGGCCAGAAGAGGGTGCTGGATATTGTGGAGTTAGATATAGTTGTGAACTACCATGTGGGTGCTGGGAACTGAACTCAGGTCCTCTGCAAGAACAGCGAGTGTTCTTAACTGCTGAGCCATCTCTCCAGCCTCTTTTCTTTTCTTGTGTCCCCCCCCCCCCTTTTAAGGGTGGGATCCAGAAGTTACACATATCACTTGTTTCACATCCCATTGGCTGAAACTTTGTCACATGACCACAGCTAGCTGCAAGGGAGTCAGGGTAAGGTAGTCTTTCTCTGAGGCAATCACTTGCCCAGCTAAGATACAGGGGTCCTGTTGCTCTGAAGAGGAAGAGATTGTGGAAGACCACTGGCAGTTTCTAGCTCAAAGTACCACTCGGCATACAATTATTTCTGTTTATGGGACAACAGGATTTGTGAATCTGCGCTCCAGAGAGAGGTCCAAGCTATACCCCTATGCTAGGAAGTCAGAGAAAGGGGAACAGCCAACATGAGCATAGCCTTGGGCCTATTGTGCAGACAGAGTAATCAGGACCCAGGAGACAATGCAGTTGGGGTATTTGTAACAGGAACCCAAGGCCTCCACTTCTGGCCCACTGTTGTTTCTCTGTACTTTCCCTGCTATATTCAGGGTACCCATTCCTACCAGCTGAGAGCAAGCAGAATTCTAAGTTTGAAGCACACATAGATGTGCTACATGGGTAACTGATCAAATCATGGTAACTGATCAAATCATGATACCTGAGCCACCCAGGGATTTCGAGATTCAGGTCTGGCTGGATCTAGGAGCAGCATCTGCAGCGCCCCTTCAGCCAACTTCCCCACATGGCGATTGAGTCTCTCTAAGCAATCCTAGCTGACAAAAGGAGTTTCTGCATCTTAAATCTCCAGGACAACTCTGTCCCACCCTGGCTCCAATGCCCATCCCAGCCTCTGCACTTAACATTTGCCCAGGCTAGACCCAGAGCCCACTCCTGGTATGGATGAAATGGAAACCAAACCATCCTATGCCCTCGGACCCTGAAATGCTCTTTCTGGAAGGGTGGAAGCCCCCAGACACGTGATACTTGCTCTGGAGGCCAGAACCATTGGGGCATCCATGCCAAGGACCCATAACTCACTGCCCACTCTGTTGAGCAGTACACAGAAGCAGGATTCATGTCTGTCACAGCCTCAGCCAGAGCAGGGATCCCTGTTTACTTAGGGAACAGAGACCAGAGCTAAACGATTAAGAAATGATTCAAAACAGGGTGTTTGTGTTTTAAAACAGAAACTGGGCTGTCTTCCTGATCCCAATCAAGGGGTGCTGAGTGCAGCTGTCACCTCTCACTTCTGTGCCAACCCCTCCCACCCTCCCACCCCACTCCCAGGGCTCAGGGCCCACAATTCCTGTGGATGGATCAGCTATGCCCCTAGAGGTAACTTCTCCCTCCTAAGCCTCTTGCCCACTCTTCCCTGAAGCCCACTTTGCCTGCTGAGATTAGAACACAGGGTGGAATGTGTGGGGAGCCTTTACCAGGAAGCGGGGTGAGATTTGAGGAGCTGTATCATAGCCATCTTTGATTTGAGGAGAGGTATTATCTTTCCTCCCAGATCCCTGGCGCTGCCCACACTCCCTCTGTTGGCTCACTTTCCAGAAGTTCCTTGTAGAGAGGCGGAGCTTACCTCTGGGATGGCGACTACTGCTTGTGCGGCTTGTGCGGCTGTTGATACCTGCTTTGTAGAGATTCATTGCGCTTAGTCTCGGTGTACACGACTCAGCAAGTTAGTCTATTCCCAGAGCTGAGAGCTCAGTGGCACGGTCTCATTTTTTAATTTTGTTACATTTACTTAGTATGTTTGTATGTGTTGCCCCATGTGTGTGCCATGGTGTTCACGTGGGTCATACGACAACTTTCAGGAGTCAGTTCTCTCCTTCCACCTTGTGGTCCTGAGGAGCAAATTCGGGTGTAGGTGGGGCGGGGAAACAACCCCTCAGATGCAGACTTGTTTGGGACTGTCCGTTCTCCTCCACTGTTCTCTGTGTGTGTCTGCTTGCACCACCTTTATGGTCAGTTTTGAAATGGGGAGTCGTGCCTCGCACTGGCCTCTAACTGGCACCTCCCTCAGGACCTTTGCGCGTGCTGTCTTGTCTACCAGGAATCTCATTCCCCAATTCTGCTCAAGGTTCTTCACTTCCTTATTCAAGAACCTGTCCAAATGTTCCCTCAGCAAACAAACCTCACGGCCTCCTGCCACAGCTGCTTTATTATTTTCTGCCCTGCTCCCCACCCCATAGCTACAGCATGTGAATGTAAACTCCATGATAGCATCCCAAGACGGGTTATGTTATCACCACCCTGCCAGGCAATACCAGCTTCTTGGAGCCTTAGGCAAAGACCTGAAAAAGCACACAGATTGCAGTGTGACAGGGGACTTTGCAGGAGCAAAGCAACTGAGGGCAGATCAGACGTGATGCACCTAAAAGAGCAGCAGGGTGCTTGAACCAGAGAAGTCAAGGGTTCAGGTATTGTCATGTCTTCCATGTCAGGGTCTAGGAGAGGGAGATGGTTGCTAAGGGTTTCTGTTTTGATTGACAGGCCTGGATCGTGTAAGTCTTTGCTCACCGTATAGCATGCATCTGATTTTAACCATGTTCATCACCCAATTAGGTACAGATGTAAGACAGTAAATAGGTGTTTACCCTGAAAGTTCACCAGAAGATATAATGTACCTTATTGAGCATGCACCCAGAAGTCACTGAGGCCAGATCAGGCTCCTACCTCTTATACTAAGATATGTTCTGGAATATATGTCCAGGAGAAGACACAAAAGGACTTAACAGACCTGCAAGATGGCTCCACAGTTAAAGGTTCTTAATGATCTAAGTTCAACCCCTGGAACCCACACTGGAAAGAGAAGACTAACTCCCAAAAGTTAACCTCTGACCCTATAGAGACACTGTAGCATTTGTGTGGCCCTGTGCCCATACTCACAGACCCAAGAATGATAAATAAAATAAGTTGTTTAAGAAGACGAGTTGCCAAGTAGCTACTAAAAAAAGACTAGCTAATTCTATTGTTTAGAGATGAGTGTGCACATGGCCCAAGCCAAGTGGAGTCCCAGTTCACTGAGCTATCCCCTATGCTTGCCTGCCTCGCTTAGGTACCTCAGGTATAGACCCGAACTGTGTGTCAAACCTTGAAAAATGAATACCAGCGATACTTTTATGTAATATTTGAAAAATTCAAATCAGTGCCAAAACTCAAATAATGAAAGAAAATCAGCATTTGAAATAAGGGTTAGTGACTGTAAATCCGGTCACAGCCCTGCATCATGGAAATAGCCTCCAATGGATCCTGATTCCTTGGCTGACGTGACAGTTAAGTCTCTACAGGACAGATAGCTCACTGTCACAAGAGTAGACATAAACTGACTTTATCGAGTCCTGGAGGTGGGTTGTCTCTCTCTCTCTCTCTCTCACTCTCTCTCTCTCTCTCTCTCTGTGTGTGTGTGTGTGTGTGTGTATTCACACGTGTGTGTACATGCATGTGGAGGCAAAGGAGGACATCAGGTGTCCTCCATCTATCTCTACCTTGTTCTCTTGAGATAGGGTCTCTCCTGAACCTGGGGCTGAACTGGCCAACAAGCCAGCCACCATGAGCCTCCTGTCCCCACCCTCCCATACACAGTGCTGGGGTTACAAGTGCATATATGGCCATGCCCAGCTTTTTTATGTTGATGCTCAGGATCAGAACTCATGTCCTCGTGGGTGTATGGGGATCCCTCTCCACTGAGCCTCCTTCACAGCCCTAGATATAGCTTGGTTTTTATTGTACCTATTTCAATAACTTTTCCCACTTGGACTAAAGTATGACAAAATATAAGTGTGTTTGGGGATCAGTTTCCTTCTGACTGGGCAGGAGCACAGTCCCAGCTGCAGCCTGGGGCCCGAACAGAGCCTGGCAAACAGTGAGAGCCAGAACTGTCTGTTGAGACCATGAGAGTTGGTGAGGAGACACTGAAAGTGTCTGGGGCGGACAGAGTTCTCAGCCCTCGCTGCACTAACGGAGTTTTCTTTTGCCTTAATATAATGTATCTTCCAAGTCAAGTCTGTTTTCCAGCTTCCTTGTCAGCTTCTCCAGACTGGGTCAGACAGAAGACGGTAAATAGGTGTTTAGAGTCTCTAGAGCCTCAGCAGCAAGAACCTGGACAAGGGTAGTGCAGTCCTCAGCTCCTCAGGATGTCACTGAGGTGTGTCTGGTTCCTGTCCCTGGAGCTTCTCATAGTGAGGCTAGTCACGGTCACAGCTGCCTCATCGCGGCCAGGGCTTAGTTCCTAAGTGGGTCATCAGGGTGAGGGGCCTCACAGTGGGGAAGCCAAGGGTCCTCAGAACTCCCTCCCCATCAGTGGGTTTGAGTTTGGGGACTGAGGCCAGACACCAGCAATGCTAGTTGCTCCTTTTGTCCAGAACTTCCAGCTTGATCCTTTGTATAGAGGAAGCAAAGACCAGAGGGCGTGCTGCCGAGTCATGGTGGGTGGGAACAGTAGAGCCTGTGGGTCACACAGAGAGGCGGTTGCTATGGTTACAGTACACCCAAGGCCCAGCAGCATCCGTGTTACTCTGAGTGTGCCCAGTAACTACAGCAGCTCAGCTCTGCAAGTGCCCCACTCCTCCTGGGCCAGAACCATGTCCCAAACACTGGGGGTACAGCTGGGAGCCAAGGCCAGGAAAAACTTATGTCTTTGAGGGGGAGAAAGGAGACAATAAATGAGAAAAGTCAGGACTATAGAGAAAAGCCAGAGATGTCGATACAAATCTGTGGTCCCACTGTTGGGAGGCTGAGGCAGGAGGATCACCAGTTGGAATCCAGCCTGGGCTTCATAGACAAAGCCTCTATTAGAAAGAGGGAGGGGCAACAGAGAAAAAAAGAAAGTGCAAGGAAGAGCGGGAAGTTTCACTGGGACAGGGGCTCAAAGAAGCTACATTTGAACATCAACCTAAGCAGGAGGAGAAACAGATGCCCAGAAGAAAAGCAGGGGCTAGCACACACCAAGAAGTCTGCCTGGTTAGCATGAAAACCAGCAGAGAAGCCAGTAAGGCTGCAGCAGCGCAGGAGAGGGGGATAGCAGCAATGGGACCAGCTTCTGCTGTGAAGCAGGAACCCCAGGGGTTTGGGGAGGAAAAGTCTGGCTGAGTTCTCTTTCAGAAGAAACCCTGGCTGCTCCCCAGAGAAGTATGGTCGGAATCGGGGAGAACCTAGAGAGAAGGGCTGCCATTCATCTGAAAGAGTCTGGTCACTCTAGGAGGTAGAGCAGCAAAGGAGGAACACAGCAGGCTGCATCCATTTTGAAAACAGAACCAACCACAAATAAAGATGAGAAGCAGGGGCCAAGGAGCCAGCTCTCAATAAAATGTACGCTTTGCAACCATGAGGTATTAAGTCAATCCTCAAAACCCACATTAAAAAAAAAAACAGAAGTGACACGCGTGTAATCCTAGCACACGGTGGAACATGCCTACACACACACACATACACACATATAAATACAAACATATATATATATATATACACACACACACACACACAAACATCAAACATACACACATACACCACACACACATACACACATATACAAATATCCACACATACACCACACTCACACACGACAGAAATTTTAAGAAATAAAAATGATCACATTACTCTTTTGACCACGCTAAGGTTCAAACGTGAAGGCCGGTTGGACATCAGTCCATCCCGAGGCCCTTAGATTGGATCCCCACCCCCACCCACCTCAAGACACAGCTCTCCGCTCACAGCTGCCTCTCAGACATCTAGATCTCCCCACCCTCTGACAAACACCAGGCAGAGTGCTTAAGGACCCCTGTTTATTTTATTTCTTTAATGAGAAAACCTTCGCGTTCCTCCCGAGTTCAGCTGTATTTATTTACTTTGTGCTGGGGCTCCGGGCCTGCGACAGGCTGAGGTCTGACAGGCTCAGGAGCCCCAGCCCCGGCCAAACGCAGTCCTTAGAACTCTATAAAGTAGACTCTCAAAATAAATACTGCCTAATTCGCTCGGCAGAGGTGGATTAAGTCAAGATGAATACAATTTAGAAAGGATTTACTGAGGAAGTGGGAGATTTTGTTCCCCCACTGGGGTTGAGCTCGCATCAGAATCTTTTCTCCATCTTCAGACCTTTGACAGTTAAAGCTATTTGGTTCTTATAACTAATAAAGAAACAGCTTGCACCGGTGCTTCCAGCCACAGTTTGGTTTTTGTTGTTGTTGTTTTTAATTTTAATTTATTTATTTTATTTTTAATTTTAATTTTTTTTTTTTTGGTATTATGGGTTGGGTGTCAGGGGGGTGGCAATAACTTTCCTAGCCACTTGCTCATCCTGTAAGTCATCTGCTGTTGTTTTGGGATGGACCAGGAAGAAGCCGGAAGTGCTTTGAAAGACATTCACACAGGTGAATGACACTCATGGGGCCTCCGGCAGGGGGTGGCACCCTTTGTCATCTTAATCCCTTGTAATAGCATAACCCCAAGCAGGAGTCTGAGGCCTGCGCGCTTATACGTTTTCTTGGCATTAAAGGCTTCCATCCAACAGAAAATATAGGGTTTGGTGACTGTTAGAGGTTATCTGAAAAGCGTTCATTAGGGTCTTTCTTTGAAGCCACGGCTCTGCTCGATGTCACTTGGAAAAACTGTCCCCTTGTAGAATCCCCACCCTACCCCCGCCCCCGCCTGGGTTGAGGGTTAGGGAGCTAGTTAAAGGCTTAAAAGTGCAGCCTGCTCCCTTTGCAAGCCCTGTCCCTGCTCCCTGCCCACCTGCCGGAGGGGGCCTGAAAAGGAGAAGAAAGAGGTTTACTCACCTCTGAAAACCTAAGGGGTGAGAGGTTCTTTTGTTCTCTAAATATAGGGGCTGTGCTCTCAGTGGTGGAGGTGAGAAAGGTCCGGGTACCCTGGAAACGGAAACAATGGCAGGGGTTTCCTTTTCTAGTTGAGAGGGTGCGCTCGCCCCCAGCGCCCACCTGTGCGTCACGCCCTTTAGTCTCCAACAATAGGGGTTTTGAGCGTGTCCGAAGGTTGCGAGGATTCCTGGAGCCTCCGGTGATGAAGTGAGACTGGATGAGTGGCCGGTGATTGGCACTGCAGTGTTGTGTGTCCCTCCCCATGCCAGCTTCCCCATACTTCCTCCGAGTGTGTGGACCTTGGGGCCCCTCTAAGGGAGGCAGAACTCAGGAGAAAACACCCCACTAGGACCTTATTCTAAGTAGGAACATAAGCTAAAGGATCCCTCTGAGGACATCACGGGGTCACTTGGTGGAATATCATTTGGTCATGAAGAGGAACGGAGCCATGTTACGTGGGGCAAAAGCGGCAAATGTGGAATAAGTAAGAGAAGAGGCGGAGCCTTGTACGGCTTCAGAGCGTGTGTCCGGGGAGCTAGGATGTGGCTGGCGGTGACCTGGGGTAGAACGGGGTAGAGAAGCACTGTTTTGTGGGGATGTAGTTTTATTCTTCAGTGAGGAAAACTCTGAGGAGTAAATGGAGGTGGTAGCTGCCCCTGAATTACGATCTCCCAACCACCGCCTCGCGAGGAGCTACTTTCTATTCCCGCATCCACAAGGTGGCTCATGGAGTTCCGGTTCCAGAGAACCTGCTGCCCTCTTCTGACCTCTCTGGATATCGGGCAAACACACGGAGCACAGACACACACATAGGCAAAACACCCATATTCATACAATAAATTCATTTTAAAAAAAAACAGACACAGTGGAGTACACTGGTAATCCCTGTATTTAGTGAAGAGGTGGGGACTGGAAGCTGGGGAATCAGGAGTTCAAGGGCAGCCTCCCTACATAATAAATACTCCACTCAAAAAACATAGTTGTTTTATTTTGGGTTTTGATAAGGATGGAATGCAGGGTTTGTGTATACTCAGCAAGCCACACACAATGTTTTTTTTAAAACAATCGGAGTTCAAGGTCATCCTCAACTACTTAGCTTCAAGACAGAAGGAGACTTCAGTGGCCTCTACACCAAACATTGCTGAGGTGCTTGGGGATGTATGTGTGTTCAGTGGATCCTGTGGGAAGCAAGCAGCACGCCACACCCCATACCTCAGCATAATCGGTACACACATACCACAAAAAGAAATAGTGTCTGTTATAAAGAGAAAGCGCCACACGCCTTAGTTAACGTGCAAAGCAAAAGCTTGTTAGACATACAGGGTTTCTCCAGCTCACCACAGCCCCCAGCCCTGTGTCCAAGGACAGCAGGCTCTTGTGCTGCCGACCTTTTCCATTCTGTGTGTCAAATATGGCCCACTAACTCTCTTTGTAAATAAGGTTTGGGGGCTGGAGAGATGGCTCAGTGGTTAAGAGCACTGGCTGCTCTTCCAGAGGTCCTGAGTTCAATTCCCAGCAACCACATGGTGGCTCACAACATCTGTAATGGAATCCGATTCCCTCTTTTGGTTTTCTGAAGACAGCTACTGTATACTCACATACACAAAATAAATAAATCTCTAAAATAAAATAAAGTTTTACTGACACAGAACCATTCCCATGCAGTTACATATTGTCCAAGGCTGCTTTTGTGTTGTCCCCTGAGGGTTGAGGGGTTATAGTTGAGATCACACAGAACATAAAGCGTAGTATGCTTTGTATTTAAAAAAAAAAAAATCACCCTCTTGTGCTCTCAAGTGTACTCTGAAATCAAATGACACAAGTTCAAAGCCAGCCTCATCCCCCTGGCTGTATCCTCATCCCCGTATCCTCAGCCCCTAGCTGTATTCTCATCCCCTAGCTGTATCTAACAGGTTGCTTGGCCTCCGTGTGCCTTCTCGATTTCTAAGTTGGAATGTGCACATTAATACGTCATAGGTATTTAGAAGGGGTCAGCTCTGTAATAGACAGATCTTAAAAAGTATGTGAATGGTATTTTTCTTACAGAACTGAATCTTAAACCACATGTGATAATGAATACCTGTGATCCCAGCACTCAAGGCCTGAAGCAAGGAAGATTAGGGTTCAGGGCCAACCAGACCCTCTATCAAAACAAAAAAAGAGAGAGAAAATGAAAAGAAAAAGAATTTAATTTCAAAAACCAAATAGGTTCTGTCCCAACTGCTGAACATGTTGGCTGTAATGGGACAATGACCCAAGATAGTACACAAACTGTATGTGTGGTTGTGTTTCAATAAAACTTTATTTATGGACAGAAAAGTAAACTTTTAGAAACAGGCCACTGGAACCAGTAGTGGGGGCTGATACCTATAGTCTAACTCTAGGGAGACTGAGACAGAAGCTATCCTTCCAGTTTAAAGGTCAGTGGGACACAGCAAAATCTTGTCTCAAAGAAATAAAAACCATGCAGTTGGTTATGAGCAGTTATGTGTCTGTGAAAGGGGAGCTGAAGGATTGCTACTGTGACAAGCAGAGAGCAGGAACCATGGGGTGCTGGTACAGGTCTGTCCTGGACCCTGCTCATGTCAGGGTGATGGTCTCAGCCAAGCTTTCAAAGTTTTCCCACTTGCAATAGAGACAGCCGCTGGGTCCAGGGCAAACAAGATGGAGTCTGCTGCCTCCTCTGTGCTTCTGGCCTTGGATAGAGTGAAAACTGCCACGTCTAGAAGGCATTGTGTTCTTTAAACATAAACCACTTAAAACCAACAACAATCCATGTGCTGTGTGGCTACATGACACCCAGAGATCGGAGCTGGCTGGAACACCTTTGCTGGAACATCTCTTTCTCTTGACGCTGATTCCATCCTGGGTCCTCGGTTGGCTCTTGTCACGGTGACAGAATGTATCCCGCGGTCTTTGGTGGAGTTCTCGTTCATACACATAAACCCATGTGTTGATATTTTCCTATTCTTCTCACTCTCCTGTTCTCTGGAACTGCCGAGGAAGCAAGTCTGAGAGGCTTTTGGTTTGTGTTGTTTTCCTTTGCAGTTCAAACACATGAATTAACCTCGTCTTTTTCTTCACGACCATCATTTTCTTGTCTTTCTCTTTTAAAAAGTTTTTTTTTCTTTCTCTTTCTCTTTTTCTAACAAGCTGATCTGTTTTCCAGGAGTTTCCAAGTAATTAAACCCAATTAAAACCATTAAATTCATGCTTTTAATGACAACTTTATTATTTAAGGCTAACCGCAAGGAGGAGGTTTAACTGGCCGAGCCTCCCACTGTGTGCTAATCCGCCCCTAACCTCTGGCTGACACTCAGAGAGATAAACCCCACAGAATAAGCAAGCTGCTTTAATGAATAGCTTTAATTAGTACTTTTCTTCCTCCTGGCAGAGTAATTATTTGTTCGGCTTCTAAACAACTACTTGGCAGGAATATTCAAAGGCCCGGTAGATTTGGATGACGTGATGGCTTCGATAGGTTTTGTGTGCGCAGGTGGGATTTTTTTTTTTTTTTTTTTAAGGAAGAGAGGGGGTCTTCATACCAAAATAGGTGCAATAGTATATCATCCTGCATATCATACTGAAGTTGGGGATGGCAGCGTAATTGACACAAAAGAAAAAGGAAGGTGACCGCAGGCAGTGGGCTGTGAGCCAGCTCTAGTGTTGGCGAGACACTCACCCTGTGTACAGAATGTGGGCAAGCCCAGACAGCACCACTCAGAGACACAAGCCTGGCTCCGGGGCAGTCTGGGTCCTGACAGGAGAGGAAAGGGCCTGGGTGGCACAGTGCCAAGCCATCACCTTCCCTCTGCCCCCAAACCTTTCTCCAGGTGGCATCTGAGGAAGGAAGAATCAAGTTTACAGGATAGATGTGGCCAGAGAGGCCCATGAATGGCCAATCCCAAAAGCAGAGACTTTCCCTGTGACCAGACTGCCTCTGTTGACCCATGTCTCAGAAATGGAGACTGTGGCTACTCAGGTCAGGATGAGGGCCTGAAGTTTTAAGTGAGCTGTCCCCAAGTCACCTTCAGAAAATATGGGTAGAGGCCCAGTATGCACCCAGGGTTCTCAGTGTGGGTACTTCAGACTACTAGGTCTCACTTCCTTCTTGAGACACAAAAGAGACACATCCTGCCTTTGTGCTTGGGAGATTTTAATTAGGGATGAGGACAGGGTCTCATGTAGCTCAGGCTGGCTTGGAACTCACTAGATAAAGAGGACCTTGAACTTCTGAGCCTCCAGCTCCTGACTGCTGGGTTTACCTGTAGGTAACCACCTCTGGGTTTACAGCACTGACTGGGATCGAACTCCTGCTTTGTGCAAGCTAAGAAGGCCCTCTACCGGTTCCAGCCCTGGGTTTCTTTGTTTCTTCATTTTTGTTTATAAGGCAGTTCACTCTTGTGCTTGTGTTAGAAAGCTTGCTTCGTTTCAGTGTTTTCAACCCTGGAATTCAAAGTCAGTTTGCTAAGGCTGCCAGCTGAGACGCTCACCTTTTCTCATCTGGAGTCCTTTAGACTGGGTCTTCAAAACTGGAGGGACAGGCCTGTTGGGCCAAGTCTGGAGAAGTCTGTGGCTGTCATCACTGGGTGGAACGGAGAGGTTGCTATCGGCATTAGGGGTGGAGATTAGATATGCCGATACCCAGAAAGCCTTCTCTGGAAATACCATAACCACTGAGCTGGGGGCAGCAGAGAGGCTCACTGAGGCATGTGTACGCCATGCAAGCATGGGGACCTGAGCTGGGATCCTTGGTGTCTGAGCGAAAGCCAGGCAAGGCAGCATACATCCGTAACCATGTTGCCGGGTAATGGGGAAAGGGGGAGTAGAGCTCCCCAAGGCTCAAGGACCAGCCAGCCTAACTGAAGCATCAAGCTCCAGATTCAGTGACAGAATCTCTTCCAAAAATAAGTGGAGGGTGATAAAGAAAGATGCACAGCGTCCACTTCTGCCCGGCACACCTCAGTACACACGTGTATGTGTACAGACAACATACATACATACCACATACACACACAGCATACATACCACCTATATACCCACATCACACATGCACACCACACACACATGCACGCACGCACACATGCACGCACGCACAGCTAAGGCAAACCCCATGACTGTATTACTAGAATATTCAGACTATGTACTCTCCAGGCACTTGCAAACAAGCGACAGGCATGTTGATGTGCCCTCTGTGGCCTGGCTCACGCTCAGTGGTAGTAGAGTGCTTGCCTGGTACATACAGAGGCCTTGTATCCAGAAACACAAGGAAAAAAGTTAACCAGCCCATTGAAGTTGCTAACTATCCACCAGCAATCTTTCAGAAACACGTTGAAAGAGATGAATGCAAGCAGATGACTTTGCTTGTGTGTGTGTGTGCGTGTGTGTGTATGAGAGAAAGAGAGAGAGAGGGAGAGAGAGAGAGAGTTGTGTGTGGAGTTTGTGCATGAATGTGTTTGTGTATTATGTGAATGTGAGTGTGTGTCATATGTGTACATGCACACACACAGTCAGAAAACAACTCTTCAGAGTTGATTCTCCTCTTCTATCCTTGTTTGGGTCCCAAGAATCAAATTCAGGTTGCCAGGTTAACACAGCAAGTACCTTACCCACTAAGCCACCCAGCTTAAATCTTAAAAAGTAGACAACTGCCATCTTAAAATAGGCATTTATCAAAAGAAACATGATCGTTGCCTTCACTGCAGTAACAGTGAAGTATTTTGTTTTATGTCATTGGCTCTGCAAAGACATACTCAGGGAATGAAGTGTTTAGTTTTAGGGGTTTTGTTTGTTTGTTTGTTTGTTTGTTTGATTGATTGATTGATTTAGACAGTCCTGGGTTCAAATCCCAGCCTTTGCCTCTTGTTAGTAATGTGGCCTTGAAGTCTTGATTTGTCTGGAGAAATAAACTGGGAAGTAAGCTGTATGTCTTCTGACATGTAGACATACATGGAGTCAGAACACCCCTACATTTTAAACAAAATACATAAAAATGTTTAAAGGCTTTTTTAAAAATGCTGGGCTATCAACTGGACATGGTGGTAAATGCCTTTAATCTTAGCACTCAGAAGGCAGAGGCAGATGGATCTCAGTGAGTTCCAGTGCCCGAGACATGCCACAGAGGGATCCATACACCTGAATTAATCTGCTGTGGGTGACAGGGCAGATGGCTGGCATTCTGTGTTACATTCCGCCGGATCAGTCTCCCCCGAGGTGTGACGATGGATGGGTGGTGTGTGTAGGTGCCTTTAGAGGCCAGAAAAAAAAAAATCACCAAATCTCCTGAAGCCAGAGCCACAGATGATTGTCAGCTACCTGACATGCGTGCTGGGAACCAAACCTCTGGCAGAGCAGCAAGCTCTCCCTCCGATGGTGAGCCATTTCTCTGGCCCCAGAAAATGAGTGCTGCCCAGGTGGTTCGAAGCCACGCCCATTTCACTGGCCTGGGAAACCGAGTGCTACAGAGGTGGTTCGAAGCCACGCCCCTTGCCTGCTCTCGTGATTATTGCACATCAGGTTGATTTTGTTTTAGAAAAGACTTTCCCTTTTTATAATTTTACCATCTCTCTTCCACCCAAGAAATAAATCCACACATTCCAAGATAGCATAGCAACCACCAGGCTGATGTCTGACTAGCCCACAGGATAAAACCACCTCCTCAAACTAGAAGAATTTCATCACAAAAGCATTAAAATTAGGTCCTCGTGCTTCCTGGGGATCCAGAGTAACTGTCTCTGCCCCAAGGGCAGTCCCACCATCCCTTTCTAGCCCCTTAACCCAAGGCATGCACAGACCACCACGATGCCATCAAAGTTAATTCCAGAAACCCGCAGAACATTAGGGCTCGCTGGAAAAATCTGCCGAGTCTGGGCCTGGTTTATAGCTTCTCAGGGAGACAGCCACCCGCAAACATCCTAGGCCAACAAGAATGGCATTCCATCCACCCCATCCTGCCCCAACAGAGCCTTTCCAGGGGCGTGTTCCACACTGAAAGCTTCTCCAGTCTCCCCGTTCTGGCTTTAATCGCTCTTTGCTTTTCAAGTCATCCATGTACGATGGTGCTTGTTTAGCAAGTTAACCACAGGACCCTGCTATAATCGGAAGAGCATGCGATGGTTAGGGAAGTAAGTGCCTTTCAAGTGCCTGGCATCTCTGGCTGCACCAGTCAGCTGCCCTTGCTGCATCTTTGATGAGGGCAAGAGTCCTCCACAGTAGTCTGTGGGATAAGAGCTGTTCTGGGACTCTGGGCCAGGTGTGTTTAACCCTCCGTGCACCGTTGGCTGATTCAGGGTCCAGTGTGGATTTGAAAGTGTAGTGAAAGGTAGCTGCCTTGCTTTCGGCTGTATTTAACTGGGTCACACTGTCGATTGTGCCACTAAAGCCAGCAGAGGGGGCTGGTGTGTCGTGGAGGGTGTTCAGGGTGCATCCACCTGAAGATGCATGGGAAGCATCTCTCCAACTCTCACACCTGAATTGGTTTCCTTTTAGCTTATCTGTCCTTTAAAACAATAGTATATATGTGCAAGTACGTCTGTGGCAGGGTATGTACGTATATTTGGATATATGTGTATATGCATATATGTGCATATATATATATGTATACAACACACATATACATGTATATGGTTTGTGTGGGAATGCACATATGTGTGCAGCTAGCCAATGAGCTCGAGGAACCCACCTGTCTCAGGCCCACCTCCAGCACCAGGGTTACAGGCAGCCCACCACACCTGGCCTTTTCCTGGGTGCTGGGGATCCAGACTCAGGTCCTTGTGCTTGCATGGCTGAAACGTTACTGACTGAGCCACCTCCCCCACCCCTGTGACAATCAATTTTCAGTATTCGTATCAACACAAGGAAAGGATGTCTGACAGGCTTCTTTCTGATGAGATTTGGATTTTTCATTTTGCTCTGTCTCCTTCAGCTGGATGATGGTTCAGTTAGGTTGCAGAAGATTGCAAAAGTTCTCATCTTTTGCAATTCACCAAAATTTATCTCTTGGGCTCATGAGTTTGTTGGTGCCTTTTGTCCTTGTTCTGACCAAATACCTGATAAAAAGCAACTTAGGGATGGAAAGGGCCACTTTGACTCACGGTTTGGGGGGGACACAGTCCATGGTGTCTGGGAAAGCATGGGAGGGGGGCACATGACATCCTCAGTCAGGATGCAAATAGCATCTATCGAATGTGACCCTTTCTTTAGTGAGGCTCCACCCCCCTACCGCCATTTGGGGACCAAATGTTCAAACACTTGAACCTGTGGGGGACTTTTCACATTCAAACACAATAATGAATATGGATTCCCCCCCCCTTAAAAAAGCAAAGCGGTATTTCAGAATGTGTTGCCAATTATTCTTAATTGTCTTACCCCAAGAAAGTCTGCATATACTTTTAAATTTATGACATTATATACAGATAAGTATTTGAGAAACAGCAGCCCCTACTGTCCACCGCCTTTGCCTTCTGCCAGGAGGCAACAATTTTCACCTTGTGCTGAACTATTTACATGCTTATCTCCAGGTTTCTCTTTCCTGTCTTCTCCATGATCTCTGACTTCGTAAAATGCAAAATAAAAGAGTTAGTTCTCAGGGCCTTAGCCCAATGGTAGAGCACTCATACACCACCGCTTTGCACGTGCAAAGGCCCTGGGGTCCCTCCCAGTGCCAAAAGAATAAAGACATTACAAAAGGCCTTTAATCCTAGCACTTGGGAGATGGAAGAAAAGAACCAGGGGTCCAAGACTAGCATTAGCTGTGTAGTAGGTTTGAGGCGGCCTGGGTTACATGAGGCCCTGTCAAAAAACAAAAAGAAAGAAGGGCCTGTCTCTCACCCTTGTTGTGGTCACAGGCACAAACCTCCTGTTCATGTCCTGTCTCTATCAGCCAGGCACACACGCCCTCAGCTTTATTCATATCTGTGATTTTCTCTCTTAGAACTACATGAATGCTTCCCTCGGAGAAGCAGGTTTAACACAGAGAGATTATTTTGGACTGAGTCCATCCCTTTGGGCCGGATAGCTGACCTCTCTCCTCCTGTGTGAGAGAACCACACTCGTAGTCAGGTGCATGGCACGCAGGCCTTTCTTAAGGGCTGTGCAGAGGCACAGAGGCGCTCTGGTTTGGATGACCACAACCTTCCCTGGGTCACACTGACTCCTGCCAGGCTCCAAGAGGTTTGTCCCGGTTGCCTTCTGCAGTTACAGAATCTCTGTCTGCCACCTCCTGGCCAGAACCCTGAACGGGAGGCTCTGGAGCCTGAGGAGGCGTTCTGGCCTGCTTCTCCACGGCTGTGAGTGTGAAACCAAGGTCAGCAGCTAAGCTGCCTTCGTTTGTGCTTTTTTTTGTTTTGTTTTGTTTTGGGTTTTTTTTTTTATTATGTTGTTTTATTTTTAAGGTCAAAAGAGGTTTGCGATTGGATTTACTTTTCAGAACAAGAGTGCTTCTGTCTCTGTGCGTGTGTGTGTGCGTGCGTGTGTGTGTGTGTGTGTGTGTGTGTGTGTGTGTGTGTCTGTGTACATATGTGTACATGTATATGTGTGTGCTGGTACTCACAGTCATGCAGTAGACAATCTGAGCTGTTATTACTAAGCGCCGTTCACCTTATTTTGAGACAGGTCTCACTCACTGGCCTAGAGCTCACCAGTTCAGCGAGTCTAGCCAGCAGGGAGCCATAGGCACCCACCTGTCTCTGCCTCTCAACACTGAGATTATAAGTCTGCACAGCACACAGAGCGTTTTATATACATTTAGGCCCAGGGGTCAAACCCAGATCCTTGTGCCTACTCAGCAAACCCCTTACTGCCTGAGCCGGCTCCCCACCCCTTGGTCCACTGTTCACTTAAGGTTTGTTTGTTCTAGCCTGGCGTCTGTTGATGTGGTAATCACAATGACCAAAAGCAACTTAGAGGAGGAAAGGGTTTCTTTCGTTTATACTTCCGGGTCACAGTCCCTCACTGAAGGAAGTCGGGACAGAAACCTAGAGGCAGGACAATAAAGGAACATTACTCTGGATTGCTGGCTCATACTTGGCAAACTTTGGTACATAGTCTGGACCCGATTCCTAAGGATGGTACTCTCGCAGTGCACCGGGCCCTTCCATACCAACCACCAATGAAGACAATCTCTCTCAGACGTGGCCAAAAGCCAGTCCAACTGAGGCACCCTCTTTCCAGGAGACTCTAGGTTGTGTCTAGTTGACAATAAAAACTGACAAGCACACACTCAAATCCACTGTCACCCGCAAGTCTGCACTTCATTATCTCTCTATGGAGTCCGGGCTTAGGTTGGGCTCCGTGAAGGGATCTGTGCTGTGGAGAGTGTGGGAGCCAGCAGGGCTCTTAAAGCTCCCACCTAGACTTGAGATATCACTCATACCATATATAACGCCTGAGTCCTCAGGGCCCAGCAGATCTATGTTCTAAAGGCTTTCGGGACTCGCAGTCTCTGCGCAGAGGTGATTTGTCTCTGTCTTCACAGGCTGGAAACACTGTTAGCGTTTATCTAGCTGGACTCCAAGCACCTGAAAAAACAACTTTAAAAAGGGAAGGTTAACTTTGCTCACATGCTCCAGAGGGTTCTGCCCATGGTTGCTTAGTCCTGTGTCCTCAGCCAGAACGTCACGCAGCAGGAGTTTGGGGAGGGCGCTGTTCACCTCGTGGGGGGTAGGACATAAAGCAGAGAGAGAGGGAGGGAGGGGGGGGAAGGGAAGGAGGACAAAGACATGTCTAAGACAGGATACAAAGGTTAACTGCCAAACCCACTTTTGCCTACTTCCTCTAGCTAGGTCCCACCCACTGAAGTTTCCAGAAACTCCCAAAATAACAACCAGATAGAGACAAAGCATTCCCCACCTGAGCTTCTGGAAACAGTTCAGAACAAAACCAAACACTGAAACACACACACACACATGAGCTAAGCAGCAGGAGCAGTAATGGCACGCACCTTTAATCCCAGCATTCTAGGGAGGCAGAGGCAAGCAGTCTTTGAGAGAAACCTTATCTCAAAAAACAAACAAACAAACAAACAAACAAACAAAAAACCTTGGGCTGGAGAGATGGTTCAGTGGCTAAGATCACTGTCTGCTCTTCCTGAGGACCTGAGTTCAATTCCTAGCAACCACATGGTGGCTCACAACCGTCTATGCTGGGATCTGATGCCCTCTTCTGGTATGCAGGTGTACATGCAGATAGAATATATATATATTCTTTAACAAAAGGAAATTTAAAAAAAAAAAAAAAACAAGCAGCCCTTGATTCATGAGCCAGACATAACAGACCACCAGCCATGTTCACTGTGCACTGGAATGAATCACCCTCAGGGAGGTGACTGGGAGCGAAACCTTATGTTAATTACTTTCTTCTTCTGTGACATGAGATCCCTGAAGGAAGCAACCTAAGAAAGGAAGGACTTATTTCCATTCATGGTTTGAAAGTACAGTCTCTCATGGGGTGGAAGTCGTGGAGGCGAGAGCCTGAGGCGACTGGTTAGCTTGGGTCCCCAGTCGGGAAGCAGAGGCAGATGAAGGCTCTGCCCAGCTCCTCTCCCATCTTTCCTTCTTCATTTGGTTTGGGATCCCAGCCCAGGCAATGGTGCTGTGCACACCCGATCGGGTCTTCCCACCAGGCAAACCTTTCTGGACACATTGTCACAGGCACACCCCGAAGTATATTCCCACGAGGAGTCTGACAATGGACCATCCCAGTAGCCAACTGTGTTGTATATAGTGGGGGTGGGGAACGAACACACCGTCATGATTCAACTGTTTCCATGCTCTGACCAGCTTGCTTCCATCCCCCTCACGGTTTCTCAGAGATTGCTTGTAGCCATCACTCCAGAGCAAAGTCACTTCATAATGTCTTCTCTCCTGGTATAGACAAGCTGTGTTCATCCCAGGCCATGCTCTTAGCGACACAAGAGCTGAGGGCTATCCGGAAGAGCAGGGACTTCCAGCTGCCTTCCAGAGCCCCAGAGGCCACACATGCAGAAAACTGTCCCTTCTCTTTCCCACAGGACACCACGACATCAGTACGCATCGGCCTGATGATGGAGGAGATGATCTTCAACCTTGCTGACACACACCTGTTCTTCAATGACCTGGAGGTCAGCACACAACGCTCGCTTTCACAGTTGCTGGGGTTACTCTTGTTTAGTCGGGGGTGGAGGGGTGCTATCTCTGATTTAAATTTTTTTTCCTTTTTTTTTTTTTTTTTTTTTTAAGTTTTTTGAAACAGGTTTCTCTGTATAGCCTTGGCTGTCCTGGAACTCACCCTGTAGACCAGGCTGGCCTCTGACTCAGAGATCTACCTGCCTCTGCCTCCCAAGTGCTGGGATTTTTGTTTTTCAAGATGGTGTCTCTGTGTAGCCCTGGCTGTCCTGGAACTCACCCTGTAGACCAGGCTGGCCTTGAGCTCAGAGATCCGATGAGTGCTGGATCAAAGGTGTGGGCTACCACTGCCTGATTCCTTTCCTTTAAATACACTCTGTGTGTGTGTGTGTGTGTGTGTGTGTGTGTGTGTGTGTGTGTGTGTGCCAGAAGAGGTCATTGGATCCCCTGAGGCTGGAGCATAGGCTGTTGTGACCCATTTTGACGTGGGTGCTGGGAACAGAATGTGGGGTTTTAGAAGAACGTCGAGCCAGCCTCCAGATGGCCCTTTTCTCTTAGAGATTTTAATCACTTACTTACGACGCCTAAGAGTGCAGAACTATATAAAGTCAGTGTCCTTTTAGGGGGACACTCTTGTCAGAGTGACCTTGCTGGCCCTCCTATCTCCTTGCTCCAGTCCCATGGGATGCTGGTTCTGCTAACGCAGGTGGTTTGGTTTGGTTTGGCTTGGTTTGGTTTGGTTTGGTTTGGTTTTTGGTTTTTGGTTTTTTGAGACAGAGTTTCTCTGTATAGCCTTGGCTATCCTGGAACTCACTCTGTAGACCAGGCTGGCCTCGAACTCAGAAATCTGCCTGCCTCTGCCTCCCAAGTGCTGGGATTAAAGGTGTGTGCCACCACCGCCTGGCTAACCCAGTTTAAAAAAAACAAAACAAAACAAACAAACAAACAAAAAAACCAAAAACACTGATGGCCTCTTCTTCTTCCTTCTGAAATGCCTTTACTTAATATGTTCATTAAGGCGGACTAGTGCAAACTAGTGCAGGCTAGTGCAGGCTAGTGCAGACTAGTGCAGACTAGTGCAGATTCTCTTGGGCAATGATACTTAGCAGTGGGGCCAGAATGGAAGCTTTTTTAAAAAAAGAATTTACATTCTTCTGGTGCATGTTTACAGAGACAGAGAGAGAGACAGAGACACAGAGAGAAAGGAAATACACTACTGTGTTTGCCCTTGGGCCCCTGAGTACGATGCAAACAGAAAGGGCAGAGAGTGTGAGACACAGCTTAACTCATTTGTTTAGACTTAGTCTATGTTGAAAGACGACTTGGGATAAATTCAAATGAAAAACATATTTAAAGAGAACTCCTTGGGGCCAGTAAGATAGCTCAGGAACTAAAGGTGTTTGGGGCATTGCTAATGTTGGTCCCAGAACCCACACAAAGCTGAAGGGAGAGAACGGAATCCGCAGACGTGTCCTCTGGCCTCACCCGCACACTGTGGCACACGCGTGCGCTCACCTCCGATTTATGTGCACACGCGCACACAGTTACAATTTCTAAATTGTAACGTCAGAGAAAGAAGTCCTAAAAATAAGTAAATTGAATAAAGCAGAGCAAAACTATAGAGACAGAGGCTGAGGGAAAGTCACGGAGGATTCGCAGGCCTCGAGCAGGCTCCACTGACTGTGAGCACAGTCACTCAGAAGACAGTGAAAGCTAAAGGCGACCTAGATCAAGCTGGACATGAAAGGACATTTCTGTCTGTCCTGAAGATGTCGTCCGCACCTGGAACAGCTCGAAGACCAAGCTGTGGGGTAGAAATAGTTCCCAACCAAGGCCCCCTGTGAACAGGGGCAGCGAACAGTTTTGTGGTTGAGCACTAGAAGGCCCAGGCAGGCACAAGTTACTCTGTCCATCAGCTCCCGGCAACACCTTCAGACTCCCACCCTCCTGCTTTTCACAGGCCGCACAGTCAGTGACCATCATGGCCACAGCTTGTGGAGGGCCATCTCAGTCACCAGACAACCAGGCTTTTCAGGGACTCCAGATTGTTCTCATTCTCCAAACTTTGCTCAACAGCATCTCCATACCAGGTGCCCCATGCCAGGTGCCCATGCCAGGTGCCCCATGCCAAGTGCCTATGCCAGGTGCCCCATGCCAGGTGCCTATGCCAGGTGCCCCAGAGTCCAATTGACAGAATTGGAACCATGTCTTCCAGGAGTAGACACATGCTGCTTGCTGAGACCAGCAGCCCTGTGGGAGCATGAAGAACAGTTCCCCAGGGTGGGCTGCAGCCAGACTCAGGAGGGAGCCAAGTGCCTATGACAGGCTCTGTGCCCAGAGGCTTGGGGAATAGCATCCAACCTGTTTGCTTCCTACAAACAAATCCCTCAGGAAACTCTCATGCTTCCCCAACCCAACTAAGTGCACATGTCACATCATGTCAGGTGGAAAACTCTGAGGACACCAGGAGGGTAGCAAAGGGGCCATCACAGACCCCATGAATTCACTTGGAATCCTGGCTTCTCTTCTGTAGCCATGATGAAACACTCTGACAAAAGCAACCTAGAGAATTTTAGCATACAATTCCAGGTTACAGTCCATTACTGTAGGGACCTCAAGGTCTCAGGTATTCAAAGCAGCTAGTCACATCACATCCACAGAGCAAAGATCAAGGCATCTCTGAGCTACATAGTAAGGCTAGCCTGGGCTATATAGTGAGGCCAACCTGGGCTACATAGTGAGACCAGCCTGGGCTACATAGTGAGACCAGCCTGGGCTACATAGTGAGGCCAGCCTAAGCTACATAGTGAGAAAAGCCTGGGCTACATAGTGAGTTCAAGGCCAGAAGCTGGTGCAGAATGAATGGTACTGTCTCAAATAAAGAGGGAGAAAAAGAAGAAGAAAGGAAAGAAGGGAATAGAAGGGAAGGAAAGAAAGAAAATAAGGAAGGCTGGTTGTGGTGGCAACCACCAGTAGGATTTGCTAGAGAGGACACTTAAATCACCAGAAACTAAGGAAGCTCTCAAAATCAAATGATTCATGATGTCAGAGGAACAGGATGCAACCAGAAGGGCCCCCAGTGGCCAAAGCTGGAGTGATTTAGTAATAAATAATGATCTATTAAATTCCAACTCAAAGTACGGAATAAAACACCCACAGGTCCGTGCTGACAGATAACACAACCATGAGTAAGCAAGCAAGGAGACAGAGCCATCTCCCAGGCAGAAACGCCCCAGATGCCGTGCACACGCCCTGCAGCCTCTACGGGAGCCAGTCTGCTATGCTGAGGCAGATGGCCAAGGTCGAGGGGGACACGGGCTGCCAGCTCCTGGTGGTCTCAGATGTGCCTCAGCATGCATGTGTGTCACCCAATCTTGGCCGCACTCTTCCTCAGTGCATGTTGCTCTCTGTGTCAAAATCATTGGCTTTTCTCCCACCCAAGCACTAACCTGCCTAACCCTGCTTAGTTTCCCACATCAAACCAAATTAGGCTCTTGCAGGGTGATACAGGCAAAGACAAAAGTCTCCCCTGAGTCCAAACCTCAGAACTCGTCAGAGTCACAGTCAGTGATGATTTCCAAATAAAGACACGCTCACAGGCATTGGAGGTTAACATGGCAATACCGCCTTTTTCTGAAGAGGACAATTCAGCCCATAGCACACCCTGGAGGTCTCTGTTTCACTTTTTCCCACGTGAGGTGGGAAGATGGAGTCTCTCTCAATGAGTGTAAAGGTCTAGGCAGAGTCCCCGCCACAGTGCAAGCTCATAGAACATGTTAGGTCTGTCTCCTTCCAGGAAGAGATTTTCAATCAGTTATTCAAAAGTAATGCATATGTGGTTAACCTATGTGTATGTATCTCTGTGTGTCTGTGTGTCTGTCTGTTTGTGTATCTATTTGTGTGTCTGCCTGTGTGTGTGTATCTGTGTGTGTCTGTGTCTCTGTGTGTGTCTCTGTGTCTCTCTGTGTGTCTCTGTGTGTTTGTGTCTATGTATGTCTGTTTGTGTGTGTATGTGTGTATCTCTCTGTGTATATGTATGTGTCTGTGTGTATGTGTATCTCTATGTGTCTGTGTGTCTGTGTGTTTCTGTGTGTTTGTCTCTGTGTGTGTACATGTATGCATCTCTGTGTGTATGTGTGTATATATGTGTCTGTGTATATCTGTGTGTGTGTGTGTGTGTGTGTGTGTGTGTTTTAGGTAAGTACTCTACCAGCAGGCTAGGCCCCAGCCTTATCTGTTTTTACTGTTTTATTTTTCTGTACTGAGGAACAAAACTAGAACTCATGTAAACCAGGCAAACACTGTGCTGCTGACCACATCCCAGCCCTTGTTTTGTTGTCATGGTGATAGTGGTCCTGGGGACTGGACTCCGAGCCGTGCGTGCATGTGCGTGTGTGTGTGTGTGTGTGTGTGTGTGTGTGTGTGTGTGTGCGCGCTACACAAGGACGTCCGTCTGGGCTATAGCCCCAGCTCTCGGAATTTTTATTATCTTTATCATTAATTTGGTGACCCTGTTTAGATAAGGCTAATCCCCCACTGCCCACCAGGCCAACCTCGGCTTCTTCCCTATGGATTTGTTGTTTCCTGTCAAATGTATAAATGTCTACATGGTTCCTTTTCCACTTTCAGATTCTCTATCTGTTCTTTTAAAATATGACATATATAGTAGGTTACTGTCAACACACAAACACACACACAATCCCACAATGAATATCTCCTTCTTAGCCGCTTTTCCACAATTTCAGATGCCTTGAAATCCTTCTGTGAGCAAACTCAAGGTCCTGCCCTGGTCTGTCAGGCTATGAAGTTGGAGCTCCCCCAACGGGAACACCACCATTCATTCCCCTCCATTCCAGCTGGCAAAGGGGGAGGGGCATGTGGTCTGTGTGGGTTTGTATGTGGTACATGTGTATGTGTGTGCATGTGCGTGTGTATGTGTGTGTATGTGTGTGTGTAGTGAGCCCTTCCTCCCCATTCCCAACTGCACTAATAAGCAGGCATTATACGGTTAATCTCTCCACAAATTCTCTAATCCATATCATCTCACCTCTGTAGAAGCCGTCGGAACTCTTTGTCTTTGCCATTGGTCCCACTGAAATCCCTTTCTCAGGCTACTGTCCTTTGACCAGAGATAGACTAGAATTTTCCTGCAATCCATGTGACTGTGCCTCCCCTACAGCTTTGAGGACTGTGCCACACCCCTGGGATTACAGCAGAAATTAGGAGCAGCAGTCTTCCTCCAAAAAGCCCCGTCAGGCTCCCTGTCCCCTGCATTGTCCGGTGGCCCTGGCCGATGGCTCGCAGGGTAACTTGATCCAGGTCAGCTGGTGGAGTATGAGGTAGCGTCTAGCAAGTGTCATGGTGTTTTATGAAGTCCGGAATGTGATCGCGCCTGTTGTCACAGTTTAGCGCCCCTGACAATCCCTCACAAATGAGAAAAACAGAGCCTCTTTATGTGCCTTTCCCCCGACGTCACGGATGCCCAGGGGTGGGGGCCGTCTGACCCTTGCAGGGCGCTCAGGCCCAAGAGTAGGACATCCTGGGCCAGGTCTGCAGAGCACAGACTGAGGGTATTCACTCTCTTTTCTCCAAGCCTGGGTCAGTGAAGTCAGCCTTGCCTTGTAAATGCAAACTGTTAGGTGCTGGGATACTTCTCAGCTGGCAGAGCACAAAGCCCTGGTTCCATCCCTGATACCAGGTAAATAGACCATGGTAGCACACGCCTGTACTGTGTTCACAGCACTTGGGTGGTAGAGACAAGAGGATCAATAGTTCTGGGTCAGCCTTGGCCACATAGTGAATTAGAGGCCAACTTAGGCTGTCTCAGAAGACAAATGCAACTCATCAGGGTGTCAGGATGGGTCCTGGACCCTCCCTCATGCAGGATGGCTATGAAGCAAAAATCTCAAACTCAGATATCCACAAGCACCAAGTAAACACAGTGAGACTAAGCCAAATGGCACCACAGGAAAGACTGCAATGTGGACTTCCAGGCCCCAGGGCACAGCCAATGTTCAGTTCCAAATGACATAGTACCTGGAACTCAGAAAGAGGTCCCCTTGGTTTACATGTTGGCGATCGTTTCAAAAACACTTTGGGAAGATCTATGGCTCAATGGTTAGAGCACTGGCTGCTCTCCCACAGGACTCAGATTCCATTCCCAGCACCCACTTGAAGATCACAAAACTCTGTAACTCTAGCTCCAGGGGACCTGACACCGTCACATTGACATATATGCAGGCAAAACACAGATGCCCATAAAAGGTAGTTAATTAGTTAATTTATTAAATTCAAGTTCCAATTCTTCTTAAAAGAAAAAAAAAAGAGAGTTATCCCAACACCAACCTTTGGCCACCACACGGCCCTACATGGGTGAGTGTGGGAGTACTTGTGTGCACACACACCCACGGATGGACACACCCACACTGTGCAGCATAGAGTGGACTATAGAGCCGTAACCCCAGGCAGCTTACAAGGTCTTTCCTGGAAGAGTTCACTAACCCAGTCCAGGAATTGGATGTTGACATAAGCCTTTGTCCTAGAATATCTCTCTCCATAGAACTTTCTCTGCATCCTGCTTTATGGCATCGTCGAGTACATGTGGTTGTTGGTACAGATGGGAAACTGAGGCACAGAGCAAGTACTCATGGCTTGTGGAGCAGACGGTGACCTGCTGAGGTTAATGCCCGGATGTGACAGACTTCCCTGTGTTGTGAAGGTTAAATAGCACCCACATGATGGCCAGGGTCACTGTTGTCCTAGAGTCTTGGGGAGCCTTGGAGTCCCCCCAGTGGCACATTAGCCATTCCCCTTTACATGTGCAAAGCTCACTCAGCTGAGCCGGCCACTTATCTGATACCTGCTCCTTGTGGTCATGAGCTTATTCATATGGGAACCAAAGAGAAAGCAGTCAGTTCCTCAGCTGAGGCCCTAACCTTTAGTGACAAAACCCAGACCAGCCCCCAGGAATGCCAGCTCCAGAGCTCAGCCACCCTCAGCTTAGGAAACACACTCTTAAAACCAAGGCCACTAGGCTGGGATGTGGCCCAGTTGATAGTGCTTGCTTAGAAGGCATGAAACCCTGGGTCTGTCACTAGCGGTGATGATGCTTACCTCAAATCCAGCACTCAGGAAGTGGAGGCAGGAGGATCAGAAGGTCAAAGTCATCCTCCATTACATAGCAAGTTCAAGGCCAGCCTGGGCTACATTAGACCCTGTCTCAAAAAAAAAAAAAAAAAAAAAAAAGACAAAACTATCATCTCCACTGCAGACTAACTGGCATATCTTTATCCTTTCATATTTCCAAAGGACTGTGACCAAATCCACGTGGATGATGTCTCATCCGATGACAATGGCCAGGATTTAAGGTAAGGATTTGGGGCCAAGGAGCTTCCCCTCCCACTTGGGGACATCCACGCAGGTCAAACTAGATTCCTGTCTTTACTGTAGAAAGGAATTTCAGGATGAGCCAACGTGGATTTTTTTATTATTTGTTTTAGTGTGTGCAGATGTGCTTAACACTGCATGTGTGTATAATGCCAGATGTTACATGTCTTTATCACACTTATTTTATTTTTGATATGGGCTCTCTCAGTAACTCTTGAGTTTACTGTTTCAGCTAAATGGGCTGGCCAACAAGCCGCAGGCATCCTCCTGTCTCTGTCTCTAAAGCACCTCACCCCACACTGAGGCTGCATCTCCATGCACTGACTTTTTCACGGGTGCTGAGGATGTAAACTCAGATGCTCAGGCTTGTGAGGCTGGCACTTTATCCACTGACATAGCTCCCCAACCCCAGATTCTCAGCACAGAGTCTGATGGAAAGAAAGATATTTGGGGAAAGAATAAGACTCAAAAGAGAAGCCACTTTATTGTCTTTGCCATGAGATAGGTAAGTAAGTAGGTAGATAAATGACAGATGGATGGATGGATGGATAAATGGATGAATAGATAGATAGATAGATAGATAGATAGATAGATAGATAGATAGATAGATAGATGGATACATAGATGATAAATAATAGGTGATAGGTAGATGACTGATAGATGATAGATAGCTAGATACAGAGAGATAATCGAAAGGTGATTGAATAATAATAAAGATGGATAACTGACAGATTAATTGAGGAGGGTTGAAAGGTAAATGGATAGGTGATAGATGGCTGATAGTTGATACATGGATGGATAGATAGACGATAGATAGCTGGTAGATACATTAGCTGATTGCTAGATGCTATGTTGGTGATGGATGAAAAGTAGATAATGAATGATTGATTGAATATTGATAGAAAGATTGATGATTGATTATTGGTAGATAGATGATTAATAGGTAGATGGGTAGATAATAGAGATAGATAGATAGATAGATAGATAGATAGATAGATAGATAGATAGATAGATAGATGGATGGATGATAGATGACAGGTTGGTGACAGATAGACAGATAGATAGACAGACAGATAGGTGGCTGGGTGGTAAATGGATAGATAGGTAGATGATCAAAAATTGATAACTGGGAGATGAGGGATGATAGAGAGATGTCTGATAGGTTAACTGATTAGAGAAAGATAGATGTTGACATTTGTAAGATCCTGTGGCTGCTTGAGTGGCTTCAGGAGTGTAAGCTACAAGGGTTACTTATCCCTCCTCAAGGATGCTGTAACGAGCACACTTGAGGTGTCTTGTTTGGATGAAGAACAAGAGAGAGAGAGGAATGCTGAGGTGGCAGACTCAAGGTTCTGAACACTTTGGCCCCTAGTAAGTGCAGTTCACTGGCACTTGGAATTCCACAGAGCAGAGATGGAGGCTTTCTCAGGCTTGGCTACTGTGTGCAGAAGCAGTAATAGTCCCCCAAAGGAATCTAGGGGTTCACTCTAATGCCCAAAGACAGAAACAAGGGCTCTGTCTGGCCCTTGCATGTACATGGCTCCAGCAAGCATGAAGCCTTCTTAGGAATCTAATGAGAGCCAAAGTCCCCCCCTCCAGACACATACCCTGAGTGTGTCCAGCGACCCATGGATACCCCCAAGGCCTATCGTGAGCCCAGGGACCTGAGTCTCCCCACACTAATGTCACACCTGTCCTGTCTCTCCAGCACATACAACTTCTCCACTGATGGTTTCCACAGCACGGCGCCAGGGGCCAGCTTGTGCCTGGGCACAGGTGTTCATGGCGGTGTGGACTGGATGAGGAAACTAGCCTTCCGCTACCGCCGGGTGAAGGAGATGTACAACACCTACCGCAACAATGTGGGCGGTGAGTGGGGGAGCGAGAAAGAGACAGACAGACAGACAGACAGACAGACAGACTGACAGACTGCAGACAAGAACATGGGAGACTCAGTTGGGTGCTCCTGGTGTGTGTGTGTGTCCACATGCACGTGTGTGCGCACAGGTGTGTGTGTGTGTGTGTTTGTGCACGCACATGTGTGTATACACACATGTACACATGCGTACACATACATGCAGGCACATATGCACGTGTGCATATGGAGGTTGGTGTCCCGTATCTTCCTCAATTACTCTCTGCCTTGTTTTTTGACACAGGGTCTCTCACTGAACCTGGGCTTGCTGTTAGGCTGGGCTAGCTGGCCAGCAAGGCCCAGGGACCCTCTTGTCTCAGCCTCTCCATCATTGTGATCATGGGTTGGTGCTCTTTACACGGTGCTGGGGAGTCAGACTAGGCTCTCTAGTCCAGGTTTGGCTTTTGAGGCATAGCCTCTCTATGCAGCCAGGCTAGCCTTGAACTCACAGCAGTCCTTCTGCCTTGGCCTCCCAAGTATTGTGGTTACAGATGTCTGCCAACCACTCCTGGCTGCCTTGATGTTACCCAGTGAGTGACACATCTTCTCCCAAAATGCTGGGTCCCCATGGAGTCCTCTTAACACTACCAAAGCCGCCCTGGAGACAGATTCCATATGTTCCTAGAAGAATGCAGATTCCTGGCCCCACCATTACCACCCATAAAGACAATGCTCAGGGAAGGCTATGGTCCCTCTGAGCCATGTGTGCAGTGTGAGGACCAAGCGCTGCCCCTGGAGCAGCTACCTGAAGCTAATTACAAATGTATGACCTGGGCTAGCACAGGACAACATTGTGTCCTAGTAAACCCACCCCCAACACAGGCAGCCTCAACACCGAGCATGTGCCTGCCACCCTATCACCCAGGATGGCCCTATGTATCCCACAAGTCCTCCTGGCCCTGTCCTATTAGAATAGACAGCCTGGAAGATAATCAGGCATCAAACACTTGATCACATAGTTGTTGTAGCTGGGTTGTTTTGTTTTGTTCTGTTTTGTTTTGTTTTGAAACAGGGTTTCTCTAATAGCTCTGGCTGTCCTGGAACTTACTCTGTAGACCAGGCTGGTCCAACTCACAGAGGTCTGCCTGCCTCTGCCTTCCAAGTGCTGAAATTAAAGGTGTGTGCCACCATGCCCAGCTCATGAGCTCATAGTTTTAAATCCTCGTGCAACGCCCTGGGAAGAAGAGGGCCGTGCATTGGGAAAAGATACCCTGGAGGGACTTGGCCCTAAACATTGGGTAGTGGGCTTAGCAGGGTAAAGGATGAGGAAGGTAAAAAGAGAACCGTTCAGGATCTGTAATAGAGTGTGCAAAGATCCTGAGGCAGGCACGCACCTAGTGCTTCAGGGAACAAAGACAAGCCCTGAGGCCAGAATAGAAAGACACTAGAGTCCTGTCAGGGATATGAGGTTGGCAGCTGAGACAAGCGTCACCTGGAGGCTCTGGACTTTATTTTAAGGAGGCTGAAGGCTAGAGAAAGACAGCTTAGAAACATCAGGGGAGTCAGATGCCAATCCTGTCTCCGTGATTGCCTCCCTGTGCTAAGCAGGTGTGTCAGCCCCTTGCAGGGCCTGCTTCTTCATCTAAAAGACAGAATGCAATCAGTGCCCACCTCTTGGGCTTCTGTGAGGATGAAAGTAAGGAAGTCTCTAGTATCTTCTGCTGTCTCTGTGTCCATTTGAATGGTTTAAACCCAGTACATGTTATGATTCCAAGCACATAAAAGACAATCTTGAAATACTGGATAGATAGATGGGTGGGTGGGTGGGTAGATTGATGGATGAGTGGATAGGCTGATAGATAGATAGATAAATGAATGGGTGAGTGGGATTTGATGAATGGTGGATGGATGGATGGATGGATGGATGGATGGATGATGGATGTGTGAATGGATGGATGTGTGGATGGATGGATGGATGGATGGATGGATGGATGGATGGATGGATATGTGGATATGTGGATGAATGGATAGATGGATGGATGGGTGTGTGGATGGATGGTTGGATGTGTGGGTGGGTGGGTGTGTAGACAGGTGGGTGGATAGGTGAACGAATCAGTCAGTGCATGTTCTAAAGGTAGAGTGGCTAAACTGAGTTGCCTTTGAGTGCTCTGATTTGAGCTCTCTAATTCTAGTTCCCCTCAGCTCTTTCTAACATGAGAATGCCCTTTCCATTGCCTTTACTACAGGCTTGATAGGCGCTCCCAAAAGAGAGACGTGGCTGCAGCTGCGGGCGGAGCTGGAGGCCCTGACTGACCTCTGGCTCACCCACTCCCTGAAGGCCCTCAACCTCATCAACTCTCGGCAAGTGGCCACCCCTCGCCCGTGCACAGTGGTGACGTCCCCATTCTCACACTTGGCAGGGCTCTCCTTGCTTTCCTAGCTTGGGCTGGAGCTTAACTCTTTAAGGCCCAGTGGGCACCTGCTGTGAGTAGCTGGGTTCAGAACTTCCAAAAGATTAGGACTGACCTGTGCTGTCCTGTGGAACCCAGTCCTCACCCGAGCAGTCTCACGCGTCTGTGTCACATGGCCTGGGACCTTGTAGCTAAGGAGCTTGCCGCTCTTACAATACATTCTTGCTTCTAAGTAAGGAAAGAAGCTGGAACGCAGGGCAGTGGTGGTGCACACCTTTAATCCCAGAATTTAGGAGGCAGAGGTGGGTGGATTTCTGAGTTCAAGGCCAGCCTGGTCTACAGAGAAATTCCAGGACAGCCAGGGCTACACAGAGAAACCCTGTCTCGGGGAGAAAAAGAAGAAGCTGGGCATAGTGGGCACACCTTTAATCCCAGCACTCAGGAGTCAGGAAGATCTCTACGAGATGTCATCTTTGTCCTCAAAGCAAGTTCTAGGCCGGCCAGAGTGTCACAGTAAGGCCCTGTCTCAAAAACGTATAAACATAAATGAACAGATAAGGAAGGAGCTACCTCACTGCACACCAAGGCCAGGCAGCCTTAGGCCAGGGCAGCTACAGTGGGCATCACTCTACCTGATGGTAGCCCAGCCACCCCACAGACCACCCCCAGATCCTGCCCTAACCCACCCATGACACCTGATAGTACCTTTGATAGTTACCTTTGTCCCCAGACCCAACTGTGTCAATGTGTTGGTCACCACCACGCAACTGATCCCTGCATTGGCCAAAGTCCTGCTGTACGGTCTGGGCTCCGTGTTCCCCATCGAGAACATCTACAGTGCAACGAAGACAGGTAGGCTGGGCTGGAGTTGGGGTATACGAGGGACTCTCACCCAGACCACAAACGACCCTCACGGCCTTCCAAAGAATGTAATTAGACTTGGAGCACCAGGGTAGAGTGACGTGAACCACCTGCCCTGATTACTCTCAGTGCCTTGCTGGGTTCCTTGAAAATTCCAAGGATGCCCAGTATCCTCCTTAAAAAGCTGGGCATGGCTGAGCATGGTAGTGCGTGACTTTAATCCTAACACTCAGGAGGCAGAGGCAAGTGGATCTCTATGAGTTCAAGGCCAGCCTGGTCTACATAGTGAGTTCCAGGACAGCCAAGGTTACATAGTGAAAGCCTGTCTCAAGAAAAAAAAGAAAAAAAAAAAAAAAAAAAAAAAAGCTAGGCATGGTTGTACATTTGTAACCCCAGCACTGAGTGGGCACAGACAGCTGGAGAACCTGGGTCCAGTGAGAGACCCTGACTCAAACAACAAGATAGAGATTTAGGAAGGCAGCTGACATTGACCTCTGACCTCCAAAGCACCTGCATTGGGTACCTGTGCACACCCACACAGACACACATGCGTACACCCCACACATGCTCACAGATTCTAGTTAGTCAAGATAAAACCAGGATGGTTTTATCTTTAGTTATTTTTAAATCACAGTCTTTTATTTTGTATATGCAATGTGATGTATGTGTGTGACGTATGTTGGTGTATGTGTGTGTGGACGTGCACATGCCCACAGAGGCCTCAGCCTGAGGACATAGGCTGCCTTTATCACTCTCCCTCTTCCTCCATTTTGAATCAGGGTATCTCCCTGAACTTGGGCCTTGAACTTATTGTTTATTGTTTATTTAGCTATCCTGCCTGCATGCCTGTGTGCGTGTGCAAGTACATTCCTGTGTGTATGCGTGCATGCATGTGTGTGCACGTGGATGTGCACATGGGTGTGCATGTGTGTACATGTGTGTATGTGTGCAAGTATATTCCTGTGCATGTGTACGTGCATGTGTGTATGTGTGCACGTGGGTATGTGCACATGGGTGTGCATGGGTGTGTGTGTGTGTGTGTGTGTGTACAGGGACCCTTCCATTTGTTTCATGGGTGCTGGGATCTGAACTCAGGGCCTTACACTTGCACAAGCATTTTTACCCGCTAAGTCATTTTTCCTTCCTAAATTTCTTACTGGGGCAAAATAAGAAATAACTATTCTCTGTGGTTCTGGGAATTGAACCCAGGACTTCGATCACTCTAGACAAATGTTCTATCCTTGAGCTACACCCCCAGTCATGCTTTTACTTCTTGTTTTGAGATTGGGTCCCACTAAGTTGGCTATGCTGGCCTTGAACCCACTTACACCCCGGGGTAGGCTTTAAACTTGGGTTTTGGATCCTGCTTCAGCCTCTCAAGTGGCTGGAATGGCAAGCCTGTAGCACCACACTTGGCCATGGTAGAAACATGTCTACCATCGTGCACTCGGGGTCTGGGTTTGCAGTACTGCAGACTAAAACCGGAACAGCGAGTCTTCTGTTAGTGTGCATTACCGAGGCCCAAACAGCAGCACCGCAGATAGACAGGGGCCTGCTTCCCGCCCTACTTGGCCTCTTCCTGGGGATAAGCTGCTCAATTATCTGGGTGGTTGGAGTTGGCCACTTCCTGTGCGACTAATGGTAGTGCTGAGCTCGCTGGGGGTGGCTAGCCTGGACCTCCTAGCTATGATCTCCTTCCCTGCATAGCTGCCACCTCCACTGTCCCACCACTTGCGGGCTCTCCCGGCTATGGTCTCCTTCCTCCCTCCCATCTCCATGCAGGCAAAGAGAACTGCTTCGAGAGGATCATGCAGAGGTTTGGCCGCAAAGCTGTCTACATTGTGATAGGCGATGGGGCGGAGGAAGAACAAGGAGCCAAAAAGGTAAAAGGACCTCCGTGCAACACGCCTATAGCGCCGCCGCCGCCCCCGCCCCCCGCCCCGCCCGGCCCCGCCCCGCCCCCAGCCCCGTCCGCCCCACTGCCCGCCTTGCGCCTTGTCTCCAGCTCTGCTCTCCAAGGCTGCTCACAGTTGCAGATCCCTGAAGCATCCTGAGTAATTTCCTCTCACAAATCCACCTTGTAGCCCTGGCCACTGCCCCTGGCAGCCTGGCTCGGTTCCGGACCCCAGGGACACTGTGGACCAGCAGGGCCACTGCACGTGCAGGGCATTCTATTTCATGCTCAGAGGCCGCAGGTTCCAAGAACGCTTCCCTGCTAATAAAGGCGGCATTAGGCTAATGAAAAGACAATCCCACATCTGTGGTCTCGGCCTCCAGCAGAGCACAGGGACCTCTTGGAAAAGAAACAGCTGCCTGGACCCTGGATCTGGCCCTGTCAACAGCACCCCAGAGAGCACCAACCCCCACCCCAAGGCCAGGCCAGCTCCTAGTTAATGTCATGAAGCTTAATTCAGGGATCTGCTTTTTCCCTTTGCTGCCATTTAATGAGTCCCAAAGAGATGCCAATGCATTTAGGGTCTCAGTGGGAAAGTTCAGAAGAGGCAAGGCCCCCAGGAGGCTGCCTTATAGTTAGTGCTCTCCCTAACACAATGGCTTCAGGCCTGGCCCACCCACCTCACCTAGGTCCCCTGGTCTATGACCGGCAACTGCCATGGTCTTCCGCTGTTTCCTCTTGTTCCCTCATTTCACAGAAAATGGCCCAAGGTGCTTCCGCCAGTGTGAGGGTTATCACACTGATAACTGAGCAGATACTTCATGCTATCCACCATTCTAGACACAAGATCCTGTCCCCACCACTCAGCCGGCAGACAGCCTGGGGTCCATGACATGCCTGATCTGACAGGGAGTGGCAAGAGCTGAGGGGGTGGAGGTGGGGGGGATGAAGCAGAGAGTAGAAAACAGGGTGAGACGAAGGCCTCACCGAGAAGTGAACAGAGACAGGACAGCATTCGAGCCAGGCCAGGAGCGGAGCAAATGTGTTCTGAGAGGAAATGAGCTGCCCTGGCAGGTCAGGACTGAGTGGGCACAGGGAAGAGAAAGGAGCCCAGACCCCAGAAAAGGCTGCAGGAGTTATGGAAAGGAATTCTTATCAAAGTGTTTAGTTCTAACTTTCAATTAGAACTAACTTTTTCAATTGGTTTCTAACTTTCAACACAGAACAGGGAGATGGCTCAGGCATTGATGTGCCTGCTGTGTAGACATGCGGACCTGAGTTCAAATCCTCTGTGCCTTATATAAGAGGTGGAGGAGGGGCACCAGGGGGAGGTAGAGAAAGATGGAGCCCAGTCTAGCTGAGCTCTGGGTTCAGTGAGAAAACCTGTTTCAAAGAGAGAGAGAAAGAGAGACAGAGACAGAGAGAGAGAGACAGAGAGAGAGAAGACACCTTCACTGGCCCAGGGATACCCTTGGCCTGGGATATCCTCCCCTGCAACCAACAGCACAACAGGAAACCTTTGTTTACCCTTCAAGGCCTAAGAAACCCACACCTTTCTCCTGGCCTCCCCAACCCACCCACTGCCACACAAACAGAGGCTGCCTCGCTCTGCTCCCTGGGTGATGTTTTGCTAACACCTGCCTGAGGATTCTGCTGTGCCCTGAGAGAGCAGAAAGTTCGAGCCTCACTGGGGTTGCTGGGCATACAGGGGCCTACCGAAGTGGTTGGGGACCCTCTAGGCTGCCTGGGCTCCTCTAGACTGCCAGGGCAACTTATCTGAACATGTGTGACCGTCTGCTTTCTGCTCTAGCACAACATGCCTTTCTGGAGGATATCCTGCCACGCTGACCTGGAGGCTCTGAGGCATGCCCTGGAACTGGAGTACCTATAGCAGTGCGGCTTGCAGCCACCGCCTGCCACCCACCAGCCAGGCCCCTGTGACCTCACACCATGAGGACCCTAGACACCAGAAATTAAATAGGGGCCCTATGCCTAGGGGACACGTTCCACGGCCATTTCAGAAGCGTCCTCTTCTCTTGGAGACGGAGAGTCGGACTCTGCGATGAAACCCGGAGACCCAAATGAGGGCTCAGCGGCTTGTCTTGTTCTTCTTCTTAATTTATGGACTGCCTCCATTGCTCCTACTACGCCGCCCCCCCCCGCCCCCCCCACCCCCGGTCCCTGTGCTGTGGTTTCTAGGCTGTTGGTCTGGTTTGGGGTTCTAAACTGCCTGTGGGGTAGTGAGTGCCCAGTTTTGTGTTTCAGGGACAATCACTCTCTGGGTGTTGGTGAGGGAGGCGGTGTGGGGCTGTGGGGAAGCCTGTCGCTTACTTTTTCTTTTCCAAGCCCCTCCCTCATGTCATGTGGACAGTATGGGTGCCTTATGCCACCATCTTGAGTTGTAGGAGAGGGGAGGGGACTCTGGGAAGGAAAGGGTACTTGGCAGTGACGGATAAAGGCATTAAATAAAAACCACGTTTACATTTCACGCCAGAAGAGTGTGGTGACCTTTGCCCGTTATTTAGGCTTCCACGTGTTAGCATTTTCAAGTTGCAAAAATAATAAAATCCAATTTGAACTTGAACTGGCTTCAGTGAACTGGGGAGGGCCATCGCTGGCAGCACACAGTACCTGCGTCTCCTGGGCCAAATCTGAGCCATGTTCTCTCTCTCCAGGAAGCCGGATTTAGGGTTGTTGTCATTAAAACAAAACACACAGCTCTTACCTCAAAGGACATACAAGATGGTTTGTTCGGCAGCCAAATAGGAGTGGCTATGGGCCAGGGGTCTTCGTTAGGTGACCCTGAGTTCCACGTTCCTGCATGGTGACAGATTCATGAAGACTTGTCACAACAGATCAAAGACAGTCATAAATTCAGACTTTTTTAAAAAATGTGTTGGCAGGAGCACCAGGTGGGTGGGTTACAGCAGAGTTAGGCGACCTCTGCCCCCGGCCTCACATGTTTAGCTTAGCTTTTGGGTTGGTGACAGCCAATGGTCTGTTAAGTTAATATATTGCAAGAGGTTTCAACTGTTGGTCACAAAGATGATGGGTCAGACTCGACGGGGCAATCAAGAACTGGCTGTTTAAGAGGCTACAGATAGTCCAAAATAGGGCTGGAGAGATGGCTCAGCGGTTAAGAACACTGACTGTTCTAGAAGTTCTGAATTTAATTCCCAGCAACCACATGGTGGCTCACAACCATCTGTAATGGGATCTGATGCCCTTTTCTGGTGTGTCTGAAGACAGCTAGCTACAGTGTACTCATATACATAAAAATAAATCTTTTTTAAAAAAAAAGATAGCCCAAAATAAATGGTGATTAGCCTCTGGACCTGCAATATCCCAACCCCTTCATGACCGCTGAAGTCTGTGAGTCAGTCACTGTGAGACGTCAGTATCACATATGACTTCTTTCCAGGAACTCGGGCTCACTGGCTGGGTTTGCTCACAGACAGCTGAACAGCTCGTTCATCCTCAGGAAAGCTACCAGCCACACAAACTAGGAAAAAGCAGTGAGCTGGCTTGTGCTCTCCAGTGGTGCCAGGGACTTAGCTTTGAGGAGGATAGGAAATAGGTTTAAGGAGCCAGTATAAGGGGCAGGACGGACATCAGAGAGATGCTGAGAACTCTGTGATCATGTCTCTGTGTAGAACCACGCTCATCTGACCAACGCTAAGCAAAGACACACAGGTTCCTTCTCTGTGCAGGCAAAATCCATGATCGCTGAAGCCACACTGAAGGAGATGACTGCAATGAGAGTCTCAGAGCTGAAGATCTGTCACCAGAAGACTGTCAGCAAGACACTTCCTGATTAGATTCTACATTGCGCTACAGAATATGTCAGTAGACGAAGGCACTGGTCCTGTAAGATCACATATGGCATATATATGACATATATATACACTATAACATACGTGATCACATATGACATATGGTACTATGTCATAGCTTCAGCTGTCAACTTGACATAAACCTGAGTCAGCTGGGAAGAGCCTCAGTGGAAGAACTGACCAGATTAGGATGGTCTATGGTTGTGTCTGGAGGTGTTTTCTTAATTGCTAATTGCTGTGGGAGGGGTCAGCCAGTAGTGGGAGGGGCCATCCAGTAATGGGAGGGGCCAGTCGGTGGTAGGAGGGGCCAGTCGGTGGTGGGAGGGGCCATCCTTAGGCAGGTGGACCCTGCCTTTGTAAGAAAGGTGGCTGGGAGAGTACACAAGTAAGCCAAGTTCCTCTGTGGTCTTCATCTCAGTTCCTGCATCCAGGTTCCCGCCTTGACTTCTTTCAGTGACAGACTGTGACCCAGAAGTGTAAGCCATACACATTCCTTTCCCTTCCTAAGGTACTTTTGGCCAGTGTTTTCACACAGCATCAGAAAGCAAGCTAGGACACTTTTGCAGGCACATGATGGGAATTACCCAAAGACACATTTCTCAGGATGGTCCGGTGTGTGGTCGGATGGGTCATGGCCATTGGACAAGCATATGAATGAATGGATGGTTAGGTAGATGGGTCAGGAGGGGATGTGTATTCCAGTGAATGGATGCTGGGCAGCTGGAGAAGATGGATGGATGGATGGGTACCCATGCTGGGCGATGAGCTGGGTGGCTGGAGAGATCATGGGTGCATGTGTGAAAATAAAATTTGAAAGCAGCATTGAAACAATAACAAAAAATTCATGGTCAGCAAAGACCAGCAACAATTTGTTAAATATAGTCATAATAAAATATTAAGTCCCTGCAGGGGCAGGGTGACCAAAAATAAAGGCATGCAAGGGTGTGCCCAGACAAGTCCAAACAAGCCCAAGTGAGTAATGGGCTATCTGGTGTTTACTTCTCTCCCTCCCTTTCTGGGAGGTCCAAGGTTTCATGGTCAAAAGTAACTAGTCATCCGGCCAGCTCAAATGATTAATGTTTGAAATATCCAATCAGATGTAACCGCGCCAAATTTTCCCGCTCTCCCCAACCCCTACCCACAAATATCCCTGAGCTTCCTGGGCTGGATCCTCTATCTCCTGCATGAGATATGTTCTGACCCGAGGGCCCTCGTCATTAAACTACCTTTTGTTATTACATCAAGAGGGTCTCTTGTGTGTCCTTGGGGGCGTGCAGGTCCAGACTTGGGTGAGGGTCCCCTTTGGGAGTCTTTCAATGGCAGCTCACACTTGTCTGTGACTCCAGTTTCAAGGTTCTGTGACACCCTCACAAAATATGCAGGCAAAACACCAACGAACATAAAATAAAATTAAAAAATAAATTATAAAGGGAGTTGAGCAGGAGCAAATCACTTACACACATGAGGTTTTCTTTTGTCTTTCATTAGAAAACCTCCTAGAGGGGACTGAAAAGATGGCACAGCAAGTAAGAGTGCTTACCTCCCTTCCAGAGAACTTAAGCACCCACACCGAGCAGCTCAGAACCACCTGTAACTGTAGCTCCAAAGGATCTGATGTCCTCCACGGGCACCTCTGCACACACACACACACAGATATCACACACGTGCACACACAGACATCACACACATGCACGCGCACACACACAGATATCACACATGTGCACACACAGACATCACACACATGCACGCGCACACACACAGATATCACACATGTGCACACACAGACATCACACACATGCACGCGCACACACAGATATCACACACACAGACATCACACACATGCACACACACAGATATCTCACACACAGACATCACACATAACGTGCACGCACACACAATTTTTAAAAGAAACATGAGTCAAATGTTAGCAGCAGAGAAAGGTTTAGAAGAGAAGATGACCTTGTCCTCAGTTACTTTCAGAGTTACTTTCTTGTTGAGAGACTTCCGCCAGGCTGGTCTGACAGAGGCTAAGAGTTTTACAGTCTCTAAAGCAAGCATTGGAGTTGGAAGTTGAATTTTTTTTTTTAATTTTGAAATAGAATCTCACTATGTAGCCTGGACTGGCCTTGAGCTCTTGACAATCCTCCTGCCTCAGTCTCCAAAGTGCTGGGATCACAGACATGTGCCACCATACCTGGCTGAAGAGATTTTAGTTTTTAGTATAAAGCATGGCTCTGATTTCTCAAGGCCAGAGGCCACTGTCCTCAGACCGGTCTAGGGTGATGGGCTAAAAGGAAGCCCTGAGATCACATGCTGTAGGTGACCCAGAATGGATGGGGTCTGTAGACTGGTGGCTCACACAGAAGGATGGAGGCTAGAGAGATCGTTCTAAGTAGAGATGAGAGAGCATAAAAGTCTGAGGGGTGGGACAAAGGAACCTTAAGGGAGTGCCAGGGACCACCACGGCTAATGTCAGAGAGACATACAGATCGTGGTTAGCCTTGGGGATTTTAATTTTAAATCTCTTGAAGAGACCTGGGAGGCTGTAGGCAGGACACCATGTGGTCTGGCTGATACTTTCCATACATCCTGGTTTGAAGGGTCACATTGCCTGGTCACAGAGCTCCTTCCTGGATTTCAAATTTTGTTATTAGGTTTTTCATTTTATGAGCAACATAAAGTTTATGGCACAGATCGCAACTCTCACCATCATGATGTGTTTACGTGATTCCACTGGGGTGGTGACGTCACACAGATCAAAACAGAGCAGAGTCCAGAAGGTCTGTCTGCTCCTGGCACCTTCACCCTTCACCTCAACTGCACTGGTTTCTGTCTCTGGGCCTGGTCCAGAACATAGGCTCATACAGAGTGATCCCTTGGTGCCCAGCTTCATAGTACATCTTGACTAAAATGCAGAGTTGATCTAAGAGTTCTGGGCCTGCTGGGTGTGTTAGAGTTGCCTGTATCCTGGGAGGCAGGGGCAGGAGAATCATGAGTTCAAGACCAGACAGGTCTACTTAGAAAGACCTTGTTTTAAAAGATTAGAAAGGCTTTGTGGTGGTGGCGCACGCCTTTAATCCCAGCACTTGGGAGGCAGAGGCAGGTGGATTTCTGAGTTCGAGGCCAGCCTGGTCTACAGAGTGAGTTCCAGGACAGGATAGCCAGGGCTACACAGAGAAACCTTATCTCGAAAAAAAAAAAAATTAGAAAGATGACCGATAGATTTATAAGTTGATTGATGACTGATAGATGATAAATTTTAGACTGATTGATGAGTAATAGATGATAGATAGGTGGTAAATGTATAGGCTGACTGACGACTGATAGATAATAGATCAATAGGTAGATTTCTAGAATAGAAAAAGACTTCTTTCTAGAATAAATCATCAGCCCAGTTTCATGCAGTAAGCCTGCTCAGGCCGTCAGCACCAGTGTTGTTAAGCTCATCAGTGACCACCAGGTGGCAGTGTGATCGCAGCTGGACAAGCCTTGGGACCAGATGCCCGCAATAGAATCAATCTCCCCTTAACAGGATGCTGCAGAGAGCAGAGCTTGGGGCGCAGATGCCCTCAGGCCCAAGAATTAACAGAGCACACCTTTGTCAGTGAGCTTCTCTTGGACACCATGAGAAATGGTGAACTGACAGCTCAGCTCAGACGTAAACACGGACACGTTCTCCACAGTAAAATCGTTATTGAAGCTTAGGCAGTTTGTGGAAATGTTGTTGACTGTATTTTTATTCTGGTGGCTCTATTTTGGTTTTGGTTCCTTGAGACAGAGATAGTAGCCCAGTCTGGCCTCCTCTCGAGGTAGCAGAGGCTGGCCTTGTGTGTTCCTGATCCTTCTGCCTCTGCCTTCCAAGTGCTAGGATGACAGGTTTGCGCCCTGTGGGCTGACACTGCAGCACCTGGTAGCATGTATGTATATGCAGAAGCTCATTCTAGAATTGTGATAAGTCAGCTTTGTTCAAACTCTGATTTTAAACATTAACATTGTATTGGAAACAGTGGCACATGCTTGTCACTCCAACACCTGGGAGACCAAGGCCTGAAGATTGTGCGTTTGAGGCCAGACCAAGCTACAAAGTGAGTCCCTGTCTCAAAATTGGAAAAGGATAAAACTAAAATCCAATCTTATGTCTGTGGCTAGAAATGGACACTAAGTCTTCTAGCTATTGTCCTCATTGTTAGTGGAAGAGGGGAGAGAGATGGGTGGGGGGAGGGGAGAGGGGAGGGAGGGAAAGGGAAGGGAGAGAGACAGAGAGACAGAGATTGAACGCTGGCTTGTAAACAGCTGTTCAGCCTGAGCTCAGGGCTCTGTATTGAAGACTGGGCTAGACCACCTCATCTCCCAGCTGTGAGGTCAAGAACTGGCCAAGGCACCAGAACCTCAGTTTCCCTCTTGTAAATTTAATGTTAACTTTATTTCCCAAGGGCTGTTCAAAATCAGAGGTTTGTGATATTAACTCAACAGTAAGCTGGCGGTGCCCTGTTTGGAAGGTTGGGAGACCCGTCCGAAGTGGCACCTCAAGGGAGGAAGTGCGTCACTAGAGGCGGTCCTTAAACGTTGGTATCCAGCTTCACTTCCTGTCTGCGGTCTACTTCCTGATACAATGTGACCACCAGCTCGCAGATACCTGCGACCATCTTTCACCACCCTACAGACTGCATCCCCGCCCAACCCGTGAACAAAGGAACCCTTCTTCCTTACATTGTTTCTTGTCAGGAATTTAGTCACAGGTAGACATGGCTTTGTGACACACCCTTTACTTACGTACACCAGTGCTGTCCACGGGCACACGTGTGAGCATGTTCTCCTGGGCCATTATTGCAGTGGGTCATTCTTCCCCAATCTTTCCTTCACCTTCTGTGTGATGCTTAGGCTCACTTGAATGCTTGGGCTCAAGCAATCCTCCTGCCTCAGCCTCCCGCCTGAGTAGTATACACAGGCATGCACCACCACGCCTGACTGCCACATGTATTTTTATCACGGAGGGCAGCTAAGCAGTTTGAAAGCTACTGCTCGTGTAATAGTATTATTGCCTCTGAGAAATGGGGTCTCCCATTGCCCCATTTTATAACTGAGGAAAATGAGGCTTGAGAGGTGATGTTTCACACATTTGGAACCAAAGCTGACCCTGCCCAAGCTCCACCTTCAGCTTTAAGCTGACGCTCTTCTCCAGATGGGTTGGAAGTGGTCAAGAGCTCAAACCTGTGTCTAGCATACAGCAGGTGCTTAATAAATGTTAGGAGTGAGTTTGTAACTGCAGATCCCCTCGAGCTGTGTCAGGTGACTAGCAGGAGCAGGGCTGAGGTAGTTTGGGGCTTTTGCAGCCCCTGCAGCTGGCATAGCAAGGGGTTAGTGCACAGACACACACACTGGTTCACAGAACTCATAAATTACATTATTCTACATTTTTCTCACAAATTTTGACCCCAACTATATATCTCCATAGATATTTATAGAGATAGAGAGATAGATCTTGGGCTATTTAATTCAAAGTCTAAAATTCTGAACCAGGTATGACAATGCACGCTGTTAATCCCAACACTTGGTAGTTAGAGGCAGGCAGATGTCTGTGAGTTGCAGGCCAGCCTGGTCTACAAATACCAGCTACCCACAGGAGCACACCCCCTAGAGTAGGGTTCACATCAGCGCCTACCTTCAAGCCCAGTTCACTTCAACAGCCACCTGGTCCCCAGTGCCTCTTCTTTGCTTCCCTAAATGCTTGGTCCTGCCTTGGGGTTTCACTCTTCCATTTGGAGAGTCTTCCCATCAGCATCTTGGCTGTCATCGCTCACTCCTCACCCCTGGAGCAGCTCTGGAAAAATCTCGCTGGTCAAACCCACCTCAGAGGGCTGATGTCATTCCTAAGGGGTGCTGTGGTGTCCAGGCAGTTGCTGATTGTCTTTCAAGGTGCCCTTAATACGCAATCCACATTAAGAATTGTTGCCTGAGGGGCCAGCAAGGTGGCTCACTGGGTAAAGGTGTTTGCTGTCAAACGTGATGATCTGGGTTTAATCCCTAGGACCCACACGGTATGAGGAGAGAGAACCAATTCCACAAAGTTGTCCTAGACAGACAGACACTAGACACACATACAATAAATTTCATGAAAAATGTTTAAAAATAATTCAGGCTAGTTCCTTGCCTCATGGCAGGTGGTCAGATGTCAGATCCCCAGAATGACCGTCCCCAGCCATATGGTCGGTCTATGCCCTCCTAACCTTCAACAATTGAAACCACCTAGAACATGATGTACGCAGTTATCTCCAACAAGGATACTGTTTCTATGTGTACGGATACCAGCCACATTTCGGTCATGACGATGTGACCCATGTGACGATGCTTGACTTAACAAACTGCAGCCCTAGAATGAACATCTTGCATCCTCAGTTGTTCTGTCCCCAGTGGTCTCCCTAAGCCTATGGGCTGCAGTTCCGCACATGGCCACCAGGTGGCGAGGGCACTGGATTGCATCAACTGGTTTGGCTAGCCAGTTTCTGCCTCAGATCCCATGCCGTCCCTAAGGGGAAGGAGAGGATTGTGGAGGGTTCTGTGGGTTCAGGTTTGTGGTTTGGCATCCAAAAATACTCAGCTCAGGACTTGGGGTGTAGCTCTACAACAGGTAGCTAGTGTGAGGTCCTGGGTCCAAAGTTACTGAAAACACCCTCTGCTTAGTGCAAGGTCACAAGAAGCCAGCAGCTGTGTTATGACCTGCAGCATCTCCACCATACACTGACCCCCCCTGGGCTGCAATTGTGACTCCAGTGAGACCAGAGCTTGTACCAAGATGCTTGGAGATGATCTGCCTACCACATGGGGACAGCCTGTGAGGACTGTCCACTCGATACTTCCCCAGTGTACGATATGATGACATTCTGACCCTGTAATCAAATGCTAAGTGAAACAAGCTCACTGGGAAGTGTGTCAAATGTCCCATTTGTGTATGCAGAGGGAGAGAGAAGTCTGCACTGTGTAAGTGCTGGAGACCGAGGGACATTAGAGGACACTGGTCAAGCAAGGTGGATGGAGGGACCTTTACACGGCCCCTTTCAAAGGAGACATGTGACTGGATTTAGCAGTTGAATAAAAAGATAAAATCAAATTTCTCATAATTTATTTGTTCACTCATTTTTTTGAGACAGGGTCCTGTGTTGCTCTTGACTCATTACCTAGCTGAAGGTGACTTGGAAGTTGTGATTCTCCTGCCTCTGCCTCCCAAGTGCTGAGATTATGGGTGTGTGCTACCATGCCTAGTTTTATGACATGGGAATCAAACTCAGGGCCTCGTGCATGCCAGGCAAGCACTCTTCAAATTGAGCCACATTCCCAGGCTAAAATTCTCATTTTCTTTTTTTTTTTTAAAGCCCACCATTTTCCTACCCATAAGTAGGCAAGTCAGTTCTTCAAGTCTTTTCCTCTGTGGAAAGCTTGGGGGATACAGGGTTCAGGAGAGGATGGCCTAGAGGTGGCTTTCTGAGGGTGACCCCTTAATATCTCTTTTAACTCCTGGAGACACAGGAGGGAAAACAGGTCAAACCCCCTCCCCTCAACTGACACACAACTGGGACACACACCTGAGCATCTGCAAAGAAAGGTACTATGTATGCAGGCATGAGCCCCAGGCCAGAGGTATGGGTATCTCTACCCAGAAGGCCATGGGAAACAGCCTTGGAAGGACCTTCTGGCCTAGAGCCAAAGGCTGGTGAAGCACTCACTGAGCCTGGGCCTCAGAAGACCGCAGCTACCTCGGCAGGTAGGAAAGTACCAGTCTGGGCCACGCCCCTGGAAGGTGCCTAGGACCTCAGGGGACCCGTTGCCCTTTGTATTTGGTCATTCAAGTCTGACACAGCCACACCCTGACCCACGGAAGACTGGCATGACCAAACCCAACGGTTTAATTTCTTTAAGAAAGGAAAGGATCCGAAAAACTTGGGACGTCCAAGGGGGAGAACCGGAAAGATCATAACCGCGAGAGAACACCGCTCAGTCACAAAGAAACGCCATCATCAAAAAAGATATTTAAGTTTAATACAAATTTTATACAAAGAAAATGTGAAAAAATACTCCCATATGCTAAAAGCAGTTACGCTTCCCAAATAAGGCCAGCTAGGCTAGATTTTTTTTGTTTGTTTGTTTGTTTGTTTTGTTTGACGACCGCAATTCACAAATTTTCTCTCTCTCCTGTTTTCTTCTATTGTTTCCTCCTTTCTTCTCTAGTAGGGGTAAACTAGCTGGACAGTGCGCAGCTTGCATTCTCTTATCAACAATGAAGAGAAAGTAAACGGAGACTAAAATGTACAACGGAATGTACTGGAATGATATACAATTAATTCTTTTTCCGATATACACACATCACCTTCTGTGTCGATCGATGCTCGTTTTACACAACATACAAAATGGAACTACAGCAGACGTAGCGTTAACGGACAGCATGTCGGGTCCTGGCTTTCTCTCACACTGCCTGCGTTTCATGCTTACATAAAAACATAGAACTCCAGATAAATAATACATACATGCTCCATCCCCGGGCTCGCGTGGCCGCGCCGTGCACCTTGCCTTTTGCGTCCTTGCTTCTGAGAAGCACGTCTTCACAAATCTGCGCGAGTGCTTATGGGAAAAAAAACTCAGCCGAGAGAAGGGGTTTCCCCACAAGAACGCTAGCTGCGTTCATGACGCCCCCAGCACGAACACTGTCTGCTGTCTGTGTTCGCGACGCCACGGGGATTGTTCGTGTGGGCCTTCTGTAAACAGGAGGCTGCTGTGCCCTTTCGGGAACCATAGCTGGAAACGCATCACACACATACACACTTCTGTGTCCTTCGGGCTCAGCAAGCTCGTGATTCCTAACATCGTCTTGTAGGGTCTGTGAGGGGCTGATGGCTTGGTGTGGCTGGTCCAGGACAGCACAGCCTGAGAGCCCCATCATGGTGTGCTGCAGGCGACCGTGGCTCCCTCCCCTGGGTATCCAGGACAAGGGCCTATGTGAGAATAGCAATCCCTGGGCCCAGCCCTGACCCCACAGTGAGGCCAGTGGGCTAATGAACCAGCCCCTGGATTATCAAAACATTCTTTTAATTGTAGATTTTATATATATATATATATATAACTTGCTTTTCTTTTTTTTATAAGTTAAGATCAGTATAGATATGAAAAAGAAAGGTACGCTAAGTCAGTGACATCACAAAGTGTACCTACTTACACCTAAAGTGTTTGGCTCACAGAGTAGGGCCGTCCCAGCCAAGGCAGGAGCTGGGATGGAGTCAAGTCGCGGTCCTGCAGCCAAGCCCATGGGCCGAGCCTGAGTGTTGGGAATTCTAAAGGTGGCGGTTCTCCAGTTTCTGTTACGTCCTGTTGTTTGGGTTGTTTTCCCCCACACAGGGAGGTGTTCTGGCTCACAATGCACCCCTAGTCCCAGAAGGTGTCTAGCCGAGACTCCCGGGACTCTTTGGGCATGAGGTTCTTCGTACTGGTCCCTGCATTGTGCTCAGAACGGGATGACCCTCGCTTCTCCTCGCTGCTGCTCCACAAACCTGCCTTGGTGCTCCGGGAATGGTCTGTGGAGGAAAGGCAGCAAGTTCAACTCCCCTTCCCACCTCCCAGATAGGAGCCACCTTCCTTCCCTCCAGCTGTGCCACATCCTCAGCTGCCCCTGACACCCCATGGCTGTGGTTGTAGAGCAGAGTGAGGGCACCTGGCTATAGCTAATTGCAAGACCAACAGGTTAGCGAGTGATGGTATCCAGCTGAGGGGGAACCCCTGCCCCATTGCGTGACTGACTGAACCATATTCCAGAGACCCATGCACTTTGCCTCTGATCTCACCTCTTGGAGAAAGACCCTCAGAATCTCGCATAATGTGGTCTTCCTTACGTTAACAGAACTCCTGATTAATTTGTAAGACTTACATCCAAACCAGGAAGAGATTGTAAGAGAAGAAATGAGGACCAGATGAGATGGCTAAGCCCACTGGACACTGACCCCATGGACTCCCAGTAAGGACCATGTTGGGGTCAGTGATGGATACAGACCCCAACAGATTCCTGGGATGGCTTCGGGGACACACTGGCAGCAAGTTAGGTAGTGGCTGAGGAAGGAAAGAGGGAGATGAAGAAGAGCCACAGAAGCTATCAGAAGAGGACAACAGCCCACACTATGGGCACAGTGACGGCTTTAATGACCAGCCACTAAGATCCCTTTGTCGCTCCCAGATTCTCTAACTCTCCTGAGCTGTGGAGGGTCAAGCTTAAGATAGAGTGGGGCCAGTGAGGAGAGACCACTGCTGCCCCTGGGGGACTGCCCTTCTTACTGCCTGTTCACAAAGCATGTGCAAAAAAAAAAAAAAAAAAAAAAAAAGGAAAAAGGAAAGAGAAAAAATGCACCCGTTGCTTTTATATTCAGCCAGAAGGGGGCAGTGTTCTAAAAGGATAATCAGGGTTCCAAATGGTCGTCTATGTGATCGCCCGTTCCTGACAGTAACGCTATAATCTTCAAGAAGGTCTCTGAGGGGTGACATGGATATAGTCACACATCACCAAGTCCTTCTGGCTGTGGAGAGAGCCAAGATCAGTGGGGACATGAAAGAAACAGAACTCTAGATCCCAAGGTCTGTAGGCCTGAGCCTCTAATGGATTGGGCCCAGGATGCTGGATAACATGGCAGATCACGGCAGGGGAGATGCAGTGTCCAGCTAAGACAAAACAAAGGCTCTGAAAGGCCAAACCTACAGCAGTTTGCAAAGGTAGCAAGAGGAACAGACAAGAAGACTGACGTGACGGCAAAGCAGAGGGAGACGACACTCCAAGCACAGGACACACCCACACAGACACACACAGACACACACAACGAGGCTTCTGCATGCCAGGAGTAACTCCCAGCAGCTCCCCGAGACAAGGTCATACTTACACTTCTGGGCGGGGTAGTTGGGGTGCGGCTGGTGGTCTGTAGTGGTTGGGGTATAGGCAGGCTGCTTGTCGCACCTCTTGTTAACTGAAGAGAGCACAGGTACCCTTAGAGTCCATCACAGCTGAAATCCACACAACCCCAGGGGCCGACACCCACGGTCACTGACGGGCTAGCCGTTCCTTCATGTAGGCCACTCAATTGGATGTGCTTACAGGTGACTGGGGCTTTTAAAAAGTGTGTAAACCACAAACAGGGTCGCTGGACATGGCGCCACGTCACAGGGAGGAAGGTGGACATATAAGGACATATGGGGACATAAAAGCAGCCCCGTACTTTGCAAGCCACAAATGCTCAGAATTTTGAAAGCAATATGTTCCCGGGCCACAAGCTCTGCCAAAGCCTGGTTCTAGCAGGGAAACCGAGGCTGCGCTGAGGTGCACTAGAGTGGCAGGCACCACAGAGCAAAGCAGAGCATAGACTGGTGGTCTGTGTGGAAGAGGAAGGCTAGCAAGGGGGCTACAAGGGGCGGCAACTGGGAGGGACCAGCTGACTAAACCTAGGTAGCAATAAAGGGACATCCACAAACTATATCCAAATCCTCAGAAAAGCCAAATGTGCTTTCCCACCTGTCTGTCACCCCAGCTCTCAGGAGGCTGGGGCAGAAGGATTATGACTTTGAAGCCAGTCTTGGCTATGGGGGCAAAAGTGACTGAAAACCTGAAAATGTGAAGTGGAAGGAGGGTGTAGGATGAAGAGTATCCTGAAGAGGGAAAAAACAGAATCAAGAGGAAGAAGAAAAGGAGACAGAAATGTCACCACAGTGGCCATGTGTCTAGGTGCTGAGTGGCATCATAGAGAGAGGAGAGATGAGAAGAGGCAGCGGAACAGGTTTGTTCTCAGTCTTGATGCCAGCAGGCCACAAGCAGAGACACAGAGAGAGGGCAAGCTGCCCAGACTTTCCTGACAGGCTGGGAGGAGGGTAGGCTCACTCAGTCAAATGTGGCCAGACCACAGAAAGCAATCAGAAAGCAGGGAGGCGAAGTTCACTGATACATTCTAAAGACGGGTCAGAGAGCAGGCCTGTGGAAGCCCTCGGAGGGCCAGCGTGGCAGTGGACTCAGGCAGTGGACACCTTGCTGGCTCTAGTCTAGCTTCTGTGCTTATAGACGGGGAGATTCTGCTTAAAACCCTTAAGGGGCATGACTCCGTGGTGAGCCCTTACCCAGCATGCACACAGCCCTGAGTTCAATCCTCAATACCACACAAAAAGCCATCGAGTATGAAGGAAAAACAGGAAAGGTCCCCATGGCCTACTGGGGAAGTGTGTGTGAGGTGTATGTACAAGAAACATGTGAGTGTGTGGGGTGTGTACACATGTAACATGTGTGAGTGCGTGCACATGTAACATGTAAGTATGAGGGGATGTCGGGTATACACATAACATGTAAGTCAGTGTGGGTGTACATGTAACGTGTGTGTACATGTAAGTGTGTGAATGGAGTCTGGAGGTCAATAAATGCCTTCCTCAATCATTTCTACTTTTTTTTTTTTTTTTTTTTTTTTTGGAGTCTGGGTCTATCACTGAAACCTATGTCTGGCCAGTGAGTCGTCAAGATCTCTGGGTCACAGAGGTCACAGTGCTGGGATCACAAGGTCACCTCACCAGGCCTTTTACATGGGCATACATTTTAGGCCTTCCTGTTTGGACCCTCTGAACTACCTATCACCCCAGCCTCATTCTTTACCCTCAGTCAAGACAAGGCTTGTTCTAAAATCTCCATCCGCCTGGGCATTGTCTGAGATAATGTGTCAGAACATGCTGGCTGGGTTGGGGCTCAGACTGAAGAAGAGAGGCCTAGCATATGCAAGGCTTTGGGTCTGTCCCAAGCATTGCATCCATGGCCAGCACTCTAAGAAAAAATTTTAAAAAACAGCACTAATTAACCTCACAACATTTAAACATCTAAATGCCCTTGCGTGTCAGTGGCTTCTTCTCCATCTTTTTTTGTTTTTGTTTTTTTGAGATGGGTCTCACTATGTAGCTCTAGATGGTCTGGAACTCACTCTGTAGACCGGGCTGACCTCAAACTCACAGAGATCCACCAGCCTTTGCCTCTGGAGTACCGGGATTAACAATGAAAGGCATGCGCCACTGCACCCTGACAGATGGCTGTATCTCTTCTGACAACAGTGACATGCCACACAGAAGCCAGATGGGCGGGGAGTGTGAGGAGGGAGGTGGAAGTGGGATAGGAAGCCAGGGGAGGCTCTAACTGGTCTGGGGCAGTAGAGTGGGTAGGTGTCAGGTTGTGCTGCTCAACCCAGTAACCACAAACCAAAGTCACTATTTAACTGACCTGAAGGAAAATGTCCAGTCCCATCCCCTCAGCCCTTCGACACACAAGCTCAAGGATTTCACATCCATGTCCAGGATGGACAATGGAGACCTGACTGTGACTCCCGTGAAACTCTCTGTCAATGATGGATGAGAGTGAAGACACAGGTGAATTTACCACTGCTCCCCAGGAAGATGTGTGAGGGGGTAGCTTAGCAGCCAAGGACAGAACAGAGAGGTGGGCAGGTGCGGGCAGTTGGCCTGGCTGAACAAGACAGACTGTTAGCGGTCTGTTCAGGACAGCACTCACACCTGATGCTCAGAAGGGTGTGGAGGCAGGGTAGAGCCAGGTAGGTGTTCTGACAGGAACGGAGAACCCGGGCTGCTGCTGTTGTGCAGAGGCTCATGGGAGGGACTTAGTAAGGTTAACCAAGCAGGTGAGAAACTGTGCCCAGGGTGATCAAGACTTGTGTGTGTTGTCATAGCAAGAGTCTGTTCTCCTGGGTGATGTTCTTCCGCTGAACTCTGGGGCTCAGGTACAGCTTGAGGAAACCATGGAAAGCTGGGCTTTTGCCAGGTGTGCATGCTGAGGAAACAGGAACCCGGGAGACTGGGTTCCATTATCAGAGCTTCTGAAGGGAAGGGTGCCAGGACGACACAGCAAGGGAGGGGCTAAGAAGGAGTCAAAGGCCACATGGTACAGCCTGAACAACCATCTCTGGCTTCCATTAACAAGGACTTTGTGGGAGCTACCCACTGCACCTGGCACACTAGGTAAGGGACGCATGCACAGAAGCCCTAGCTGCGATGTCATTAGCTAAGCCACCGATTCCTTGGAACTCAAGACTCCCTCCCCCACACCCAGTCACTTCTTCCACTTTCCCTGTGAACCAAGATTCTCTAGGTCAAAGGGCAGCAAATGGAACACCCAGGCCCAAGCCGCACAGCCTCTTCTGCAGGCCAGGGTGTCCTGGCACATTGCCAGCTATGCATCTGGCTACTTGCTCTGTGACTCACAACAGCCACTAGGAGTCCTCCAGCAGATCCACCCTAACTTCAAGGTCATTCCTAAACGTCTCAGCTCTACCTTCTCTGCGGCACCCCAGAGTCCCAAGTGGCATTTCCTAACTTGGATACTGCTACCTCCACTCTTGGAATTAAGACATCCCTACAGCCCCCTCCCCGCTCAGCTCATGGGCTTCTTTGCTTGTTTATATTTGATACTCTGTAGACCAGGCTGGCCTAGAACTCACAGAGATCCACCAGCCTCTGACTCCTGAGTCCTGGGATTAAAGGCATGCACCATCATGTCTGTTTTTATTTTATACTTATTTTTATCACCATCAGTAAAAAAAAAAAAAAAAAAAAAGTGGAAAATCCATTAAGGCATCTCTTCAAACATGATTTAAAAAAAAAAAAAAAAAGTACCGTTCCATGCTAAGAGTATGAAACTGGTAGAATCCAGTCCACTCTGTCTTTGAAGAGCAGAATTCAAGCCAGGAAAGGTGGCACAGGCAAATTACTACAGTACTCAGGTGGCTGAGGCAGGCGGATGATGAGATCAAAGACCACAATTCAAAACAAGCTATGATGCTAACAAGGTTGTGGGATGACAGACAGAGCCACCTGAAACTCAGCAACACACCGGAACTGCCGAGGACAGTGGGGGAGGGGTTGCTTCCTTCACCAGTGGTCTCCAACCATTACACTCTCCTCCCTACTGTCAGCCTGCCACTCCTTCAGACTGTGGCAATCCTCTGTGCACTCCCTGTGCACAAGAAAGGCCTTGACTTTCAGTTTCCAGCCACAGGAAATCAAGGCACAAAAAGACCCTGGAGCCAAGACAATAGGAGAGAACCTCAAATTGGCCCAAGGAAGCCATGGCTCTGAACTCTGGGAATAAATTCAGAAGAATGTCAGAAAGACACCCAAGGCTCCCAGGAAGGGAGGGAGGCTCAAACGCCACAACACCTAGTAGCGGATCCCCAAAGAGGCTTGACACAGAAGTTCTGTTCATCACTGTCTTCATCACTAAAGGCTTTGAGGGTCTTCATGAATCAAATATACCCTGCAGTCCTCAGTAACCTGAGAGGATCACCCTGTGTCCCAGTGAATGGTGCCCTCAGTAAACACGACACACACTGGTGACCGATACAAGAAAGTACCCAGAAAATACTTTGCCTTACCCACACTTCCACCTAAATCCATCCAAGGTGTACACACACACACACACACACACAAACAACCAACCCCCCCCCTCAAAAAAAACAAAAAAAAACCCCAAACCTTTGACTTTCCCCAATGTTACCAAGTGAAGTACAAAACCCCATGTGCCCACCAGGGGGCGACATACATACCAGAGCCTTGGTTGGAGCCCAAGAGAATGGAGGAGGGTGTCTCTCTGGAGCCCGAAAGATCCAGGGTCTACAAACATAAACAAACAAAAAGATGGGACCACAGAACCCCAGGGAATTATGGGAGGGCTCACCACTCCTCCCAACCAAGACACCTCAGAGGCCTCTACTGGTGATCAGACAAAAGCCAAGGCAGATGGACAGCCAGACACCTTATGCTCTGCCTGCTCGGCCCAGCTGCTACCACATACCCCACAGGAAGCAAGCAGCTGCGAGCCCTATGGTCCAGTGTGACAGACAGTACTGGCCACATGTGGCCACTTGAATATCAAGTAACTTTAAAATAAGCAGGTCCTTGGTCACACCAGCCACACTTCTAGTCCTCAATAGTGACGTGTGGATGGTGGCTTCCAGGGTCAGCAGAGGAGACATCATTTCGCCTCCGCAGAAGGAGAAACCTTCTGAACTTTGAGGAACCCTACGGAGCAGCTGAAGATCTCACATACACACCACCCCAGCTCTCCATGCTCTCACATGGGGGACACACAGGCCATAAAAAACCATTCCCCACCCAGAGAAACCCAAACAGCGAGGGACATCCAGTGGTGGCAGATACAGAAAAGGTCCTTGGCACAAGGTGACTGTCAGCGGGTAGGGGTTGGGGGGCATCCTCACCGAGTTACTGTCCTTGCTCTTTTCCACTGTCGTCTCCTTCTCTTTGGGGGTGCTCGCTGGTTCTGAAGGTGCCGACTGTGTATTGGAGGAGCTGCCCTGGGATGACTTATTTCCTGTTTCTGTGCTTGCCTCAGCATCTGCTTCCTGCTGAGGGGCAGTGGCTGGGGACCAACAAGAACAAGGAGGTCATGAGAAGCTTCAAGCTGTGTGTGAACGTTCAGGAGCCCAGCTTTAAAACTGTGCTCCCCCTGGAGGCCCCCACAGCCCAGTGACAATCCAACCCCACCAGGCTCCATCCCTCCCAAACCCACCTAGAGATCTTGCATGGGCCTCGGACTCCAAAATCCAGAGCTCCAAACTTTATTTGAAAATAGACCTTTTAATAGTTAGCAATTCAATTTTTAAATCATTTTGCCGAGAACATGTTCTCTAAGCAAAGGAAACTTGTGGAGCCAGGGTGTGACCACTGAGGAAGCATGTGGCCTTCCTCCGCTAGGTTTAGATCCACCTCAGCCCAGCTGAGGCAGAGTGAGGGAGACAACCATCCTTTGGGAGGGGCACAGAGTTTCTGGGAGAAGAGAACAGTGTGGAAGAGTTAGAGACAGAGACATCTCCATGTTACAAGTCAAGACTGTAATGTCAGAGACTAACTGTAATGTAGAAGGACCCACACAGAGGCCTCCCTCTAATGAACATCACCAAACACAGTGACAAGTACCCCAGAGTCACTTAACCACAAACCCTAACCACACAACTTAAAGTCACTGAAACTGTTAGCAGGTGGTGATTTCTGCTAGCTTCCAAAGGGAGGTAATGGTCGTCCAGGCAGGCTCAATAACCAACCAGTTAGTCCCCAGCAAACACACACCACCTGGGTTCTCCACATTCTCAAATGTGAGGCATACTGGCCATAAAGAACCATTCCCCACCCAGATAACCCCAGACAGCAAGGGACATCCAGGGGTGTCCCTTCCTTAACTCCCTTAACCTAAGAACTGGGACAGCATCCTGTCTGAGGCAGAGGGGCATTATCACCTCAAACAACAGAGGTTCTAGGGGCTGAGAGATGGCTCAGAGATTTAGAGAGGTCCTGAGTTCAATTCCCAGCAACCATGTGGTGGCTCACAACCATCTGTAATGAGATCTGGTGCCCTCTTTTGGCATTCAGGCATACATGCAGACAGAATACTATATACATAATAAACCTGAGAGAGAGAGAGAGAGAGAGAGAGAGAGAGAGAGAGAGAGAGAGAGACTGAGACTGCCAGGTTTTGAGATTTAACTTCACATCTGCATCTCTTGTGCGTTTATCAGAGCAACAGCTGTTTATGGTCAGAAGTGGCACGAACCTGGGTAAGTATCCCTCAGCACCCCGGCAGGGAGGCCCCACCACACAGCCCCCCAGGCGGGCGCCCAGACATTACCCGACTGGGTACAGGACTTCATGTGCTCCGGCCAGTGGGCCTGCTGACAGGGGTAGTCGCAGTAGCTGGTATTCCAGCAGCAGTAGAAAATGGCCTCCTTCTTGCAGTTGGCACACCATTGCTTCTTCTTGGTCTCGTCTACTGCCTGCTGCTTCTCCAGCTCCAGCTGCTTCTTCACCTCAGCGATGAGCCGATCCCGTTCCTGTTCCAGGCTCTGCCGCATCTCAGCCATGGTCAGCTCTGGTGGAGGAGGAGGAGGAGGATGACACTAGCTGCATCACGGACCCAGCACAGGATGCTGGGCATCAGACCCCTAGGTTCACACAGACCTGACCTAAGTCTTGACATGGAAATGGCCCTTGTTAGCGGTGGCCTGCACCATTCATCACTGGAGTCTCATAGCCTGTCACATGTCAGTGACATGCCTAGTATGTAGGTGACAGGAGACCCCGGTGACATCATCCCGAGTAACCCCAAGTTGTAGGAATTCCACAAGTCCTTCAAATTATTCCAACCAATACTCAGTCAACTTGTGATTTCTTTTCTCTCAATCAAATACATACACAGCACCTACTGTGTGCAAACTTGTTCCTAAGTTTTTTGTACCAAAGGATAAACTCGACCATCCTGTTTCACAGATGGGGAAACTGAGGCACACAGATAGTAAAGGCACTCAATTTTCTTAGAATCCTGTCTTGAGAACATCAGGGGATGCTGTGGCCAGTTGTCATGGTAATGGGGGGAACTACCAAACCACTCACTCCTAAAAAAATTCCAGGCAGTATACACATTGACACGTGACCCTTGCATTGAAACTAAATGGTTCCTCCAGCCCTCACAAGCTCATCCTGAATTTAAAAGAGCAGCGAAGGCCACCAACGTGGGTGGCTCAGTGGGAAAGACACTTGTGGCCAAGCCTTATATCCTGAGCTCAGTCCCCAGATCCCACGGAAAGCTGGTGAGAACAGTTATCTTGAGAGGGAAGAGGGGGGCCTGCACCCCAAGCTCAGCTTCTCCAGGCTAGAGGACCCTTGAGGACTGTGATCTCCCTGACTCCAGGTACAGCCTACTTTCGACCTGTTCACTTCTGGGTCCAGCTTCGGAGCAGCCTTACCCAGGTTGTGCTTCATCTCGGCGAGCTCCTGCTGGTGCAGCCACTGCAGCTTCTCAATCTCGATCCTCAGCCTTCGAATCTGTGGGAGAGCACAGGAGCCCGAGATGCCACCATGCTGGCTGCTCCCCCTTGGGGTCCCCAAGCTCTACCAGGCAGCCTGGCTCTGAGCCCACTGCCCCAGAGCTCAGGATGGGGTCAGGGGGATCAACACACTGTCCCCCCATACACACTCTTCTTTCTCTCTCTTCCCCTCTTTCTCACACACACACACAGTACTCTCTCACACACATTCTCTGTTATACGCGCACACACACACACACACACACACACACACACACGCGCGCTTGCGCACGGCGCGCGCACCACACACACACACACACACACACACACACACACACAGAGTCTCTTTTTCTCTTCCTGCCTCCCCCTCCCACAAATCCTCAAGGACTCTGGTTCTAAAAACCAAGGCAAATGAGCCAGGTCCCCTCCACCCCCACCCCCCCAAATACAGGAGGGAAAACCACAAAGACAAGAACAAAAGGATTTTCATAGAAATAATACATCTAAAATAGAATTTAAAATAGAATTGGTACTTCGATTTTTTAAAACACATTAAAAAAAAAAAAAAAAAAGATCTGCTGAGATGGCTCTGCTGAGAGGGTCCCTGGCACCAAGCCTGCTGGCCTGGGTTTGATGGCAGGAACGAAAAGTTAACCAGAGAGAACTGACTCATCTAACCCACTACTAACCAACTCCCACACACACACCCACACACAGTCCCAGTGTCCTTCCTGACATTCCAAATCCCGTATCTCTGAAGACCAAAGGGATCTTGGGAGAGAGATAAATGTGGGGCCTCTCATTTGGAAGGGGAAAGTGAACCCAAACTCCCATGTTGGTTCCCAGCAGGGCGACCTGCCCACAACAGTGGTAACGCCTGCTGTCATTCTAAGCTAGCACATCTCAAGAGCACTTCGGACTCGAGGGGTACAGAAAACCAGTAGCTGCTTTACACAGAGCCAAGGTCACCTGTGTCACAAGCCTGAGCAAATGAATGAACAGTCGTATATCAACATAGGAGTTATAGCAAGATCGGGGGCTGGGGAAGGGGCGTAGGCATCCTAGCATAGACTGACCCGAGGTTTCAGCAGAGACGCATAAACCAGAACTTCACCACGCAAGCTCAAAATGAAGAGTAGGGCTGAGTATAGTGAGTGAGTATAGAGATAAAAACACCTTTTATCTCAGCTCTCAGGAAAGAGGCAAGTTCACTCAGTGAGTTTGAGGACAGCCAAGGATGTACCATCTCCCTGGCCCCTACCCTTCAAAAAGAAAAAAGTTCACCCGGGACAAAGAGATTTCTACTTGTTGATTGACACAGTGAGCGTAATCACAGAGGGGTGTGCACCCTTGCACATGCTTGTGGGTTCTAAAATCTCCACTGACTTCTCCAGGGCCTCTCAGAAGCCTTTATCTTCAAGCCCTTGTTATCTTAAGAAAACCAGTATTTCTGCTTGGGATTTATTGTCAGCTGAGAGAAATCCTGACCCCCGTGTGCTGCCTGGCGACCAACTACAGGCCACTGCCAGCACCACACTGTCTGCAGACACCAGCAGGTGATCACTCTCTGAGTGGCCTCAGAGGGAAGTACAGGTGTGTGTGTGTGTCTTTGAATTAAAAAAAAAACTGCATAAGTTACTTACAACAGGTGACTCTGTACTTCTGATTTTTAGCATTTTAACCGCTGCCTTTACTCATAAAGCTATGGTGCCTCGGGTACACAAAGTCTTACACCAGAAGCACTTGTGTAAAACAGCCAGGAAAATGGGAGAAGTAAGCCAATGGCTCTGACCACACATAAACCAAAGGTGTCCTGCCTCATTGTGATCTAGCAGGATACAGGCAGGAGGCAGAGCCAGTCTCCCCAGTCGCCTACTTAATGAAACTCCACCCACTTAATGAAATTCCACCCAAGCTCACAGCCTGAACCAGCCAGGTTCCTGGAGCCAGGGCCCCAAGGGGCTTTCAGCCCAGCTTCCCATGGCCTTGGCTCCAGCCCCGAACTTCTGGGGATTCCCCAGTTCCACTGACCTCAGCTATGGTGCTCCCAGTGGTGTTCTTGGAGAGGTCATTGTAGATTTCCGTCATCGTCCCCTTTATGGCGTCCATCATCTGGAAAGATAAAACAGCTTCAGAAGGTGATACAAAATGTATCCAAACACTGGCGAAATGTCAGACAGTATCTCAGACAGTGTAGCTTCCAGACCCTGGTGCTTAAGGCTGTCCACCGCTGATAGAGCAGGAAGGAGCTGCTCCTAGTAACCAAAGGTAGAAGCTCCTAGTAACCAAAGGTAGAAGCCAGCGAGGCCAGTAAAGGATGTACAGTGCCCAGGCCAGCCCCTTGCTGAGCTGAGAAACCCAAGAGCAAACTCTAAGTGACCCAAAACCCCCCCCCCCACGTGTCTTGTTGAGCCAACACAGTAGGCTTAAGGATTATTTTGTCCTTGTGAATTTATTAAAAAAAAAAAAAAAAAAAAAAAAAAAAAAAAAAAGCCAGGTGGTGGCAGTACACTCCTTTAATCCCAGAACTCTAGGAAGCAGAGGCAGGTGAATCTGAGTTCAAAGCCAGCCTGGTCTACAGAGCGAGTTCCAGAACAGCCAGGGATACGGAGAGAACACTCCTGTCTCAAAACAAACAAACAAACAAAATGAAAAAAAATTATACTTTTGTTTGTTTGTTGGGTTTTTTGTTTGTTTGTTTTTACTAAATCTGGGCCTCGTGTTTCCACCTGGTTCTCTACCTTACCATGTAGCTGGTGACCGAGCTTCTAACCCCTGACCCCTGACCTCCCCCAGTTTTTAAATTCAGTGGTCGGGCTTAAGTCCAGATCTTCATGTATGCTGGGCAAGCACTTTGCCAACTAAGGTGCATCCAGCCCACCAAAATAAATTGGGGGGCAGGGAGGACATATTTAGAGACACGGTTTCTCCATGTAGCCTTGACTGCCCTGAAACTCACTCTGTAGATGAGGCTGGCCTTGAACTCTGAAATCCTTCTGCCTCTGCTTCCCAAGCACAAGAATTAAAGGCCTGCACCCCTACTGCCTGCTCCCCCCCCCCCCCATTAAGTTTATTGTTAGGAAGCATACGTATGTAGATACACAAATGCCTTGTAGCATAGTAGTGGAGGTCAGAGGACAGCTCTGAGGAGCTGGTTCTCTCTTCACACCTTACTTGAGTTCCAGGGAACAAACTTAGGTTCCCAGATCTGGTGGTTTGAATATGCTTGGCCCAGGGAGTGGCCTGGTTTAAGTTAGGAGTGGCCTTATTAGAGGAAGTTCGTCTCTGTGGAGATGGGCTTTGAGATCATCCCCCTAGCTGCACAGAAGACAGTCTCCTTTGGATCAAGATGTAGAACTCTCAGCTCCTTCTCCTGCGCCATGTCTGCCTGCACGCTGCCATGCTTCCTGCCATAACAGACTGAACCTTCAAAACTGTAAGCCTGTCCCAACTAAATGTTTGCCTTTATAAGAGTTGCCTTGGTCACGGTGTCTCTTCACAGCAATAAAACCCTGACTAAGACACCAGATAGTGAGAAATAATGAATGCATTACCCACCTCACCACGTACAGTGCGGAAGCTGCTGGCTTCTGGTGTTACACTTCAATGGCTGGCTGTGTGCGGATCAGCGTGTACACGCACACATTCAGTGGGTCTTAGCATGTCTGGAGTTACCCAGACAACAGCAGCACAAGCAATTCTAGACCATTCTGCACCACACACACATCCAAATTGCTCTACTTCCCCTGTCCTTTCTGTCTAGGGATTTCTACTGCAGTGATGAAACACCATGACCAAAGCCACTGGGGAGGAAAGGGTTTATTTGGCTTACACTTCCACAACACTGTTCACCAGCAAAGGAAGTCAAGGCAAGAACTCAACCAGAGGAGGAGCCTGGAGACAGGAGCTGATGCGGAGGCCAGGAGGGAGCTGCTTCCGGAGTGCTCTGCACAGAGCCAGTCAGCCTGCTTTCTGATAGGACCCAGGACCACCAGCCTAGGGAAGGCACCGCCCACAATGGGCTGGGCCATGGGCTCTCCCCCTATCTGTAGGGGGTTGGTCTGACGCTGCTGCGCATTCAAAGGCTAAATACAGATCCTAAAATCTACGAACAGAATGAAATGTAAACCTTGCTCCCTACCTAGGCAGGGGTGGCACGCGCCTTTAATTCCAGCACTTGGAAGGCAGAGGCAGGCGGACTTCTGAGTTCGAGGACAGCCTGGTCTACAGAGTAAGTTCCAGGAAAGCCAGGGCTATACAGAGAAACCCTGTCTCGAAAAACAGAGTGGGCGTGGGGGTGGGGATGGGGGTGGTGCTTGCTGCCCAGTTTTAAATTATTGGAAAAATAAAACTAGAAACAGCCAATTACTGAGGGTAATAGAGGGAGGTGCAATTCAAGTTACCAGGCTGGGAGTTCCCGGCAGCCAGACTAGCATTAGACAAGGAGTAACCCTCCCCGCCCCCATAATTGCACAGAGCCTAACAAATCATAGTTTGAGCCTCACTCATTTGAAGCTAGCCGGTGATAAGCACAATTCATATTAATTTACATTAAAATGCCCTAGAGACTAATATAGATTAAAATGCCTTAGAGGCTTGCCTACAGCCCAGTGTTAACTATGAAGCCATTTATTTTCCAAATGGAAGTTACTTCCTTTCAGATGACTTTAGCTTATGTCAAGTTGAGGTAAAACCAGACAGCATAACCCCAACACCCCCCCCCCCATACACCCTACTACACCCAAGTTCCTAGGAACCACATATCTCCTTTCTGTTTCTATGACTTTGAATGCTCTAGACCTGAATTAAAATGTCCACCACGCCACACAGGGGGTGGGGGTGGGGGAGGACCTTAGGGACTGTGGTCAAGGCTTCCTCGAATCTACAACAAGTACCAAACAGTGCTTCTTGTCTTTCCCTAGCCAATCATGAGCCTTCTAGGTTCCATGAGGCAGCCAAACTCACAGTTACCAATTGATGCATCTGTAAATCCCCTCCCCAGCCATGGCCCCAAGACTAGAGGAAGGAGGACTGACAACCCTGGGCTGTGGGCCCTCCGTCGGAAAGGCAGGACAAAGTGAACTGGCTCTGGAGGTCTATTCCCACTAACAGCTCTCCATCATCTCTCTCAGAGGCTCCTTCTTCAAGGTAAGAACCAGGACAACAGCACCCGAGTGTTAGGTGCACCTATCAATGGATCAAGAAAACCAGGGGAAGGCTTGGCTGTCCCAGGACAGTGATGCATAAAGAAATACTTGTTCCTGACACAGTGTGTACTACCTTTTTAAAAAATGAGTAAAAACAGGCCAGCTAGATGCATCACAGAGGTAAGGGCATCTGCCACCAAGCTGGGCAATCCCCGGAACCAACATCAGGTTGCCTCCACATACATATATATGCCACAAAACAATGAATGGAAAAATAATTTCAAAAAGGAAATCCATGTTGTGTTTTACAGAAAAATATGGTAATGAATATGTCATACTTAACTACCACCATGGAGGAAAACAGTAATCCCAAAGTTACCCAAAATGAGTGTCAAATGAATAAATTATGTGTGGGGAGTCACACTCCCCTTTGCTGCAGGCCCAATGCTGCTGGCACATGCCCTGGGCTTCTTTGGACCTTGCCAGGCACCTGTGACAGCCCCCTCCAGGCTCTCCCTCCCTCTGCCTCAACCACCACATTAACATAAAAAAATAAAAAATAAAAACTGCTTTAAGAGAAAACTAAAAACCCAATCCATTGCTAACACAAAGCTTAACTTGGTGAATTCATGAACCGACTCTCACTTCCAAACACAAGCAAAGGCCTCAACTTTTATAAAGAGAGCCCAAACACACAAAAGCCGTCCTCAGAGACACGCTGGTTCATCAGGTCCCTCAAATGTCACCATGTTCAGTTTTTCAATGGCAATGAAAATAACTCCAAGAGGCCATTCTTCATCTTGGCTGTTAGAAGGGTGTTGCAAAGTGATGGGATTTAAACGGTAGCAAGAGCTGTGACAGATCCACTCTGCAGGCCTCAGTTTGTCTGTGAGTAAGCAGCCCGGGGGCAGCAATGGAGGGGACGGAGGGGACGGGCAGTTGTGAGTGCACTCCTTAAATCGGTCTAACCAAACCAGAACTACGTACAGGCTCTAACACCTTCACCACAATCTCCCCTTTTCCAACTCTCATCTTTACCTGCAGTACCATCTCCCTGCCCCCCTGCCCCCCCCCCCATGCATGTGTGCCATGTGGATGCCAAGGCTTTGCTTCCACCTTCTCCACTGAGGCCAGGGTCTCTCATCTGAGCTCACATCCAGCTTGCTGGGGGGTGGGGGGTGGGGGTGGGGGAATTCCGCCTCTGGTCTAGGGTTCCAGAATTAGAGACAGGATCATAAGCCAGGCCCTTACGCCTGCATAGCAAGTACTTCTTCCTGAGCCATCTTCCCAGGCCCTACAATGCCCTCTTCACCCAAGAGTGGACACAGGCTTGTGTCTTTGTAAGCACCAGGTAACAGCAACATGTACAAAGAAGGAACTACAAGAAAATGAGCAAGAAGCAGTTATCACAGAATTTAAAGCTTAGGTTTCTTTCACCATCCAGAACTTTACATTTCTACTCCCAAGTCAACTCAGTAAAGTAACTTCTAACATAAAACTTACTAATTCCGGCTGGAGAGATGGCTCAGCGGGGAAGAGCACCAGCTGCTTTTCTAAAGGACCTGGGTTCAATTCCCAGCACCCACATGGCAGCTCACACTGTAACTTGAGTTTTAGAAAATCCAACACCCTCATACATGCAGGCAAAACACTAATGCACGTGAAATAAAAGTAAATTTAAAAATTTTTTAATTAAAAAAAAGCTTATTAATTCCAATCAAGAGGGCTGAGAAATGGTCCAGTGGTTAAGAGCACTAGCTGCTTTTTCAGGGGACCTGGGTTCAGTCCCATGTACCCACACAGTGGCTTACAACCATCAGTAACTCGAACTACAAGAGATCTGACTCCTTCTTCAGACCTCTGAAGAAAAGAAGTATGATATGCTGAACCTTGACCCCAACCCTAGCCCTAACTCTGTTGGACCCCAACCCTGACCCAAACCTCAACCCTGGCCCTAACTCCAATCCTGAATCTGTGTAACCCCAACTCTAACCAGGACACTGCCTGCCTCCAACCCTGACCCTAACTCTAACCCCAACCCTGACCCAGACCCTGACCCTACATGCAGGCAGAATATCCATACATATAAAAATAAAGAAAAAATTCCAAGCTGAGTGGAGTGACTCACACCCATAATCCAGCACTCAGGAGGCCAGGATGGGAGGATTAAAGACCAGGCTGGGCTATATAGCAGTTTTTGACACAGAGTTAAGTAAACCAAAAAAGGAGACAGACAGACAGAGACAGAGACAGATCGCCATCCTCTCACCTGGGCCCTCACAGCTGGAACTGCTGTCCTTTAATCACTGAATACTCACCGGCTCATTAGTGAAAGACAGATTACTCTTGCTCACACAGCAATTTACTAAATAGGAAAGTGTTTCTCATTAGCTATTAAATTACTAGCAGTGATAGCCCGATAAGCAGGCAACTAGCTAACGCACACTAAGTTTCACGGTGATGGACTTAGTACCTCCACCCAGCACCAAGCACCTACTACCCAGGCATCATCCCTGTCCTTGGGTGTGAGCCAACAGCCAAAGGAGCCCTGGGGGTCATTACCACATCTCTGTTGACACCTATAGGATGCAGCAGAGGTCTCCAAACACCAAGGTGTATGTTTCATTTAACTGCGGTCACACAAGGACTGTCAAACACACAGCAGGTCATCCTGCCTGCCAGGCCACCAGCAGGGACTGAGCCCTAGAAAGTGGATGACTTAAGGTGGGAACCCAGGAGCCCCAGCCTTTCATGGCCCCTGGCATCTCACCTTGCTGGTGACACAATGAAGTCTCTCCTGTTCAGCTCCCGGCAATCCAAACAGACATGTGTTCACATCTCCCCAAGAGAAACCAGGCAGCACCAGTTTTCTATTATCTAACCTGCTGGGTGGCAGGGACACACGCACGCCTTTAATCTCAGTGCTCAGGAGGCAGAGGCAGGCAGATCTCTGCTAGTTCAAAGCCAGCTCTGGTCTATAGAGTGAGTTACAGGACAGCCAGGTGTAGGAGGGCCACACACCTACAATCAGGCGCTGGGGAGTTCCTCAAGGCTAGCCTAGACTACAGAAGAAGACCCTGCCTCAACATAAAACAGAATAGCGCCGGAGACACAACTCAGTGTTAGAGAGCTTGTGTACACATTCCAAACCCTGGTTTAGCCGGGAGAGATAAACTAACTGGAGACTCAAATGCAAATTGCCCTTGGGGACCCTCCGTAAGGCCAGCAACTTAGCCTTTTTTACAAACCACCAAGCCAGAGCCTCAACAACCCCACCCCAGCCACGGCAACCCACTTACTTTGCTGGTGTATTTGGCAATGTCGGCGGCCACGTCGGCTGAGGCGGTGGCAATGGGCAGGTCGGCATTGATGGCGGACGCCAGGGTGCTTGCAGAGCCTGAACTGCTGACCAGGGCTGCGGGCTGTGTGCTGGTCACCAGTGTGATGGTGGAAGTGGATGGGCTCTGGGTGACCTCCTTCTGCTGGACAGCTAAGAAAGCAAAGGGTCTGGTCACTCCACCCATAGGGAAAAGCACATCCCAGCACACAGCCAGGGTGAGGGAGGGAAGTCTTCCCATAGCCCTAGCTAGCTTTTGAATCATGAGCGACAGTGTCTCACCTTGCCCAAGCTCAAGGCAGGCTCCTCTGAGCTCTCTTCTCCACTAGGCACCAACCCTGCACTACCTGAGCCAACACAAACATCCCCAAGAGCTCAAGGCTGTACAGTTTAGGCGACTTCAAAACTTGAAGCACCAGGCTGCCAAAAGGACTTAACAGCTAGATGCAGCCAACATCTAAGACACGAGACCTTTCCATCTCTACAGGAAGATAAGAGCTTGGCCATTCATTGGCAAACCCAGACCCTCTGCTTTCATTACAAGGTCTGAACCGCCTTCTCCACCTTTGAAAATACCAGTCGAGCTGGGCGTGGTGGCGCATGCCTTTAATCCCAGCACTTGGGAGGCAGAGACAGGCGGATTTCTGAGTTGGAGGCCAGCCTGGTCTACAGAGTGAGTTCCAGGACAGCCAGGACTACACAGAGAAACCCTGTCTCGAAAAACCAAAAAAAAAAAAAAAAAAAAAAAAAAAAAGAAAAGAAAATACCAGTCGCCCCCGTACCAAACGTGCTGGACGCATTCCTCAGGTGCTGCAGAACCAGCGTCCTACTAATTAAAATCGCTTCCTGACTGCAGGGAACAAGAATCCATCACTCATTAAAATCTCAGTCCTTGACATTTTAGGGGTTTTTTTTCAGTGTTGGGAACTGAACCCAGGGCTTCGTGCACGATGGGCAAGCAGTCTACGACCGAACTATACCCGTGACCCAACAACTTTAAAAGTCCAACAGCACAGCGCTCATTAAAATCAACGCCTATCATTTTAATTGGTGGCAAAACAGCACCACACTCGTTGGAGTCCTTGCCGCTGTGGTTGGAAGTGCAGTGTGCTATGAGCAAGCAAAACCAATGCTGGGCCGTCTTAGTCACAAGCGGTTACAAGAGCCTCTACTGATCAAAGTCTGACCCAGCAGGCTATGAGGCAGGTTGACGCAGCACCAATGCTAGAAGTTGGTCTCAGACGCTTTACTGATTAAAACTGGCCCTTATCAGTTGAAATGAGCCTTATAACCGACACTGGACTATCTGGAAGCTGAGGATGCTACTGCTACCAGGTCTGGGACCTACCCACCTGTAGGAGGCAGCCTTGTATGGAAACAGAATCCAAGGAGGGGTTACCTAACCCCACCTCCACTCCGCTAGCCGCATCAACTGAGCTCACTCTTGACCCGTCAGGCTGGCCTGCTCCAGCCTCCTGGCCTTGAATCCCTGTAGGTGTCCCCGAGACTGGCCTGTTCCCTCACTGGGGTGAAGTTTGATGGCGGGAGCATGGGGGAAGGACAGAGTGGATGTGGAAGAAGCTCCTTTGTCCCCAAGAAACCAGACCCAGATTAGTGCTCCTGAGTCTGCGTACACTGGGTTCAGACAATTGGGTGGAGCCATCAGCCGAGGCTGGCTCGTCTCTAACGCAGAACGGAGCATGGGTTTGGAAGGAAACCTTTGCCTCCACCTTCCTCACGCTATCCCACAAACTTTCTGGAGGCTCACAAGACATACTCCACAAAGACGTATTCATTGCAGCATATTTTATAGTGGGGGAAAAAACTGAAAGCATCCTCAACGCCCACCAGCAGGGGAACACCTTAAATGAACCCGGGAATACTACGCAGCACTCCAAAAGGGTAAGACACAGACAGACCTCTAAAACACGCTGATGGGTGGGAAGAGGGGAAAAAAAAATCAAGAATGGTACCATTTTTTTTGCTTAAAAAAAAAAAAGAAAAGAAAAAAGGGAATATTTTATGGTATAGTATTATATGACATAAAAAGAAAAAAACGTATATACGCATGCACTGGGAGAGGCGTGAGGACAACTAATGATTGTCACAGAACGGCAGACAATGACATGGACGGCGAATGGGCCCACACTTAGCATTCTGAGTTATACACAAACATCCTGGTCCCCTCTGCAAGGAGGAAACATGTATCATTTATAAAATGGAGAAAAAAAATCTTAAAAAAAAAAAAATCAGGCAAATAGTTAATAGCAAGCCAGTTGTTAAAAATAATTCCATATGGGATGGTAAGGCCTGCGATGACCACGACACAGAAAGATGTGGGGGAAAAATTAAACAGGGGTGGCCTTTCTCCTGTTGGTGTGGCAAAAAGGGGTCGGGCGCCACAGAGAACAGAAGGGGGCGCGGTACCTTTCACGGCCTGTCTGGTCTGATATCTTGTCCCCTGGGAAGACTGAGGCTGCTGCTGTTGCTGGCTCTGCTGCTGCTGTTGCTGCTGCTGCTGCTGCTGTTGACGCTGTATCTTCTGCATGTGCCACTTTTGGGAGGACGTTTGAAACTTACTTGATGCGTTCCACACGACCCGCTGCACGGCTGGGACAGTCTCCTTCGGTAAGAGCGGCCTCTGCTTCTTCACTGGGCTTCCCGTGACAGCGGTGGCCGGTGCTGTGACCGTGACGGTAGACATCGTGCTGGTGGTGGCGGCCACGGTGACCCCAGCAGCAGGTGCTTGCGTGGCTGAGCGGGTGAGGACCGGCGTCTCTGGGGGAGACTGGTTGCCTGCCGAAGTGGACGGTGGCGGTTTACCTATAGCTACAGTCAGGTGGGGTGGAAACAAGCAGAAACTGGATTGGATTCCTGAGCAGGGACTTCACATAGCACTTCTGGGTCAAATCCAGCAGAGGCTGACTGCTGAAGGAACTCAGAGAACCCCTGGAGCCCCAAGGACAAACGTGGCCTCTGCAGTAGCTATGAATTATGTCTTACTGAGTGAACGCAAGCTCACATCCCAGATCAAGATGTTACAGGCTTTCAGGGGGAAGAAAAGAGAGCAAGCCCCAGCTCCTTGCAGAGCAGCCATTAACTAGTGGCCCAAGCTGTAAGTAATGGGGACAGCCCCACAGCAGCTCTTCCTGGGGAGGAGCCCTTGGGCTAGGAAAGCAGCCGGGTGTCCAGGCGCTAAGTGTCAAAGGTGTGCACAACAAATTTACTCTCCCCCTAGACAAAGCCACTGGGAGGGGTGGCCTAGACTTTTAACAACGGTATTCAGCCCCAGGCCAGAGAACCTTTCCCAAACAATTCAGCCTAACTTCCTGCCCAGCCTTGTTTGTGTTCTGGATGTTTCTGCACAGCCCTTCGTGGATAGTAAACAATACTGGATTTCCTATCATGTAACGGTCAAGTTTAAGTCTTTTTTTTTTTTTTCCCCTCCTAGACAGTCTTTCTCTATGTAGTTCTGGCTGTCCTGGAACTTGCTCTGTAGACCAGGCTGGCCTTGAACTCAGAGATCTGCCTGCCTCTGCCTCTCAAGTGTTGGGTTTAAAGGCGTGCGCCACCACTGCCTAGCAAGTTTAAGTCTTAAATGCAGCTTGCACTACATCCCACCCAGGGTGCTAGGGGGTGGGGGGTGGTTGCCATCATGGACCACACTCCATGACTCCATGGCTTGCCCTTCCTTTTAGATTCAGATCACTCAGAAAGACACATGGTAATTCCAGATTACCAGTATAGCCCTGGTTGTCCTGGAACTCACTCTGTAGACCAGGCTGGCCTCGAACTCAGAAATCCACCTGCCTCTGCCCTCCAAGTGCTGGGATTAGAGTGCGCCACCACCCGCCTGGCTCAATGATTTCTTCTTTGGGGAGAATTCTGGGTTTGGGGGCGGGGTGATAATTGTCTTTGTTATAACTGAGGTTGTAACCAGTCACTCTATGGAAATGCAGATTACCCACTAGCCCCATTAAATTACTAAGATGGAGGTCAGAGCTTTGCATTTGTAAGACCTAACGGCCCTGGAGGATGGGAACACCCTGTGAAGGTAGTCACGGAGCTCCTATAAAGGCTTTGTCTAAGTCAGCGCTTGGCTTGGTGCCCCCCCACCCCAACTCCACAACTTCACTTCAGGAAGGACCAGAGGAAATGTAGCTGCAGAGAGATGCAAAGAGACTCACCTCTGAGAAAGACCATCCACCCACCATCCACCCACCATCGGGAGGCATCGAGGGGATTCCGGTTCATGGAAGTAAGTTTTGCCTCAGACCTTGGAAAACTGCTCTGGTTGTGTTCTGTTCTAGAATCATCTTTAACTCAACTAGGGGTTTGCTGGGTCTCCACTGTTTCCTTCAGACATGGCATCCAGGAACAGCTCTGCTGGGATACTAATTGTCTCTTAAAATCATGAGCTCCAATTTCCGTAGATCTTTCAGGAAGCTCACAACCAAAATGGAAGCTCTTGTTTCTGACCCCCTAAGTCGGGATGGCACGTTTTGCTTGGTCTCTTTTGTTTAAGAAAGGGTCTGATGTAGCAGAGGCTAGCCTTGAATCTCTTTATTCCTCTACCTCTACGTGCAGGGATTAGAAGTTTGGTTACCACACCTACCCTAATACATACTTACATATAAAACCTTTCCCCTAAGCCAGAGCAGAAGGCAAATCAATCAAAATGTGATTTCAAGGCTGGCAAGGTCCTTCAGTGGGCAGAGAAACTTGCCACCAAGGATGCTGCCCTAAGTTTAATTCCCGGGATGCACATGGTGGAAAGACCTGACTCTCATGAGAGTTGTCCTCTGACCTACACACACACACACACACACACACACACACACACACACACACACACCATTTTCTCTAAAGTCTGTTTCAGAAAGAATAGGAGGGGGCTGGAGAGATGGCTCAGCAGTCAAGAACACTGACTGCTCTTCCAAAGGTCTTGAGTTCAATTCCCAGCAACCACATGGTGGCTCACAACCATCTGTAATAGGATCTTATGCCCTCTTCTTGTATGTCTGGAGAGAGCTACAGTGTACTCATATATACATAAAATGAATAAATAAATTTTTAAAAAAGGAAGAAAGAATAGGAGGTTCTGAGTGTCACAGGAGAAGCAGAGTCCCACAGTTCTTACAAGGAGGAAAGGTTCTGCCTAACAAGCAGGCTTCCTACCCCAGACAGATTTCTGAGGCCTTCAACAGGCCTCAGCACAAGCTCAAGCCTCCTCACCTCCCCCACCACAGGTATCTTGTTGCCATTTTCTTAGTCACTGGAATCTGTCTTTATTAAGAACTGAGATTCCAGACCACCCAGGTAGGCACCCCATGGGGAAATAGTTCTCAAGGCCCAGCAAGAACTTTGCAGCAATGCAAAGGACTCTTGACTTCCGGTTAAGAGAGGTTAGCTCCTATCCAAAACAAGACACTCTGCACACCCTGTACCTAAGTGATGCCACCCCTCAGCCCTTGAACTCAGATCTTAGTTACTGGCATACTCCAGCCAACCCCCTGCCCAGCCAAAATCTTGTGATTCAGTTGAGGGAAGGACACTCTTCACCCAGGCCCTTCCAGCAAGGTTTCCAACTTGCCATACCTCCCAATCAGCGCCAAGCCTCAAAAGATTCAAGCTGTGGTTCTCAGCCTGGTAGGTTTTGCCCACTAGGAGGAGACACATTTGACGGACAGATGCTCCTGCCATCTAGTGGCTAGAGGCCAGAGTTGCACCTACACCATTCTCCACTGTAAGGAGCAAAGAATTCCAGAGAACCCCAGTGCTCAGCTACCTCAATGCATATGTAACAGACTGTCCTGTCCAGTAGGTACTGAATGAGGTGTCTTCTGTTTTCAGTGCTGGCACAATTTCTAATGGATTGTGCTTGCCTGGTTGTGAGGTCCTGGGTTCAATTACCAGCACAATTAAATCCGTATGGCGATAGATAAATACCTATAATCCTATGACGTGGGAGGTGGAGGCAGGGGGATCTGAGCTCAAGGTCATCCTTATGTTATTCAAGGCCAAACTGAACCATAGGAAACCTTAAGCAGGCAGACCTGAGGCTAAGGTGAGCTCAACAGGAAACAGGTACAAGTCCTGTGGCACGGATTTTCCTGGTTCCTTGTGTTGAGGATCAGGTAGGGCTGTATGCAGTTCATGGCTGTTTATACCAATCAGGAACCCTGAGATACTTACTCCCCATCACGTTGGGTCGGTGATACAGTGCTCATCCACCATACATGAGTGCCGGGGCTTAATCCTTGAGCGCCAGCATCAAACAACAGTCAGAGCCTACCTGTGTGACTTACCATCTTGCTTAGGTGATGACACCTTGGGCTCTTTCTTGTTTTTTCGACCCTCTCGCCCAGAAGGATCTTCTCCTAAGTCTATGACAAGTTCACTCTCTGAGTCTGAATCCAAGCCCAAGTGCACTGTGGGAGAATCCGTTTCATCCTTTCCCTTCAGTTTGTCCTTTGTAAGATGAGGTGATGGCTTGGCTTTCTCTACAAAGTCCTTCTCAGGCTCGGGGCTGGTCTTGTCCTTGGCAGGCGTGGGGTCCGCCTTCTCGCTGACAGGTGAGTTACTCTTCATTTCCTCTTTGACCTCCACCTGGTTTGTAGGCTTGGGCTTCCTTTTGATGGCAGGGGCCTCTTTGTCCACCCGACTCCCCTCTTTGTCCTCGGGGTCCTCTGGCTCATTCTTGGGCTTCTGCTCCTCATCACTGACATACTCGCTGTCACTGCTCTCTGACTTTTCGGAATCCTCGGAATCGCTGTGCTCTACGGCCGTGTAAACGTCCTCTGAGATCTCATTTATGCCTGAGGTCAAAAAGAAAAAGATGAGCAGGGCTTAGCCATGCAGCAAAGATGGGTAGGAAACGGGCACCAGCCCAGTGGGAACAGCAGGGCAGAGAGGACCTGCAGACTGTCAGGGTTTATACAGAGCTAACTGATGATGGGTGGGGAGAGGAGGCATTAAAATAGAAGCCAAAGAAGTCAAGTGTCTAGGCACAAACCAGCTGGGAACCAAACAAGAAAGCTGCGCTTCCCCAAGCGTAAAGAGGCAGCTCTAGAAGGCCAGCGCCTTGGAGCACGCCCGAGGGTGGGGTCAGTGGGGTGCCATATGGACTTCCCAGCTGTGCAACACTGGAGCTTACCTGTACGCATTGTCTTTTTGCCTTTTTTTTTTTTTTTTTTTTTTTTAATTTTAGAATTCTCAACTGAATTCACAAATGAAGAACTTCCACATAGGAATCAAGGCAGAGGCGTCTATTTCAAAGAGCAGAGAAGCTGGTCAAACCGGGCTGCTGGCTTACATGTAGCAAGCAGCAGGTAGGTGAGGGGGGGAAACTGCCAAACTCCCTTACATGGAGGCAGGTCTCCAGGTAACCTGGTGCCAAGCTGGCCCCCTGTGCTGCTCAAGTGCTTATGGGAATGCACTGTCCTTCTCACAAAGGGGATAAGATGAAACCACACCCTTGTCCCTTAAAGAATGCAGGCACAGGATAGCAGGTGTCATGGACACATAATCCATCTCCAAGAGAATGGAAACCAACCAACTCTTCTTACCACCCTCCAGAGCAACAGCCAAGTCTCTGCTGTGATCTGGGTATATCAAAGAGAAACTTGGGAAGGACAAAAGCCATGCAGAACCACGACATGAGCAGTTGTCAGCAGAGCTGCTGGGGGACTGTACCTGCCTCCCCCAGGGCCCAACAAACATGAGGTCTTTAATGATGGTACAGTCAGATCTTTGCATGACTGGTCGGTGAGCATCAGGGACAGAGGCAGGTATCTAGGGGACACTGGACAAGTGGCTGGCTCGCTAAGCCTCATAGTTTCCATCTGTTAAAAATGGAGCTGAGGAGTTATTCTAGGACTCCCTGAATAGCACAGACACAGGATGCTGAAGAACGAGGTGGGTTCAGGAGGAGGCAAACAGAAAATTCTCAATAGCGATAGTAAAGCCCCATGGAAAGCCGCAGGAAAGACCCCAGAATAGCCCTTCAATCCCTGCCTCTCAATGTCCTGGTGGGACAGGGACCCTACCAAGGAGAACCGTGGTGCTGGCAAGAGATAACTTAGCCTGACACCCTTGTATTGTCTCAGTATTGAAAGAAGGTCCCCATTCCCCCAGCCATTTCATGAAGGTAAGGCTGACTGATGCCTGGTACCAACCAGGGGAACTTATCTGTAGGGAAGACATGTTGTGCAAGAGAGACAGACCTGAAACAGTGGTGGGCCACTGCCGGACAGGGCCACATCCTGATCAGGACTGCTTAGCTCCGCAATCTCCGACCCTCTCTTCAAACTCCACTGAGTTCATTTTCCTTCTCTGTCCCTCAAACGACCCATTTCTTTAACTGGCCTGTGGGCAACAGCAGGCCTCGGCTGTCAAGGGCCTGCCTGAGCTTCGATCCTAAAAATCTCAGAATCCAGTGGTGCCCACTGGTCACCCCCAGACAACCCCTAATAACAACCCCCTCTCACTTAAAGATCCAGGTTACGGACTGACACCAGAGACCTCTCTTTAGGGATGCTCCTCACTCCTGGATTCCTTACTGTTCAGCACTTCTTCCGCAGGCCCCCTGGATTAATTTACTACCCAACGCAGTAGTCCAGAACATAAGCTGTATGCATAAGAACAGCCTTCCATGGAGAAGACTCCCCACTTTTGAAGATTCCATAGAGGGCAGGGCTCACCTCCCAAGGCCCCTCATGCATTGGAGCAAGAGATACAGGATGACAGCCAACAGAAAAGCAGTCAGAGAGACTTCCAGAAGGTGAAGTGTGTGGCAGGGGGTTCCTGGGGGCAGGGGCATGGGTGACAACACCTGTAGGGTTGGCCTTTATAAGAACCATTCAAGACCAATGCTATGACCCCTGAGTTTGGAGAGAAAACCAGGTACACTTGAAACACTGGTGATTTTGCACCCACACCTCAGGCTGGGAAAGACCCTCCACTGAATTCAAAGGCCCTTCTGTGAAACCTGAAACAGCAAATCCGAAATAATTCCAGATGCAGTGCTTTCTAACTATCCAAAGAGATGGATCGGTCGAGGCAGCTGGTGAGGTCAAAGCGAGCCACACCTTCTGCTACCCAGGTCCATCTCCCAGACCAGTAGCCCCAATGCAGGCAGCCGGGACACACCTAGCTGTGCTTTGCAACTCTCTATGGTCTTGTCCAGGTTGAGCTGGAACCGGCTTCGAATCTGCCGCTTGGGAGAGATGAGAGGGACAGGAGCCGACTGCTGCTGGACGGACTCGCTCAGCTCCTTCAGGTCCATCTCGGCTTTGCTTCGATCTGGAAGACACCAGCACATCCTAGTCAAACCAGGTTCTCACACTGGGGGAGAGCAGCCACCACCACCCAGCGCTCAGGTGAGCAGGGCACTAATTAAGTTTTTACACTCAACCACAACACCATCCAGCTGCCCAGAGAAAACCCTATGCCCACAGTGGTGGAGAGCAACAGGAAACACGCGGCAGGCTTACTTCCCCCGTGAAACAATGGATTGAGTATAGAAAATGCTTGTCCCAGCTGCCGGTACCATTTGTGGGGCTCAGCTGCACTGAGAAAGCTGCCAATCATCCATCCAACAGGGAAACACCTGCCTGGCGAAAGCCTAGAGACAGCTTCTCTCCAGCAAGAGGCATGGTACCTCAAGAGTGTACACACCCTGAGCAGGTTCCTCCAGTCTCCAGAGGCTTAACTTTCATTCCTAGTCTGTCCTGGCTAAGGACTGAACAACAAACATAGGAATTAGGAGACCTGTCCTTTCTAGCTTGGGTGTCACCACCCAGGGCAGGTCGGGAGAGGCAGGGGACGACTCTCCTGTGGTACCGACCTGGGCTGAAAACTCTTCTCAGGTGAGCCAGGTCAGCCTGACACTTGGGTCTCTGGTTCCCTGGCTACCTCTGGCAAGGTGCTGGTTGTCAGACCAGCTAGACCAGATTTCTAAAGACCAGGGAGTGCAGTTTCTCAGTGCCCAGAACTCCAGGAGAGGAGAGGAAGAGGCTTGAAAGCACTTCAGTTGACCTGTTCTCCCCAACATCCCCTCCAAACCACTCCAGCTGATCCCAGATTCTATCAGTGACAAAAACACCACCTCTAAGCCCGTTCCCTCTGGATCTGAGCTGCCTCTCTGCTACCACAAACTCCAGGCCTCCCTCCACCACTGTCAGAGAGGCCACTTGTAGCGATCCGAGACTTGGACAGGAAGAGCTGTTCCTCTTTGGTTTTGGCCTGAGCCAGACCCCTTCCCTTGGCACAGCATCCCCCCAACATCATTCAGCCCACCACAACCCCTGCCAACCCATACGTGCACAGACAGAAAGGTCCAAACAGCTGTAACCCATTCATTACCACAATGACTGCCCCACTGGGAGAGAAACCCCTCCCCCCACAAGACCACGGACACACGTATATATGTATGTATGTATGTATGTATGTATGCACCAAATGTTCACAGCAAATGGAGACACTACCCTTGTAAGTCAAGACGTGTCCCCACGGGTCTGTGTGTGCACACACGTGTTCTTGTGTTCTAGAATCAGCTGGAATAGTTTGTATGAGATCCAGAGGGAAGCAAGTCCCACCTGCAAGTCTACTCTTGCTTTCTGAGCCTAACACCCATCTTTGTGACTTCCTCTACATGTGTTTTGTGAGCACACACACACTTCAAGGGGTTTTCAGAGATGAGGAGAGAACGTTTATTTAAGTCTTCCAGAGAAAGATGAAAAACTATTTATTCTCCTTCACTCAACCTGTGTCCCCAAGCACCTGAAGCTACTACCTCAGCTGGCCTGGAGGAGGGCTGGACACTCGGGGCCACTGAGGTTGGGAACCAAACAGCAGACCAGGAAACAGTTTGCCTTAACTACTTACTGTGAGCTCACATCACAGGAAAAGAGCCAGACACGGTCTGACAGTGTGGCTGTGGACATGTGTGTGAGAGGAGACATTCTCCTTAGGGTTCCCTTAAGGTGGGCGACTGCCAGGAGTTCAAGGACAGCTTGGCCCACCTAGCAAACAGGGTAATTTTGCCTACTGCGTGTGTCTATGTCTCAAAGGCTAAACTCTAACAATTCAAAGTATCTGTTTTACAAAATAAGGCATGCCTGGCCGGTAAGGTATTCTATCCCTTAAGAACAGATCGCCCAATGCAGGAGAGCTAGGATCAAGTCTAAGGTCAGGCTTTTGGAGACTTAAGCAAGATATAATAATAACCCATCCTGGAGCGCTGGCTGGAGTATGCCTTCCCTCTGCACCACAGGAGAAAGCGGTGGCAGTTCTCATCACAGGGCGTCTTCCCGGCCCTTCTAGACTGGGACTGGCTCCAGCCCCACTAGGCTCCCAGCATTTTGAATGTTTCAGCTCCAGCTATAAATGGAAACCAGAGAGAACAAATAGCCATGCTAGATAAAGCCGCACGCCTCCATTTCTGTGAGGGAGCACAGAACTGAACAGCACAAGCGACCTCACAGTGCAACTTGGCAGCATCTCCGGATGTGAGGGCCGTGAGACCTCTGGCCCTCCCATCCTCTCCTATGGATTTCTCTTCCACACGGGCAGAAATGCCTACACTGCAGCTGTGCTGAAGTGGACAACTACTTGGTGCCCATAAGTAAGGATGAAGGCCCCAGATCACCCACAAATGGCACCGGGATAAACAGGACTGCCGAAACACAGTGGGGAAAGATTCCTAGATTAGCATCAAAAGGCAACCCCTTCTAGGAGAAGGAAACCAGGGGTACGGCCAGGGAGCCTTGGGGTGGGGAGAAAGAAATAGGATGGGAATGTGAATACAGTGTTCCTGAGGTGCTCAGCATTGGTACTGACAACATGGGACATGAGGACTGGGGCTAAGGTAGACTTAGTCCTAGGGCACCCACATCCTAGAGGACAAACACTGCCAGAGAGGAGACTCAGACCTCAGAACCAGAGGTGCGGACACATAAAGGAGAGGGAAGGCAGGTGGCAGTGTCACCCCGGGGAAGGGATAAACACAGGCTCAGACCTGCAGGGATACTCTTCCCAAGGCTGCACCACTGCCAGAGGACACAGTGGCCTTGTCCAGAGTGCCAACTTCCTGGGCTAGCCCTGTCCCATGGACACAAAGACAAGCAGGAGGGCCAAAAGTTCAAGGCCTGCCTTGACTTATAGGGTGAGTTCCAGGTCAGTAGGAGCTACATGACAACCTGTCTCTTAAAAAACATGACAGAAAAGGCCCAGAGCAGGGGATCAGCCACAAAAGACATCACACAACCAAACCTACCAACCCAGGTCTGGCCTTGGGACCTGGAAGGAAAGAACAACTCCCCAAGCTGCCCTTTGACCTCCACAGACACAGGCAAAAAAAAAAAAAAAAAAAAAAAAAAAAAATGTGTGTGTGTTTGAGAGAGAGAAAGGGAGAGAGGGGCCTGTAATCCCAGCACTCAAGAAACAAGGGCAGGCAGATTACAACTAAGGCTACATAATAAGACCTTACCTCATGGGGGAGGGGGATTAAATAAGTCACACCAAATCTGTAATCAAACCCTGCAACCCAGCAATCACTGGTTTGCCTCACGTGTCTCCAGTTTGGCTTTCTTCATGTGCTGCTTAGCTAGGCCATGACTTCTCACCATCAGTCCAGGACTCTGGATCCCTCAGCATCCCCCCTACCCTTCCACCTTCCCTCCCATGTACCGCATCCTCCAGGGTCCCCACCAGAGCCTCTATTTGTGAGACTGAAATCCCTCCCCAGGAACCCACCCATGTATCAAATGTTCTTACCCCTACTGACTGAGATGAAAAACATGTACCCCAGAAGGAAAAAAATTTTTTTTTCTGAGACAGGGTTTCTCTGTGTAGCCCTGGCTGTCCTCGAACTCAGAAATCCGCCTGCCTCTGCCTCCCAAGTGCTGGGATTAAAGGCGTGCGCCACCACCGCCTGGCACCCCAGAAGGAATTATGGGAGGAGGTAACAGGACAAAATCTTGGGTTCCCTAGAGCCACATTTGAGCCACCATCCCTGGACCCACACCTCAAGCTTCAAAGATCTAGGGTATCAGGATTCCCAGTGGGATCCTTGGTTTGCAGAAGGAGCTATTCTTGCCAGGCATGATTGGCAGAAAAGAGGAAATGTCACCATAAGAACGCCTCTGTTCCACAGAGCTTCTGCTTAGAGTGTGAAGGTGGGAGGAGGCCCTGAGAAAAGAAACCACATTTCTAGAACAGCGAATGTCCCCAAGAGACAGCAAGTGGGTCCCTTCTGAATCAAGCAAGGAACCAGCTGGTGGCTCTGGATGGAGTCTTAGTAAAGACCTTGACTGTCCAACTCCAGCCAGGCTGCAGATAAAAGGTAAGGGAGGAAACTGGACTATACCTGGTAGCTGCTAGTCCTGTCACCCTGGGAATAAATGGCATGGCCTGGATGGTGCTATGAACTCCCATGATGCCATACACAGGTGGCCTCCTGCCCCCCAGGGAATGTTCTATCCCAAACTCCCCTGGAGTTGCTTCCTCTGGCAGTGGCTTCTCTCTGTGGCCTCCTACCCCTGCTCTTTCCTTCACTGACCCCTACCTGCTCCAGTGGCCCAGTGTCCATGCTCCTTCTGAACACTCTAAGCTCAGGTCTCAGCCTCTGGGTGTGCTGAGGTCATCATAAGCGCCAGGCACTAAGCTGCACCTCCACCCTTTAACCACAAGGTGGCAGCATTCAATTACTCAGGAATAGGGAACTACAGCCTTCATCAGTCAATCTTAAAAGCCTAGAAATTCTAGCCTGTCCCTGGCTCCCTGGGATGCAGGCCGCCCTATGCTGCATAGAATTTAACTGCAAGCTAGAGAGCTACATGAATAAACCTTGTCTCAAACACACACACTCACAACCCATAGCAAGCGGAGCCAGGCCTGGTGGCACATGCCAATAACCACAATACTTGAAAGGTTCAAAACAGGCTCATGGGATCCAGGGCCTAAGCTACAAGGCAAGCTCAATTCAGATGAAACATTCACATTTAAAAAAAAACAAAAAACAAATCAAAACAAGGAATGGCCACAGGGCTAGCTTAGCAGCTAAGCACGCTGGCTGAAGTTACAGAAGCCAGGCCCAGGAGTGGGTCCCAGCACCGGCATCGTGACTTACAGCCATCTGCAACACCAGTTCTACAGACCCTGATGTGTTCTGACCTCCACAGGCAATGGATGCACAAGGCTCTCAGACACTCATGCAGGCTACACACCCATACTCATAAAAGAATTGAAACTATCAAAATGCCCGCCCCAAAGCAGTAAGCCTCACAAAACTCACTTTAGTCACATGTATTTGCACAGGGGAAAACTGGTTTTCAAGAGTGACTTGTAAAGACGGGCCCAGGATAATTTGTGGTAAGACACCTGCGCAAGCCAACGAGCTGCCCAAGGAACCCCCTCACCCTGTTCCTCCTGATCACCGTTCACCTCCCTCTGTCCATCCACCAAAGCTTTTGCATTCTCTGTAGAGAGAAACTGGAAGCTCAATGTCTAAGAACCACTGGCAAAAGGACACAGGGTAGAAACGAGAAGCGGTCGCTGCTGCCAGACACACACTTCTCAAACTGTCACTGACCCAGGTTGAGGTTCAGGATGCTGCCGGTGGTGGAGGTGGAGGTCTTGTCGGGCTTCGTCATGATGGGTGTCGGTGCTTGTGGAGAGAAAGGCTTCGGGCTGCCTGACAAGCTCCCTGCTTGGCCCGTCTTGGTGGAGGCTGGAGACGCTAGAAAAGTGTGTCAGGGTTAGAAGCGGGACTTACAAATCCAATCAGTAAACCAATAAAGCTCCCAGGTTCGGGGTTGACGACAGGAGAGAAGGGGCACAGGGTGCTTCATTACACAAGTTCAGGGTCCTGGATGGGATCGGTAAGATGGGCGGCCTTGAACTGCCAACAAAGGACTCTCACCAAACCTGGACTCCTGGGCCCGGGACTCAATTAGACTGCCCTAAGACATGACTAGGCAGCCACTGAATTTGCACTGGTTCATTCACAGGTTTAAGCCCTGAGCAAAGCCCTCATCTGCTGTATGCACAGGTCAGGAGCAGGCTGGCATGGCAGCCATTGGTGAGAAGCCTGCCCCACCTGCCTCTGCAGCCCTGGGGAGGTCCTGACACAGACTCAAGTTTCTCAGAGTGCACAAAAGCAAGCTGGCCACCAGGTGTCGGGATAGAGATGTTGGTGAATTCTCTCCTTTCTCAGGTTCAAATTCCTATAAGGACAAGCATTATCCCCATGCCTGAGGTGTTGAAACAGGGAGAACAAAGAGGGGCCAAGAGCTTCCTAAGGACCCACCCAGTCCTGACGGCTACCCTCACACTACTTTACTACGTATTTTTGGGACTACCCAGCATGGCTTCTAAGCCCTAACAAAGCAGAGCTGGGCCAATTGACCTGAAATGAGGAGATCCTGTGGAGAGCTGGTCCTGACAGGAAGTCATAAATGGATCAAGAGGACAGGAAACAAGACACCACCAGAGACTACAAAAAAAATGTAGGCTGGCTGTGGCGGTTCAGTGAGGAAGCAGATTCAGGAAGATCAGTTCAAGGTCGTCTTCAACTATATAGCAGGTTGTCAGCCAGCGGTGCAGTGAGACCCTGTCTGAGGAGGAAAGTTGCTGTCCTTGGCTGGTATGTCCTTGGCTTGGGTAGGTATGACTCTGGTGCGTGCGTCTGTGTGTGTGTGTGTGAGTCCAGGTACCCACTGAGCCCATAAGGCTTGGATATCTCAGAACCAAGGAGATGTGAGCACTGGGAAACAAATCCTCAGTAAGTGCTGGGTACACTCTTGATCCCTGAGCGATCTCTCCAGTCCTGTGATTTGGTTTTTAGTGTAAGGTAAAGACTCAAGACTAGAGAGACTTGGATTCAGTCAGAGATGGACACTTACAGTTCAAATCCAAGCCCCTACTGATTAGCTGTGGCTTGAGGTGAGGTGCCTCTGAGGCTCCCTTGGGAAGAGGGACAGGGACAGCCTGACAGGTGACAAAAGCAGCTATACCCATTGCAATGGTTATGACACTGACTCTAAGCAGCAGATGGAGCCCAGAGCACTGAGCATCCAGGAAGTCTGTCAGTATGTGCTCTAGCTGACGCCAGCTTCCCATTTCCTTACTAGGTGGTCCTCCATGGGGACCAGTGGTCTTTAGTTCTTGTGCCACCCTTACTGGTACATACTGGGCAACATATGCAGTTCATTCTACTAGCCATGGCCAGGGATGCAGAAGCAGCGGGCATCTAATGCCACAGAAGCCAGATGTTATAAGATAACCCTACAAGGGACGGGAAAATTCCCTGGAGAATTATCATCTACGGACTGGAGAGGTGACTCAGTGGTTAAGAATAGCTGCTGTTCTTACAGAGGGTTCGAGTGCCCGCACCCACACGGCAGATTTTGAATTCCAGTTCCAGGGCACCTAAAACACTTGCCTGGTCTCTGCAGGATTTGTTTGCACTCGGTGCACAGACATACATGTAAGCAAGCACTAAGACACACAAGAATTCTGTTTTGTTTTTCTGAGGCAGGGTTTCTCTGTGTAGCCCTGGCTGTACTAGGACTTACTCTGTAGATCAGACTGACTTCAGACTCAGAGATCTGTATACCTATGCTTTCTGAGTGCTGGGATTAAAGGCATGCCCCGCCACAGCCCAGTTCTCATGAAATGTAAAAACATCCAGCTCTAACTCTAGTTCTGGGGAATCTGACATCCTCCCTGGCTTCCTTGGGTAACGCATGCATGTGGTGTGCTTATCTACTTACATGCATGCAACTGAGATATTCGTATGCATAAACGCTTTTAAAAATAAACCTTAGACATAAATAAGAAAGAAGGAGTTAGCGTCTGGCCTCAAATGCTGCTCCTGACGTGAATCATGGAGCAAGTGTGAAAAGCTTTCCCCCCTCTGGAAATGGAACTGGAGCAGCAATAAGATGCCTGTCCACTAGGCCAGCACACAACACACGTTAGAAATCCGAGGATGAAGTTTGGTAAATATTAAATCCATTTTACCATAGGGAGTAGCAGACGGCCTGACCTAGTAACCAGGCAGGCAGGCAGCCTTCCCTTCCCCAGGGCGGTTGCTGGGGTGATCACTCTTATTTCCACAAAACTGCAAGAAACAGAAGCCAGACTTGTTACATTATGAAATGAGAATGAGCAAGCCGTTGTGTCAGTGTGCCTGTGTGTTTGTGCGGAAAGAGCACATGTGCGCACTTGCACGCACATGTGTGGTGGGAGGACGGGTCCCTCCTTAGGTACCCTCTACAGATTGCTTGTTTCAGTTTTGAGACAGGGTCTCTCATTAGCCTGGAACTTTTCCCCAAAAAACAGGCTAGGCTAGCTGGTGGGGAGCCCGAGGGACTAGCTGCCCCCTGCCCAGCATACACTACCACGCCTCAAATTCTTACATGGCTTCCAGGCAGCAAATCAAGTCCCCATGCTCACAAGACAAGCATATTATTGAGACATCATGAGGCATCTTTAAGCAGACTCGCTACTACACAAATGTTTTAAATAATTCATTCACTGCTGTTTGTGATAGCTAAAAAAGATCCAGGAAACGGACTGCCCCTGGGGATAAAAACCAAGGGTTCTCTAGCTGTGCACTCACTCAGTAATAAACAAGAAGGTTTGAGAGGGCTCTGCTTGGGCCTTTAGAGACGCCATGAGGAGATCCAAGCATGAAGGGCAACAGAAACCCAGACACAGAAAACAAAGGCGCCACTGCACACAGACAGCAACTTAGCGCGCCCTGTTTCCTCTAAAGTCAAGTTTAAAAATTTAAAAGGTGGGCCAACTATATGGCTCCGTGAATGAAAGTGCTGTGGGCCAAGCTTTCGGACCTGAGGTGCTACATTTATTTGAGGCTTCCCCTGCTACAGCAGCAATTGGACCATACTGTGTCAGAGCCAGCTGACAAGAAGCCCCATGACACTGTGGTTCAGGCTTTGGGGGACTTTAACAAAACACAAGCCAGCAATGCTAGCCCACACCTCCAATCAAGGGTCACCTGGGGCCAGCAAGATGGCTCAGCTGGTAAAGGGACTTGCCAGCAAGTCTGCTGACCGGCGTTTAATACCCGAGACAGACGCGGTGGTGGGAACTGACTCTGGCAAGATGTCCTCTGACCTCCACACAATTGCAGAAGCGTGTGTGTGTGTGCACGCACAAACATACACACGCATGTGCTAAGTGTAAATGCCACCCATCGAGGCATGGCACACCAGTGCACATGAGCACAAGCTCGGAGGTCAAGATGACAGCAGGTTCTCTGCTAGTCCTTGACTCTATCACCTGTTAATCAGAGTCCACTCCCTTCGTGACTCTGGGGAAAGGCCTGAGGTTCAACTTGATAGCATCCCGTGTAACTCCTCAGGAGAGCTGGCCATGGGAGGGAGGTTTAGTTTAGTGACTTAGTATTTGTCATGGACAGCCATTTTATGACAACTATTGATTTCACAATAAAGTAGAGTCTGTGAAAGCGCTTTCCTGCCTCCCTGACAGCAGCCCCATGGTGGGAAGCCAAAGCCGAAGGCACCATTAGCTCAGAGGGTCTGTAGGCGCAGGATGGTGCTATATTACACATTAACACTGTCAGTGGGGTCTCTAGGAAATAGTTAGCAAACACTGATGAAACCCGCCTGCCCAAGTGGCCCATATGCCGGGGTGGAGATGGGGGCATTGAAGCCACTTTGTTAAAGGCAGGGGGATCCAGGGCTGTGGCAGCTACAAGCTCTCTTCGAGACAGAGGGCTGCTTGGAAAGCTGAATCTGCTCATGGAGCAACAGACACAGGATGAGCTACTGAGTCTTCTAAAGAAAATTACAGTCTTGATGCCAATGAGATGATGCAGCAGGTAAAGGTACCACCCATTGAACCTGGCGACCTGAGTTCAATCCCCTAGAACACACATGGTAGAGACAGACTCCTGACCTCTGCAAACTGTCCTCTGACCTTCACATGAATGTTGAGTGCACGTGTACACACACACACACACACACACACACACACACACACACACACACACGCTGCACACATTTAATCCCAGCACCAGGGAGACAGAGGCAGGCAGTCTCTGTAGGTTTAAGGACAGTAAGACCCTGTTACAAAGGGAGAGAGGAAGGAAGGGAAAAAGGCTCTAAATTCTCATACTTACACATGCTAAGGGGCACTCTGGATTCTGAAAGCTGCTCATGTGGTTTTTCTACTTTAGAGCATGACAAAGTTTTCTGACATTCTGGAGGAACCCCAGCCTGATCCCAACTGTGCTATCCCTGACTGTGGGGGTATCTAAATGAATACATGCATTCTCCCTGCTCTGACTAGCATCTACAATCAATGTACACAGCAGAGGGCAGGAGGAAGGAGGCAGGCTTCAGGCCTGGCTGTGAGGATTTGGCACATGACAGGGTCCCTTCTGACCCTTGTAGTCTCTAAGAGAGCTGACAAACCTGAGCCTATGGGCCTCTGAACCCAATCTGTCCTCTGTCCCCATGTCACCTGCTATCTAAGAAGGGTATAGAACATTGGGGTTGGGACACAAAAAAATTCAACAGTTCTTTTTCTGTGTTTTGCTTGCATCTACGTCTGTGCACCACGTGTATGCCTGGTGCCCAAGGTCAGCCGAGGACATCAAATCCCCTGGAACTGGAGTTACAGATGGTCAGGAGCCATGTGGGTGGGTGACGGGAACGGAATCCAGCCCCTCTGCGAGAGCAACCGGTGCTTTTAACCACTGGACTGTCTCTCCAGCCCAACTCAATAGTTCTTAAAGCATGCACTTAGAAGAAATTCAAGCTTCATTACCCACCAGCCAACACCATTTAAGCTTTATTGAAACTCAGCTATCAATGTCCAGAGCTGCAGCCATGACCGAAACACAGAACTACCCCTATGTGTCTACCGTGGGCCCACTCAGAAAGGGATGCAATTTGTAAGAGTGGAACAATCTGAATGTCACCCCTTCTTTTTTTGTTGAGGGTTTGGCTTTTGTTGTTGTTTTAGTATTCAATTAAGGATCTCATGTAGCCAAGGCTACCCTCCAACTCCTAATCCCCCTGCCCCTACCTCCCAAAGGCTGGGAAAACCACACTGGCATGTGCTGTCACAGTGGCTTCTGATATGGCCACCTTATGGGATTAGCAAATGTCAGGCATGGTGAGGTGAGTAGGTTGTGTATTTTTAGAATAGAAACTTTGAGGTCTAAGTTCTCCTCTTTAAAAAGAAGAAGAAAAAAAAAATCTGTCAGTGAACAAGGAATTTTGCAGCAAAGCTCGATGCCACGAATCCCACCCAAGGGAAGACAGACACTAAATTAAACACAACCATTCTTATATTCCTATAAAACTCTATTTTTTTGAAATGCGGAACAAGAGAGCAAAGGGGAACTTGCACACGAACACACTTTATTTTATAATGTGCTAACTTCAGGAAGGTTTTAATGGGGCAGTTGTGGTGGGATACACCTGTAAGCCCAGCACATGGGACAGGGAGATGGAGGATCCTCCTACAGAAGACCAACCAGCCTGGACCATTCCTTAAGTCACCCCCTTCATTGCATCTCTTCTCAAATCCTCGTAGACAGCACGTTAGAGATCACCAGGAAACATAATTCTATGATCAACGCTGCCCTGAGTGCTGTCCTTGTCCTACTGTGAGGTCCTGACTCATTCTGTTCTCAACAGAGCCTACATACAGGAGAGCCTACATTTAGTCAGTTACGGTCGCCATGGTAAAGGCGGGAAGGCTAAGGTGTAAAGATAAGTTCCCCAAAGTCACATCAGCTGAGGGGGTGTCCTGCAATTAGAGACCAGTGTCATATCCAAAATACGACACGGAGCTGGACAAAAGCCAGCCCTGAAGGTGTGATAACTGGGCAGGGGGATCAATTTTCACCTTGATTCTCTCCACATCTAAGTTAACCCTAACACAAGGGTATCAAAAACTAAGCTTTCAACTACAGCGTACTGAGAACAAACAGTCACAGGGCACTGTTGTGAACAGCCAGAGGCTCTGACACTGGCCTGGAGCCCTGCAGGGTTTGGAGCCATCTCCACCCGCTTCTAAGAATGGCCCCAGCTAGCCTTTGGGAATACATCCCTCGTCTCTGGGATCTGATGGTGCCTGCTTGCTTGCACCTATGGGTGAGGCACCCAAGGACGCCAGAATGCACCAAGTGGCCTCCTACCCAACTCTCCCAACTGGGGCTGACCTGTGCTCTTATCAAGGAAGTCCATGGACTCCTCGCTTGCGCTGAAGTGGCTGGATGGGGCCTTCTTCTCGGGGTCCTGCTCCACATCGGAGCCCGTGTGCACAGAAGAGTTCGTACTGGTGGGGGAGCGAGGCATGTCGGACAGGGAGATCCTGCGGCCAGCGCCCCCGCTCAGAAGGGGCTTGCTCAGAAGGATCTTGGGGGACGCTGTCATGTCAAAATTGAGCTTCACCTTCTCCTGTTTGTCTGTCTTGGCAGTGCCGGCGCTGGGGTTGCTGGGATCAAGCAGCATTTGGTATTGGCTATTGGGAGTGTAGGGCGTCCTGAACGGGGAGTAATTAAAGACCCCAAACTTCCTCCGTATATTCTCCACGTAAACTTCCATCTCTTGCATGGCGCTGTTGAAGATACTTTTAGTCTTTTTCACAGAAAAGGGGATTTCTTTAGACATGAGGTAGCAATTATTGACTGGAACCCAGGCTCTAGGATGGCAAGAGAGAGAGAGAGAGAGACTGAGTCAGCTTCAGTCATTTCCAAAGTAGTTTACTTTTTTAAAAAATTTTCTTAATGCAAACCAAATTAGCCTGGCGGGTGCCTGCCAAGATTCTTAAATATGGGGCCTCCTTTTTAAATAATTGACTTGTTTTGAATGGCTAATGAATGATCCACTTCACAGAGGTATTAGGCTAGAACGAACACGAACTAACAACAAAACTTAGCCAGAGATGTGAAAGGGTTCCACACACTTAGCCATCTTAATCACTTAGAAACAAAATGGACGGCTCAGCAGGTGAAGCCGCAGCTGCCAAGCTTGGCGACCTGCTCTTGCAAAGCCAGTGTGGAGAGTGCCACCTCCCTCTCGAGTTGTCCTTCGGCCACTACACATGCGTCATGGCACTTGAATAACTGAATGAGTATGAAAGCCAAAAAATAAATAAAACGATAATCCCTTTGGTTTTTCTGCTGTTTCCGGGTAAGGAAGACAGAGTCTTCCACAACACGTCTGAAGAGGGCCGTGTTTCCGGGATCTCGCTGCAGAGCACGTGCAGGTGCGCATTTCTGTTTTATTTGAGACAGAATCTCACTATGTTGTCTGGCTTGGCTTGCAACTCAGGATGCTTCTGCATCAGCCTGCTCAGTGCCTAGTCACACCTGGCAACATTTGAGAAGATAACTCTTGGTACTACTGCCTTTGGCTTTGGGGCGAACACACTCCACAGACTTTTTGCTACTTCAGGGAAGACCCATCCTCCTCCATCAACCCCCAGGACATTTTTGCAGAGACCCAGAAACCAAAAGCAACAGTGGTACTTTTTCCAGTACCAGCAACACCCACAGCCACAGTCTGAGAACACCCCAACGACCACTCCTGTGGAGAAGGAACACCAGAACATCTTGCTAACTGTGCACTCCCCAGTCTACAGCCTCAACATAGTTTGTAACTTTTCTGTGGAGACCTTTAAGGGTTCCTGGACCTCAAACGGAAACCTGGCATAAAGCCATGGGATATGGTAGAGGCTGGGGGAGAGAAGATTCTTGCTCCAATAAGAGAACCATCTGCCCAGCTATGTATGTCCAAAGTGCTGACTTAGGACCCTGGATCCAGCCCTTCCCAGTCTTCCTGGTCTTTGAAGAGACACAGTGGGATACTTCTAGGGCGTTTTACACCACATCAACAGCTAGCAGTGAAATCCTAGGTCTGAAGAAGAAACGGTGCACAGAAAAGGGGACCTGTGCAGAGGCAAAGTTCAGCACGAAGCCTGGCTGCCAGTGAGAACCCCCAAGCAAACAGCTGATCTCAGCGTGTAAAAGTGCACAGCTCCCCTCCCTGTGTGTGCTAGGGACACCTTACTGCTGGGACCTGAAGACCCTTCTATCCAGACAGGTAGAGTCTACCAAAGTTGAGCAGAAACCAAATACCTACAAGAGACAGGGCTCTGGGCTAGGGAAGGGAAGGGCAGTCATTCAGGTCCCCAGCCCTGGACACGTCCTACCTAAGAGAGCATCAAGAAAGCAAATGCCACCGCTGTGGGTCAGCACCAGGAGCCTCCCCTCAGCCAGGGGCCACAGGCCCGAAGTCCTTGTCCCACTTTACACTGGTACAGTTTCAAGGTCACAACCATCCAGCCACTCCCAGGTTCCCAAGTCACTTAGGGGCCAAGGCAAGAATAAGCTCTGGGTCCTTAAAAGGAAATGAGACATTTGTTCACACAGAAAGCCCAAGGGAGGGGCCCTGACGGCCTCCAGTCCAGGCTTCCCTGAGGGACGCTAGACAAGGAAGGCATTACACACTAGGGCCAAGTTTTCTCATCAGTCAGACTTAAGTGAAAGCAGTTCCTTCATAGGGTGACAAAGTGCCTGGTGCCTTGGCACACAGGGGTGTCTGTAACCCCAGCCTTCAGGAGGCTGAGGCAGAAGGAGACTAGGTAGCCTGTCTACTCCATGATACATTACTCAATCACACAGTGGGCACATGTCAGCTGACTGTTATTTTTCCTAAAGCCTTGCACTCATCTGGCCTAAGAGTTCCTATATTTTTAGATAATGGTACCTATATCTAAGATCAAGCAAACAATTCTTTGAAGAGGGGCCTGCAGAGCCTGCCATGACCTGTGCTGGAGCGCCCATGGGTTTACTCTCAGGCTATAAACTTGCAGTCGGGAGTTCTGGGATGTTTTTCAGCCTGACCTAGCTCACTAGCACACGCCTACGCTTCCACTTTGCCTCTGCCAAGTGAAGAGTTGTTGTCTGTCTCTCGTGGGTCCCAATATCATCAGTTTTCCCACATCCTAGCGAGGCAGGCTGCAGATGAACCCACCTGGATTGGCTTTAAGACTGTCTAGGGACAGGTGTGGTGGCAATGCCTTTGATCCAGCACAAAGAGGGCAGAGGCAGGTGGATCTCTGTGAGTTTGAGACCAGGCTAATCTACAGAGGGAGATCCAGGACATCCATGGTTACAGAGAGAGACCCTGTCTCAAACAACAAAACAAACAAACAAAAGTCCATCATAGCCAAGGCTATACAGAAAAACTAACAAAAAACAAACCACAGAAAACTACTACCACCAACAAAATCCTGTCTGGGGAGAGAGGGGAGCTCACCCAGAACCAAGAATTTCCCTGGGGAGAAAGTGCACACCAGTTCCCAGGGATGGGGAATACCTTTGGCCCTCCAAAGTGTTGGTATCATGGTACCTTAGACTGTTCACACATCCACAGTGGGGCCACCTTGCCCAAAGGAAACATGCCAGGTTAGCATAGCCTCTCAGAGGAAACAGAAAACATTGAGGATATAGAGAAAGACCCGCCTCTTGGCCAGCACCCAGGACCAAGGAATAAACTGCATGTCTCATACAACAGCCTCAGCATAGAGCCCAAGCATTGTTTATGGGGCCTGTGTCCCCAAGGCCAACTTCAGGGGCATGGGCATGGGCATGTGGTCACACCAGAAGGATCGGAATCCTGAGCTCCTTGGTCTGGGTCCATTTGGTAAATGGGGACATCTGTTGTGCCACACACTGATGTGGACCCCAGTAGGCAAATCCACACACAGGGCTGCCCCACAGGAGAATCTTAACCGGTAGGATGGTGAACACCTCAAGTGTTCGTTGATGGGACAATTACGGCACAGCCAGCCGCCAGCTCCTCCTGCTCTAAAAACAGAAAGCAAATTCTTACTTGCCTCTCCTCGGAGCACCCAGTTCAAACCACTAATTACAGCCCGGCCTCTGCAGGCACAGCCCTTCACTGGCCTCTGCCCCTCTAGCCAGGTCCACCAGTGTCTTCGCCAAGCACTTCCTACAGATGGGAGACAGGGAGCCTAGCATAGCAGGTACTCGACAAGTGTCTGCCTGCTTGCTATTGCTCTGCAGCTCAGAAGAGCCTGAGGGAGCACATTCCTTTAACTGAAGGAATGCTGAAATTCAGGAAGAATGCCACCAGGACATGGAGGGAATGTGGGGAGAGAGCTCACATGGTAGAGAGTTTACCTAGCACTAAGCAAGCCTGGGTTTCGGCCCCAACAACATATTATCAGGTGTCCGGGTGTATGCCTGCAATTCCAACACTCAGAATGTGAACAGAAGATCAGGAGTTCAGAGTCACCTTCTAATAATATAAAACAAGTTGAGACGAGCTGAGGCTACATGAGCCCCTCCCCCTCCCCCCCCCAAGGGGAGGGGGGTAAAAATTAAACTGAGATGTGTCCTGCCAAAGCCAGTGCCACCTCAAGGAACTGCTACCTGTTCTGACGGGGGGGGGGGGGGGGGGAGACAACTGGAACTTCTGCAAGAAACTCAATCTTTCTAATATTGAGATTTTTTTTTCCCTCTGCTTTGAGTCATAAGCCAAGCACAATCTGACAGAGAGTGAACGTGCTAATTCAGCTGCTGATTATCACAAAGGAAAAAAAGAGTATCTATTTTCTGTGTGGTACATGACTTTAACTCCCATGCATTCGTACATCTTCTCAAGATGAGGGGGGTGGGGCCATACTCCCAAAGAATCTTTGCTTCATTTAAAGGGACCTTGCATGTTAAGTGGTGTCCCTGACTACCTGTTGCTCACAGGCAGGCGGGCCACCAAGGCAAAGGGGGGCTGCCATTAGCTGGAAAGACTTTATAACTCCATTCAGCATGTGCGAGAAAGAAAGGGGAGGTTGGGGAGGCTGGGAGGGACGGTGAAGTCTGTCAAAACATCATCCCCCCTGTCATTTCCCAGTTTAGATACTCAGAGAGGGAATCGGGGAGGTACTCCATCTAATGCTAGGAACATCGTTGAGTGGCAAGCCAGGAAACTACCTCCGGTCCCTGAAAGCATTACTTTTAAAAGCAATTTGCAGCACGGAGGTTTAATTTACTCCAGAAAACAAAATGAATAAATAACTACACAGCAAACAGAGCCTCGGAACTCATTCTGAAGCCGGATCCACCGGGATCCACCAACAGAACCACGGAGGTGGGGTTCTTTGTTAGCACGTCTGAAGAAGCTAACGCACTGACAGAACACCGCCACGATGAAGCCTCCGCTCACCAAGCCTGGCGGAGAACCAGAAAACACTTTACAGCAACAAGGTCATGGGTTGGTAATACAACGTACAAAAACAATGGCCACCGTCACTGCCGATAAAAGGTAGAATTCGCTTTTAAGAACAATATAGTACCCTCCACCACTGTTACGCTGTGATGTCATTACCCAAAGTTCCACTTGCAGCCTGTTTTAAAGCTCCCACCTGTCATGTTGTCCAAAGAAACGGGCGTCAACCTGCCCGTCTTTGTCCCTCAGTGCTTTCGCTGGCCAGAATGGAAACCCTTTCAGTTTCGCCCAGACCAAAGGATGCGGATTGCTCTAGAAGAAGAACAAAATGCAGGGGTGGCGTTATATGTGGCAGCAAAGACACACATTAAAGTCTGAAAGGTAATCTGAACGAAGGGAGGTAGGGGAGGACACAGCCATGTGCTGATTAATTAGGCTTTTGTCAATCTGACACAAGCTGGCGTCATCTGGGAAAGGGAACCTCAGGTAAGAAAGCCATCAGACAGGTCTGTACACAGATCTGTGGGGCATTTCCTTGATTGACGACTGCTGTGGACGGGCTCAAGCCACTGGTGGGCGGGAGGTCCTGGGATGTATTCCACAGCAAGCTGTGCAGGCCACGGTGAACAGCTCTCCTCCAGGGCTTGGCTTGGCTTCCGGTCTTAACTGACCTGGATGGAATAAACCCTTTCCTTCCCAAGCTGCTGCTGGCCTCCGTGTTTATCATGGAGTAATTAGGAGGCAAAACAGGTCATAAGCCATGCATGAAAAGGAGACAGCTGCAAGCAAGGTGTCCCCAGGCAGGTGTGCGGCCTGGACAGAGCCAGCGCGGCTTAAAGCTGAGAGAGTGAGTCAGACTTGGGTCCTGGGTGACCAAGAAACTTCACCTCTTTAGGCACCACAGAAACAGTTAACACCTGCTCTGTGCTAAGTCTGTACAAAATGTGGAGTTACACAAAAGTAAGAAGCAGCAGGAGCCATGCTTGCCTGCTGGGGCTCCTGAGGCTGTGGCTACACAGGTGTTTATCTCCAGGGGCAAAAAGAGGCCTGAGCTATGCTTTCCTTATCCAGTCTTGCCTTTTCCAGCCCTCCACCCTGCCCCTCTCTCAGACACCCTGCCCCTCTCTCAGACACGCTCACTCCACCTGACAATGCTCACCACTGTCAGAGAAAGAAGAGTTTACCATGATGGCTTCACACTTCTATAAACCAATGATCTCTCTGGAGAGACAGACAGTCCTCCAAGGATGTGTGTCCAAAGGTCTTAAAACAGGAACCAACTAGATTTTAAAATGACACAGCAAACTGAAGACACATCCTACGACCTGCACCTTACTTGCCACAGTCCCTCTTTGAGTCAGCCCAGTTACCAGGACACTTAACTCCGGAACAAAACAGTTTGGCCCAAGAGGCTTAGCCAAGCCCACTTAGCTCCTCTCCACCCTGACTTTCTCACAACAACTTCTATTAAAACCTCACAATCTCATCTCATAAATCCCCAGAGAGGGCCATCTTGGTATAGCCAAAGGCACCAGAGTTTCCAGAAGTGAAACAAAAGAACCAGATCCAACTTACACAGGGCTCACAGAACCAGTTGTCTCGTTTTTGGCAAGCTGCAAGATAACATTCTGGACATACTTCAATTTCATTCATCTGAAAAGCAAAACAATACATTAGAGTGCGGCGCCCCTGCTCCCACCTGGAAGCCCTCCTAAATCCCTGACACTCGGACTTGCTTGGATTTTTATTTCAAGGTCAGATTTTCTTCTTTTAGTTTTTCTTTTGTATTACGGGGCAGGCAGAGAGCAACAGAATCTTGCCAGGTAGCTCAGGCTGGCCTCAAAGTGATCAAGAAAGTCTCCTGCCTCAGCCTCCCAAGTGCTGAGACCATAGGTTCACAGAAGTACACAATCAGTTTGCTTAATATTTTTTTTTCCAAGACAACCACCACATCAGCCACACATGGCTGCCCAGCTCCCTTTTAAGATGATATTCAGATGGGTGGACAGCACAGCTTAGAACCAACCCATGGCCTCGCCTGAAGTCAAAGATTACCACTCACAAGCCCAGAGGCTTCAGAAAAAGGCACTCATGGGCCTACACATGTTCACAGGTAGTCAAGGATGATGAGCGACACAGAATCTACACAGCAGCTAACTCCACAGACTTAGCATACTGAGATGCCCCGTGGCATCCATGGTCAAAATACCTTAACACAAACAAACTCCAGTCTTCCATGCCTGAGCACTTATTTACATCTCACAAGTAAGACAAGGTCAGACTATGGTCATCTCATTTTAAAGTACTGCAGAAAGGGATGATGCCCTAAAAATTCAAATATCCTACCAAGAGTCCACAGTGGCAGCTAGGTAGGACAGGGAATTGAACCCAGGTAGTGGATCTCCAAAGCCTATAAGTTTCCTCAACACACTTAGCAGCTATTATTTTTCCAGTATTGGAGGTCTTGCATTGCTCTTTGCCTCCTGGTGCCATGTAGGGCTCATGTATGTAGCAGGCGATTTGCTGCTACATCCGCATCCTTCAGCCCACATCCATGCCCTACCCATCCTCCTGAGCCAGCGTAACTGGGGGCCAAAGTGGGAGCGAGGGAATACTGCACTCCTCTTTCGAAAGGCAATAGTGAGGGGACCTCAAGACCTGCTGCCAACCAACGCAATACAACCAGAAACAACAATGAGATGTGGCTGTCTCCCAATCACACGCAGGAAATGCACATACGCATACTTTTTAAATTTAGATGGGCTGGAGATGTGGCTCAGAGGTTAAAGGCACCTGCTATTCTTGCAGATAACCTGGGTTCAGTTCCCAGCACCCACCTCAGGAAGCTTGAAAGCACAGGTGACTCCAGTTCTAGGAGAAATGCCCTCTGGCCCCTTCAGACTCACATAAACACAAAGGTACCCATACACACATTGAATGAATGAATGAACGAATGAACGAGCGAACAAATGAATCTTTTACAAAGACCGGCACTTCCTGTGCTGGAAGCACACACAGTGCCACACAGTCATGCCTTAGGTCTCCTGGAAGCAGTCAGAGAACTGCCACAAACTAGTGGAAATGTCTGATCTCTTGACATCGTGGCACGCTGTTATCTGGGAATCTTATGCCCGAGAACCACACAGTCAAGATGGGATGGGGGAAACCCCACCATGGCCAGGCAATGTTGCATAGTGGTTACACCTCTACTCCCAGCACTACGGATGCAGAGGCTAGGCCAACCTACACAGCAGGTTCAAGGCTAGTCAGAGTATATAATGAGACCCCATTTTCAATAAGAAAGAAAATAAAGGAAAAAGCAGGGAGAGATGGCACCTTACTTTGTGAATGATGCCATCGGCTGTCTGACTCAATCCCAACTGTGAAGGCCAAGGTCAAACCTGACGAACTGCCGAGGGAGAAGATCGGATTCCCTGCACTTGGCCACGACTTCCTAAAGATTACTCCCATCTTCACTGCTGAACTAAAGGGCTCCTGTAACATTGGGGTCCCCTCTTTCCAGCTTTCATGTTCCTTGAAGGGACATGATGCTGTACGTAAGACAGTGCACACAAAAGTCACCGCAGCCACCCGCTGGGGTGCCCTGCCTCTAGGAGAGCCCCCACCCACAGGAGAGCTGGGAATCATGTACCTCGTGCTCACAGATTTTGATGACAACTTTCGCTATTTGCGTCAACTTGTGGTTTCCTGAGGGAATAAGAAAAAGGGATCATTTCACAGGGAAACAGTGAGCGGCCTGCCTCGGGGTTACACACATATTAGCGATTTTTTAACTCCCCATGCCCCCAAGATTCACCATTTAAAGGTTAAAACTTGTCTATCAAGGACCAGGCTTTGCCAGCGTCTTGCAACTGAGTAGCTGGTGTGGAATTCCCTAGATAAGTTACCTCAAGTACTCTGACATTCTAAAAGCTATAATTAGCAGAAAGGAACCTAACTTAACCCTGTAATTCCAGAACACCACGCCAGGAAGAAATGGGGTGACTGTTGCCTCCCCTAAGATTCTACCAGAAACTCTATAGAAAAACAGGTGAGAGGATTCTCATTTACTTAATGACCGAGTCAAAATCGGGAGTCCCTGCCTCTACCAGAACTCTCAGCTAATGAGCCAAGCGTCTGACGAAGACCCAACGCCAGGCCTTTCTTTCTCCCTTTGCACCAATGCAGAGGTCAGGAAGGCCAAAGGGCTATGGTCCTTTTGGTCCTAAGAGCCATTTTCGGAAACTGTCAGTTTGCTGGGCTGAGGAGATGGCTCCACCAGTAAAGTGCTAGCCTCGAAGGAATAAGGACGCAATGGCCAGCCATTCTAGCCTAACAGGCCAGGCCTGACACACACACACACACACACACACGCGCGCGCGCGCGCGCACACACACACACACACACGCACACGCGCACACTCACCCCTCCACGTGCATGCACCCACAGGAATATGCACCCATCCACACCTACACATAGCTATGGCAACTAAATAAACAATGCACAGGAAGGAACCTGTAACAGCGGCCTCTGCAGACCTGTGGGGATTTCCTGTCCTCCATGCAGCCCATGCTGCACTGGCCAACTTGGCTGGAGTAAGTGTCCTGTTCCTCCACCTGAGCCTGTTCCCATTTGTATGAAGTAATAGCCAGAGTTCTCTATTAGGTGTGTCCCCGGTTCACTCTCCAAGTGTTTTGAGGCAGAGTCCTCTCACTGGGCCTGCAGCGCTCTCATTGGAGAGCAGTGAACACTCCCCTGCCTCTACCTTCCCAGGGCTAGGGTGGGTGGCAGGTCCTATGACACCTGACTTTTACCTGAAATGGCAACTCAGATCTTCCCAGCCACCTAAGCCTGATTTTATTATTAAGACTCTTATGCATTATAAGTATGGGAGAGGCACATTGTAACTGCAGGGGACAGAAGGGTCGGACAGATAGGCTCTGGAAAAAAAACAAAAACACACAGGTCCTGGGAACCAAACCCGGATTGTCTGGAAGAGCAGCAGGTACTACCACTGCAGAGCCATTTGTCTCCCTAGCCCATTAGACCTGCATCTTAACAAAGGGCAGGAGACTGCCATGTTTGAGGCACACCCCCGCCCCAGGAGCCTCCGAGCCACTCACCCCCATTATAAATAATACAGTTGTGCAGGATCCACTTGGCATCGGCCAGGAAGGCTTCGGTACAGCCGTACATCTTCTTCTTTGCATTCTGGGAGGAGAAGCCAGAGAACATTATGACCATCAAAGTCTATACAGGCAGCAGTGCTAACACCTGGGTCCCTGCACCTTTCAGAGGAGCCATCTGCCAGATTAATCGGTGCTCTCTGACTCATCTCCCAGGATGCTATTAGGTTCAAGATCTACGGCCCTATAAAACGCGCCAGGAGTCAGCGCAGGGATTTGAGCATTCTCATCTTGAAAATGCTGCCATTCATCCAGCAACTTCATCCAATGAAGGGCACATTTCATATAGCAGGACAGCACTAATAATAAAGACACTATGGCATCACAGGCATCTCACAAAAGCCAGTGAAGTTTAACAGAAGGAGAAACTGAGGAAGGTCACTGTGAAGACAACTCACCCCGGCCTGAAGCTAAAATCCATCCCTGTGTTTATTTAATGCCTTTCCTTTCCTGCTTATCAAAAGGTCAGGGCAATTTCCCAAAGCAGATGAGATCTCCAGCTTTGGGAGGGGATCAGCAATGCAGACATTATGACCACGTGCTCCTCTTTATGGACTCTTTTGTTTTCTTTCAGAATCAGGAAATCACAGACAGGGCCCTGCACAAGCCAGGCAGGCCAGCACAATACACAAATGTATTTCCAACACATATTTAGCTCCTGCATTGGAAAACTGCACAAAAAGATGTGCTGAATCAAAGTGTTTTAAGTGTGATTATTCATCACAGAATTTTAGCACAGACTCTTAAAACCACCTTAGGGCATTCAAGAAACAGCCCGATAGTTAGGTCTAAGAAGCTCCTTTACTGCTAATCTGGTGGTTTCCAAACATGTCATTTTCTCTACTTCCTTCCTGATGCTCTCATTATCACCTCAGGAGGAAGTGAGATGCCAATCAATCAAATCAATAATTCTTAGAAGCTAGGATATCCCTCAAGAACAATGCCCAGAATTTCAACAATCCCCTGAGACATCCCCCCACCCTCCCCTCCCCCAGGAGGAGGTCACAGAGAAAGTTCAGCATGGAAGACTGAGAGCTCTCTCTGATCCACCTGGAGCTAGGATAGGGGAAGAAACGGGAGAGCCTGGGCTATCTCCAACACCTGTGCTACTACGGCCAGGCTCTGTGGTAGAGGCCAACCTTTTCCAATGTACAAAGGTCCATGGGGTGGAAAATATATTCTGCATAGTCAGGGTGCTGCTCCAATGGAACGGGCTTCTGGAATGCATCCGTCTGTAAGAGAGAGACATGCACAGGCAAAAAACCATCACTACCCTGAAGAGCAGGCAAGGGCGGCAGAGGACGATGAGAACCTCACACACTTTCACAGTCCAGAGATAACCACACAGGATGACCTTGAAAAGCTCAAGGTGACCACACCTTCTAGTTCTGCTCTTCCAAGAGTGTCCTGGGCCCAAGTGAAGTATCTGGTTTTATTCTTTGTTTTGATTATAGCTTCTGCCTTCCTCCATTAAGACTGACAGTTACCACACTGCTGACCACTCTGGGTCTCTAAAGGACAGGTGCTATGTAGTCCACACCCCAGCACAAACTGACTTGGGGGGAGGGGATGATGCTGATAAGGGAACTCAGGAAAACTTACTACTGCTTGGTATGGGTGGCAGGTATTTACTCTTTAATTTAGAAATGCAAAAAGAAGGTGCTGGCTGGGCATGGTGGCACAAGCCTTTAATACCAGCACTCAGAAGGCAGAGGCAGGTGGAACTCTGAGTTCGAGGCCACCCTGATCTACAGACCTAGTCCCAGAACAACCAGGGCTTCATGAAGAAACCCTGCATTGAGACAGATGGATGCATGGGTGGAAGGGAGGGAGGGAGGGAGGGAGGGAGGGAGGGAGGGAGGGAGATGCTGGATAGATGGTTCTGTGGCTAAGAGTACTTGTTTCTTCACCAGAGGACCACCAGAACCCATACTGGGTAACTTACCAACTGTAATTATAGCTCCAGGGGATCTGGCATCCTTATGTGTGTCTGTGTGTAATGTGTGTCATGTGCGTCTGTGTGTGTGTCTGTGTGTGTAGTGTGTGTGTGTGTGTGTGTGTGTGTGTGTGTGTGTGTGTGTGTCTGGGCACCCAGCACCCACAGGGTGGTTCCTAAGCATCTGTAACTCTAGTTCCAGAGGCTTCAATGCTCTCTTCTGAGCTCCTCAAGCACCAGACAAGCACAGGCAAAACACCCACGCACATACATAAAATAAACAAAGCTCTTTAAAATATATCACACATTAAAAATTAATGCCTTCAGTTTTTTGTTTAGGTTTAGAATTCTACAAAGTTGGACTGGGAGGCTGGGCAGGGCAGTGCGTGGCTTTGGTCTCAGCACTTGGGAGGTAGAAGCAGGTGCCTATCTGTGAGTTCAAGACTAGTGTGGTCTACACAGCAAGTTCCAGGACAGCCAGGGATACAGAGAAAACCTGTCTCAATGAAACAAAACTTTGTTGCAGAGAGCTCACTGGCTGCAGCACTGTGGTAGAGCATTTATCTAGCATGGGTGGGTAAGGCTCTGGCTTCCTTCTCAACTCCCCTCTCCTCCTTTGCCACCCCCACCATCCCCAGAAAAAGGAAAACAAACACCTGTACCAGGCTCCTGGCACCAGATGATCCCTTTATGAATAGTTTTTAGCAGGCACAGTAAGAAGCTGGCTGGGGTAGAGCACGCCTTTAATCCCAGAACCTGGGAAGCAGAGGCAGGCGGATCTCTGTGAGTTTGAGGCCAGCCTGGTCTACAGAGCAAGCTCCAGGACAGCCAGGGCTACACAAAGAAACCCCCTTTTGTTTGTTTGTTTGTTTGTTTTTCTTTGTACCACATTCTGGCTATATACTTTACTCCCAGTGACTGGGATTCAAGAGAAAAAAGTTTCCTGTTTTAACAAAAGCCAACGGAAGGAGCTGGACTCCCTCCCCATGTAACAACAGATTTCCGAATACATCTCAAAGCCAAAGCCTGCTTTTGGTTTTGCTTTTATTTTCTGGAATATCACATTTATCTCTTTAGTGTATGTGTGGGGACACAGGCATGTGAGGGTGTGGGGGGGGGGTACAGACACATGAGGGTGTGGGTGTGCAGGCATGTGAGGGTGTGTGGGTGTGCAGGCATGTGAGGGTGTGTAGGTGGGGTACAGGCATGTGAGGGTGTGGGTGTGCAGGCATGTGAGGGTGTGGAGGCATGTGAGGGTGTGAGTGTGGTGGTCAGGGGCCTGAGTATCGAACTCTGGTCAGCAGACTTGACAGCAAGCATCGTTAGCTTCTGGGACATCTCGTTAGCTACATTTTTGTGTTTGTAATAACTTTAAAGGGTGAGCCCCACAGCAGCCCGGAGAGTCTCTGTGAACTCTTTTTACTTAGGAAAGAAACACACTTGAATTTCCTTAGACCATAGGGTGTTTTATGCAAACAAAAGAGGGAGCCCCACCCACAATGTTGCTTGAATTCATCTGTAGAAAAAATGAATTATAATGTCATTAGGTGATGGGGGGTAGGCAGCTCCCCTGCCAATGCCTTGCCATGTGACCATGGCTAAACGGAAACCTATCAAGGAGATCGAGGTGGCCTTGAACTTCTGCCTCCCTAGTGCCAGGATTATACACATGTACCACCAAGCCTGGGTTTAAATCTTACATTTCCAAACATGATAGATCCTGGGGCTGAAGTTGAGAAGAGCTCAAGGATAGAGCGCTCACCTAGTGTCCACAGGGCCCTGGCTTCCATACCCAGTACCACAAGAAAAAGCTCTTAAAAAGCATTTTTCTGACACTTTCCCAAACCCATCTAAGTAAACACACCAAAGGCAGCAGTGCTGGCCTGGTGGAGCCTCTCCGGAGGGCACTGCTGTGTGGTACATACCTTGACAGCCAAATGTGGCAGACCACCTTCCTACACTGCTCAAACAGAAAATCTCAAACCCACCTCCTTATTGACAGACAGTCTCTCACCCATAGAGAGCTCACTGGCTCAGTCTCACTAAACTGGGCTGCCTCTCTGTTCTCACAGAATCTCACAAAGGCCTCAGGGAAGAGCACAGATCCCTCCTCAAACAATGGAGTTTGACCATCACGAGTCTGACCACACAGCTCTCCAGAATCTTAATACCCCACCCACACCTCACTCCTGCTGTCTCCCCGCTAGACTCTTTCAGGACGGACGATCCTATCTCATGTCTGTACACACAGGAAGTTCCCCAAGAGCATGTTTATGTGCCATGAGGGAACCTGTAGGTCATCAAAGGAAACGCATGGCCGCGGTCATCCCGCTCACAGCAGCGGGAACAGGCCTCTTACCCCTGGCTGCTTCATTTTCTGAATGGCAAACTTGAGAAGGTAGGACAGCTGTTCAATGGTCAGCATGGTCATGGCTTTGCTCTGCGTCTCGATGCATTCTGCTACTGTAATCTTCTACAAGTCAAAAAATCACACACACACACAGGTCCGTTAGGGAAAAAACACATTACTGCCATTTAGTCTCCTTCTATCTCTGCACTCACAGGTAAAAGCAATTCCCACCTACATGGGAACAGCGACTGGTCTTGGAAAGAACTCCAAACCACAAGACCAGCATGTACTGGATCTGCGGGCAGAGACTTAAGTCGTCAATCCACACACATTGTGCGGGGAAGTGACAGGCTGGTGAAGACATCAAGATCTGAGCTGGGACCTGGGACGGTGCAGGGCCGCAACCCTTGGGCCTTAAGAACTGAATGTGAGCCGGGCAGTGGTGGCGCACACCTTTGATCCCAGAATTTGGAAGGCAGAGGCAGGAGGATCTCTGTGAGTTTGAGGCCAGCCTGGTCTACAAGGTGAGTTCCAGGACAGCCAGGGCTACACAAAGAGAAACCCAAGGACATCTGCAAGAAGAAACCTCTCCTTTTTCCTTTCCTTGCTTCAAAACCATCTCACTGGCCTGGAACTCACAGAGAACCACTTACCTCTGCCTCCATCCAGCTTTCCCTTTTCCAACCCTTACCTTTTTCTTCTCCTTTCCCTTCCTTCCTCTCTTCTCTTTGGAGACAAACTCTCACTATGTAGCCCAGGCTGGCCTCAAACTCTTAACACCCGTGCCTCAGCTTCTGCAGTGATTTTTACCAGTATGTGCCACCACACCAGGCTCACAACTGTCATTTTATGGGGGACATCCTTATCAAAGGAAAGATCCAGATAACCAACTGTAACCAGTCTGCTGCAGAAACCCCCGGACCAGATCTCGGGGATTCTGAGGTTTATGTGGCAACAACAAAAAAAATAGCAAGCCCTAAAGTGTCAAGGACTCTTCTGGCCAGGCTGTGAAGGAGAGATGCGACATTTTCCCCATTAGTTTCCATCTGTCACACTGCCGGGGCCTTCCAACAAACTCCCACTCTGGTTGGTTGTCAAAAGAAGGACCACACAGAGTCACTCAAAAACCAACAAGAGTGCAGACTAACAGACTCCATTTCATCTTCTGGGCTTTCATTATAATTCACCCCGCGGGGGAAAAACTGAAGGCCCTGAATCTGAACACACAGCCAAGTACACCTGCTTGCTTGAATGCAGTGTCTTTTGGTGTGCTCCAAATCCAGTCACCTGCCCGCCTGTTGTTCCACCTCCTACCTCTACTCTTCCCTCTCTCTGACCAGGACCAGTTAACAGAACAACAAAAACAAACAAAAAAAAAAAGAGTCCTAATCATGTTTAAAAAAAACAAAACAAAAAAAAAAACATGGAAATTGGTGTGCAACACTGATCAAGGAGCCCAAAGGCCAATTACCTGGAGGATACTGGGAAAAATCTCCTGATATAAGAGAAGTTAGGAGATGTTCCATTCTTTTAGGGAAAACATTGTCTATCCACCCAGGACACCTGAGCCTCCAGCAGCAGCCGTGGGGACAGAGAAGAGCCATGATTGTAACAGTGAGACAGCAAGCTTGGCACCAAACCAGCTGGCCGGCCCTTCCCCACGGGCTGCTTCCCACACAGACTGGTCATAAACTCTGGGGTCTCAGTCACCTTCCTCTACAACCGTCACTTCCAGAGAAGGCAACCTATCTCTGTTCGGTGACTCAGACCACAGAGAAGGCTGGGGAACCCACAAAACGATGGGAAAGCAAACCCAGCTCTGAACACAGAGTGGGGGAGCTGTCAATTCAGAGTGTGCAAGTCTGTTTAGAGTAAGCCCAGGGGAGCCGTCGGCCAGCTTTTGCCAAGACAGAGGCAGAAGGCCTCTTTGACATCATTTCTCTCCTTTCCCCACCCATGGGCATTTTCCTACAGTGAGCGCCGCATGCGCATGCGCATGCGCACATCTGGGCGGAGCTTCCTCACGATCTACTCCATGCCCGCAGGAATCCCAGAGAAGTTCACACACATGAAATGATGATGTGTGTGAGCGACACTCCTGTTTTCAGCAGAGAGCATCACACGCAGATTCGGGAGCTCGAGCAGTCGGCTTAATGACGGTTGAGCTGCTGGTGAGACTGGGGTGGGCTGCCTTCAGCCTGGCTAGCCCTGAACCTGCGGCTTCCTCTGCCCAGAAGTCCTCCCCTTCGGATCCTCCTTATACCTCAGTGTGTCCTTCCCAGGCCTGGACTCTTAAAAGTGGGGATGGGGGGGAGGACATCGCACCTCAACTTCCTGTTCCCGTCTTCCGTCCCATTTTCTCTACTTTTCTTCCACCTTCTGCTATAAGTAACTTTCAGGGTTTTTTGTCCGCTTTTGCCCAAAATAACAATAAATAATAAGAAAGGGTTATCCACTCTGTCGAACGTGCTGTTGAATCCCCGACACCTAACAGGCACTGGAGAAATGCGGGTCGCATGAAAGAAAACGTGAGGCGGTCACCACGTAGAGCACACGCGCTAGAGCGGTCTTCCCAGCAGGCTACTGGCGAGAGGAGTCAAGGCCGAAGAAGGGGAGGAAACAGCGCGGGATCTTTTCAAAAGGCGTCAACCATTACAGATCTACAAGGTCCTTCCAGGGCACTCACGGCAGAAGGCAGAAGCAGCAGACGCACAGCGGCAGGTCTCAAAGCGCTCCCAAGGCTCGGGGACAGGCAAGGCGATATGTCTTTCCAAGAGCTGCCCCACTGCAGCCAGCGCAGAGGCGGGTCCCCAGAGGGGGCGGCCAGGGTAGAGCAGGCGGGAGGCAAGACATTTCTCTTTCCCTCTATTTGGATTATTTTGAAATTTTTAAAAAATAAAAAGGAAGAAAAGAGAAAGGAGAGGAATTGAGGCAGGTAATGAATTCATTCATCGGGAACTAACCTCACATTCAGGACAAAACCAGTCCCCCTCTGGTTCCGATGTCAGTCTCAGACACTTAGCGTGATAAACCCGGGGACAGAGCTCACAGCAAAGGACTTGTCCTTCCCGGTGACAAACCCAGCAATAGAAGTCATTCCGTCCGTCCTGCGGTATAACATCAACAGGGTCTGTGGTGAGTGGCTGCTTCATATAGTAAAACGGACCATGTCTTAGCTCTGACTGAAATGTAGGCAAGAAAGACAGGTGGGGTTTCAAAACACAGGTGGTTTCTTAGCAGTAATTTGCACATCAAGAACAACACACCAACAACATCACACCCCCTCACAACCCCCCTACACAGTCAGGCCATCTCCACCCCCCAACTAAACACAGCAGTGGCTGGTCCACAGCTATAAAGCCACTTGCCAGGCACTGAAAGCCGGCACCTAAGAGTTAGTGGCTAGGTGGCCCGAGTGCACAGTTTAAACCTCAACCCCCATTAAGCAGCTAAGTGACCTAGTCCATGTCTCCCTCCACCTCCCCACCTCAATTTTCTCATCTGTAAAATGGAGCTGAATGTTCCAACATGTTGGTATTAACATGGCAGCACAGCCACCACTCACAAAAACTGTGAAAGGCCCAACGTGTGTGAGCCCAAATTTACAAAGTCTATGTGGGTTTGGCAAACCGCCCTGGCAAGCTTTAAATAGTTAAGTATTTGGAGGGCAGAAACAATTAGATTTGGCTGGAGCAAAATTTATCCTTCGTTTACTTAAGTCTGTCACCAAGGTAGAAAGTATCTCCAATAGGCTCCCCAAAGCCCTGATCCTTGAGCAGGGTGCTCAAATCCGCCAGGAAGGCTGGCCAATTCATCAGAACCAACAGCGCCAGACCGAGGAGAGAGGAAAAGGCCCACCAGTTCACGGGAACCAGACATCTCCCTGAGAGACAGCATCAGGAAACCTGTCTCTAGACATTCAACAGCACAGCAGAGCCAAACACAGAGAGAAGCCTGCAAAGTCCAGCCCGGAGTTGTCCAGTGGTGATGGTCAAATGGCCTACTAACAGCTCTGTGACCTTCAGAGCCCACAGGAAAACAAGATGCCTTCCAAAAAGCCCATGGGCATACTGTGTAGATATCACATTTACACGACACAAGCTCCCTGTCAGTAAAATATGGTTCCCTCCAACAAGACCTCATACTGGCTACATACAGCACAATGACGATACCATGGATAAGAAGACCATGCTTGTAATCCCAGTGCCTGGGAACAGAGACAGAGGAGAGGGACTGTGGGTTAGAAGCCAGGCTAAGAGAATGTCAAGATGCCTCAGCAGGTAAAGGCCAGCCTAAGCAACTTGACCCCTAGAATCCATGGAAAGAAAGGAGAGAAGCCCACCATACATACATGCACACACACACATATATATACATACACATATGTATATACATACATACATAAACACCCACCCACTCTTACACATTCTCCCACCCCACCTACCACAATCTCTTACACATACTTTGTTTTTAATTTAAAAAAAGTTGTGTGTGTGTGTGTGTAAAACAGGGGTTTCCTAGTACACTCTCTCAGTGACCACTGCTCTATTTACACAGACATACTCCAACATTTTTTAAACTGACCTAATATGAAAGTGGCCATAACATTTTGTTGACTGAAAATCTGATTTCTCCATAGGACCAGGCTTCTGTGTTCGTGTCTACTGCTCCTTTTTCTCCTCAGGACCAGGGATTGAGCGCAGTACCTCACAAACTCTAAGAGAAGGCTTAACCAGGGAACCACGCCCCATGTCTGTATTAAATGGCTAGAGCCTGCCAGGATGAGAAATGTCTCAGAGCTACAGGCAGCCCAGGTTCTCCCCTGGATTTTAGGACGAGGAGTCAGAGCTGCAGATGTCTGATCCCCCAAACTCCTTTAGGGAGTCTTGGAAGCTTTTTGCCCATCTTGGGAATCAGTCTTTCTAAATCTCCCTAAGTAAATAGCTCCATCTTCCCCAATCACCAGTAAGGGCTTGGGTGGTCTGCTCTGTTTCCAGGGAGGAATATCATTGTTGGATAGTCTCTAAATGGTACATTTTTCAATGTACTGTGCTGCACACGTTCAAGGAAGCCTTATAATTTAACAGCACTCATCTCACTAACAAAAGAGTCGAGCCAAAACTCAGGGATCAAATAACCCAACCTGACACCACAGCCCAGCGGGAATTTCTGATACCGATTTTATTTCTTTGATGGCAAGGAAGTTTCCCCCAGGCTCCATCTCTGCCTCACCCCAAGTGGGTGTCCTCAGGACCAAAGGGACAACCAGGTGACTCTGCTCTCTTCAGGGACCCCCCCAGGAACTTCAGTGGCCACAGAGGACAGCAGCCCCGTCAATCACATACTTCCATTATGGCTTCTGTTTTCTATTCCACAAAAACAACCCGATAACAAACGTGGAGGTTTTGAAAGGAAAAGCCAACCATTTCAGGTAAAATGGATTCTGATTTCTCTCTCCCTCGTGTCTGGAGTATGTAAACGGCCCTGCAGCAAAGCACAGGCTGCAGCCCGTGCGACAAGGGGATAATTGCAGGTTACAGAGTAAATGTTTTTATTCCCTGGCTCCTGCCCCAGGTCAGCTTAACAAGAAAATGGAAAAGACCTATTCACTCACTCCAGGGATGTTTTCATCTGCACTGAGGCCGGCAGATGTTTGCAATTCAGGATTTCTGTAAGAATAATAAGTGAAGGGCTGGAGAGATGGCTCAATGGTTAAGAGCAAGGACTACTCTTTCAGAGGACCTGGGTTCAATTCCCAGTACCCACAGCTCACAATTTTAATTCCGGTTCCAAGGGATCCCACCCCTTCTGGCCTCTGTGGGCATACACTACACACAAACGGGCCATAAACTTACATGCAGACAGTTTGCAACACCTACATGGCCACTTCCCTTCTATAACTCCAATTCTACCAAATCTGACCTCCAAGGGCTCCTGCATATCCACGATGTACAGAAAGTCATGCAAGCAAACACACATAATGTAATTTTTTTTTAAAAAAAAGTAATGAATAAATCTCTTTTTGAAAATCCTGGTATGGTCGCGCACACACCTCTAATCCTAGCACTTTTGAGAGAGGCTGGAACATCTCCGTGAACAAGAAGTCAGCCGGGTCTAGTTCCAAGCCAGCCAGGGCTATACGGTGAGAGTCTATCTCAAAATGAATTAACTATTTGTGATCCCCTTGATAGAGTGCATGAAAATTGTCCCTTTCTGCAAATGTCATATGCTAGAAATAACCAAGGGCCAAGACTCTCTCACCTTTGCCTCATGAGGCTAATCTGCCTGTCAATCAACCTTAGTGCTTATCCAAAGCCCTCTTGAAGATCTAACTGAAGCTCTAAGAGAAAGCCAGTAACACGCTCACACAGTGAATGTCCTAGATGCTGGGAGCGAGGTCATGTGACCTGGTAGAGCTGGGAGCCTTCCAGGTCTTCAGCAATGGCTGCTCACAGCAGGTCCCCTGAGGCAAGCAAAGGCCTTTTCAACCTTCCTCCCACCCATGCTGTCCCCATACCCTAAATGTTTTCTGAAGCCATGGCGTCCCATCCTCTGTCAAACCCTGAGCAACAGCAATGCAGGAGGACTTTTATCTGAGGCCATCGGTAAGACAGGTGACAGACATAAGTGACACAGGGTGACACGGGGTGCAGGATTACAAGCAACCGTCATGAGTAGGAGGCTGACGTAGTTACTAAGTGGTTACTGAAATGGATGAGTTTGAAGATTGGTCATAATCATCGGTTGCCCTTGCTATTTGTTTGTTTTTAAGACTAGGCCTTGCTAGGTAGATAGCCCAGGTTAGCCACTAACTCACTGTGAAGCCTAGGTTGGCCTCTAATTTATGAAGCCTTGAACTTTGATACTCGGTAGCCCCAGCTTCCCAAGTACTGGGTTGGCAGGTATGGCACTCACGACTTGACTCAAAAACTGCCTTAATATGTAGTTAGGGAAGGAGAGAAAATGTTCACACGGACCCACTAACAGGAAGACGGCCAGGTCCAACACACTCATGGACATGCGCTTGTGAGTTCACATCCCTGTGGAGGCCAGAGAAGACAATGACAATCTCAGGTCATCCTCAGGAGGGCCCTCCACTTCCTTTTACTGTCCTGGAACTCACTCAGTGGGCTAGCCTGGCTGACCAGTGAGCCCTAGAGATCCTCCTGTGGCCACCTCCCCAGGGCTGGGATTGCAAGCCAACACTCTGGGCACTTTTTACATAGATTCCAAGGTTCCTCAAACTCAGGTCAGGCCCTCATATCTGCAAGGCAAACGCTTTACAGGCTGAGCCACGCCCATAACCCCCAGTGTTTCTTTTTGAGTCTTTATTCCTATGAGCCATGACAGCTCCCAGGTGGCAGGGGCCAGATGTCACCAGTAAGACAAGCAAAGCTAACCCCACTTGCCCTGAGACCCAGAGGAGGGAACACCTCTGTGCTTCCCTTTACCAGAGACAGTTACAACCTCTCTCAAACAACTAGATCTGTGCCGTCTAACATGTGGCCATGGGCAGCCATCTGACTTTAAAATTAGATGAAATGAAAAACTCAGTTCCGAGTAATTCTCACCCAAGAAAGCCATACATGGCTATGACTACTACGGCAGACGGTGTGGATCTATAATGCTTTTTTAGATATTGAGGGGTTTTATTGTGTGCAGAGACTAGAATTATTAGAGCCAGAGTCCAAGGCCACCCAAGGTTACATATGAGTCTCTGACTCAAAAGGAAAAGATTGCTACAGCCTGGCTTCCTTTCCAAATTCTGTCACCGATGTTTGCATTATCCGTCAATGAATGGGGCTCAGTTAACGCTCACAACAGCCCTGTGGACTGGGCAGTTACCACAACCCTCATCCTGTGACTGAGGAAGCCAGCCAGGCACACAAGAGGTTAACGCGCTCGAAGCCAGAGACGAAGCTGGCCACTCACTATATAATTTTGTGTTCGGAAACATGCGTGAGATGTCAGGCATTTAACCATTGCGAGACCTCTGCCCATAAAACCAGCAACCTTGCTCCCTTCAATCCTCCCGCCCTGGAGCCCACTCCAGCACTCGATAAAGCACAGAACAGATGAAGGAACCGTCACCGAAGACAAGGCCAGAACTCAGTCACAGAGGGGACAGACATCCTACCCAGTCCATTCAAGTGCCTCTAGTCTGCTCACATCCAAAGACTACCTAACCTGCACCAGAGAAAGTAAAGCTAGAATATTCTTTAGGGGGAAAAAAAAAATCCTTTTCCATATTTCTGACAGCATCGGCTGCCAGGTGGGCGGGTCTGTGCGCGGAGGGAAGGAACAGTGGCTCATGACCAAAGCTGACTCAGACAGTGTCTCTCCCCACTGACCTTCATTTTACAGATGAGAAAATAGTCTCAGCCACATAATCCTCCCCATCCCCCTCAGGCAGCTGTCAGGAAAACCCTGAGACCACCAATAACTAACCCCCAGTAGCTGGCATATAGCTCTGTCCTCTATCCTCAAAACAGACCTGAAACCCCACTGAAAATTTTTACACAGGCCCCTTCTGAGCTGCCCTTCATGTAAATGGCAGCTAGTGCCAGGCAGCCTGCTAGAGCAATGCCAAGAAGCCAAGCTACGCCCCTGCCGCCTGGCCTCCCTCCCGCCCGTACAGAAGCCACTCACAGCAGCTCCCTTACCTGCTCTTTATTACTACTGTTCAGTAAGCCGGGTTTCTTTTTCTTTTTAATGGGGCTCGTGGATGAGTCTTGGGGCGAATGGCCATTGGAGGAATGTGGAGGGCTGGGGAACTTCCGTTTCGTGGCCGTTTTCTCTGTAGAGCCAGGATCTGAAAGAGACACAGAGGACCATGTTTGAAAAGCTCTCAAGGAGGCCTGGGTCATTTGATGAGGGTGTGCAGGTGACACAGTCACTGTGGCTCTGTTCCCAAACTCTGAGTGACAGGTCTGTACTTCCCTTCCTAGAATCTACCTGTCTCTTCCTTCAGGACACTGAGTCTTTCTCTTCAGCCTACAGAACATCTGTGTAAACTCTTATCTCGGTGCCAACTACACAAAAAGAGAAACGTCAAACCACCTAGATTTTGGGCTTCTCTTTAAAAAACAAACAAAAATAAAAACAACAACAACAAAGCAGACCAAGTCCCACAGGCCCTGACACCTGTGTGGCAATCGCCTATCATTACATGGGAAGCTATCGCCTACTTTTTAAAACAAAACAACCCTTACCACAGACTTGGTGATAAGGCCATGACCACAATTTGAATGTGAGAAATCCCCCCATAGGCTCATATATTTCAACAAGTGGCCACCAGCTGGTGACGCTGTCATGGGAGCTATGGTATTTTAAGGAAATGGGTCACTAAAAGTGGATGTTGACATTTTTAAGCCAGGCCCTGCTTCCTGTCCAGTTTCTACCTCTTGTCCAGGAGCCATGGCTATGAGGAGCCCAACTGCCCACTCCCGCCACCACAGATAGCGCCACCTACCACCAGGCCTCCTAAAATAGCAGACTACATCCCCTCAAGATGGAAGCCAAAATAAACCTTACCTTCCTTAGGTTCTTGTCACGGATTTGGTCACAGCAACAAGAAAATAACACATCCAGTTACTAGAAGTAGTCACACAAGCAAGGGTGTTGCTCTGACACCCAAGAAACACATCTCCACACCCTGCCCAACAGCAAAATCAAGACACCCCAAGACTTGAAGGAAACAGAGGCCCCAGCACTCATTCCCATTCAGTTGACTAAGAGTAGGACGAGCCCCTCCCACAGGAAGGTTCTCATGTCCCACCCACACCCTGTCTGAGACCCTCACCCAAAGGCAGCAGACAAAGAACAGGCATTGACTCCCACCCTAACAGGCACTACCCACCCCTGTCATTTGCCCTTGGTTTTATATCCCTACGGCCCCACTATCATCCAACCGTTCACCTGTAAGACCCACAGTTCGTTCATGCCCAATGGTGGGCTCTTTAGCTTAGGGACAAAGGTACAACCTGGTGCACCTCACACCCTGAGGAAGTGAATGAAGCCAGAGAAGCGCCGGGCGGTGGTGGCGCATGCCTTTAATCCCAGCACTTGGGAGGCAAAGGCAGGTGGATTTCTGAGTTCGAGGCCAGCCTGGTCTACAGAGTGAGTTCCAGGACAGCCAGAGCTACACAGAGAAACTCTGTCTCGAAAAACAATGGGGAAAAAAAACCTGCAAACTGCAGGGATGGCTCAGCAGTTAAGACCCTTGGCTGCTCTTCCAGGGGACCTGGGTTCAAATCCCAGCACTCACATGGTGGCTCCAACCATCCGTAACACCAGTTCCAGGGGATCCAATGCCTTCTGATCTCTGAAGGTACTGCACATACATGACACACCTAAACACATGCAGGCAAAACCTTCATACACACTTTAAAATCGAAAAGAATGCTCAACACAGCCAGGAGGCAGAGGCAGAAGCAGAGGAAGAGGTAGAGAGATCTCCATGACTTTGAGGACATAGTGAATTCTGGGCCGGTGAAACCCTGTCTCAAAATGAAGAACGTTGCAGTTAGTGAAAGGATAAATCCATAACATGCTTGCCGTGCAAGTGGAAAGATCTGGTCCAGAAATCATGTAAAGATAGCCACAGTTGCCTGAATCTGTAATCCCTGCACTCCTTCAGCAAGATGCAAGGCAGACAGGGGAATCTCCAGAAGCATATGGGCCAGCTAGACTGCTGTATTATACACAGAAAAGACTCTCAAACAAAGGGAAAAGAACTGATACCCAAGGCTGTCCTGTCCTCATCGAACACCCCCACACACACACACACACACCATGGGTAAGAAAGACAGCTGTATTCATGGGCACTTGTAATCCCAGCACTTCGGAGACTGAAGCAGAAGAGTTGCTGTGAGTTCCAGGCCAGTGAGTTCCAGGCCAGGCTAGGTAACAGAGTGCCACACAATCTCTACCCCTCCCCCACTGGAAGAGGGAATGAGGTAATACCAAGGGCACCATTTAGTGGCACAGCACTTGCCGGGCAGGCATAGGCTCCAGGTCCCACCCCCAGCACCAAGAGTATCTCTCCATGGACTCATGTATGACAATCTCTACACAAGGCTCGGGTCCCATCCCCAGCACCAAGAATATTTCTCCAGCTTCGGTCCAGTTTCAAAACAACACATCTAGTGCCTCCAGTAGGCGGTGTCACGGCCCATCCCCAAAGGATGCAATCCAGCATGTAAACACCTAGAATACTCCAGGGGGAACACCAAAGTCCAGCCAGGTTCCTTGGGGGAGCGGGAGGGCGTCTCAGGACGCCCTAAGGAGGGCCTGCAGAAGGGATTATATATCAACATATACCCTGGTGTACTACAGTTGTCATGGATTTGGATGACTTTATCAAAGTAAGGGAAATGACAGGGATTTAGAAGGCTCAAGCGCACATGAAAGGCGGCAGGTGCAGGCAAAGGCAATAATGAGTCAAGGAGGGTGGGACCCCAGATAGATGTCACGGAGGGATAAAGAGGGGGCTGAGCTGCTGTGGGCTGCAAGGCCTCAGGAAGGAGCTTAGGGTTTGTTTTACGTGCAGCTAATACCGTAACCTACTTACTGCAGGTGACTTGGGGGCTCACACGCGTGCCTCTCAAAAGAAACAATACTTTGGCCAGTCTAAACCAGGAGGATCTGACCAGACCGTCCTTACAAAATCTCGGCTAGTGGTTGGGTTTAGCGAAGATTCCCCAGTGGGAGACAAGGGACAGTTTCTAGGGTGCCTCAAGATTTCTTAGCTGACTTTGTAAATACCTCAGTTCTCAAACTCAATTCCAGCAAGACCCCTAAGGACTGTCTGTGACACAAAGAACCAGTCCTTCAGGAAGGGGATAGGGCATTGTGGACTAGAGCAGTGCAGCTTTGGAGCCAAGCTTAGATCTTGGCAGTCTGGATCCTTCCTGCTCAGAACCCCCTATGGGGGCTATCATTCCTATGACCAGCAGTACCTTAAAAATATGTGCTCGTGTGCACACACACAGGTAAATTATTAGGCCTCACCTGGGATCCACAGAATCAGCAGCTCTTAAGATCAGCCGGTATTTGTGGGTGAGGGATGCTACAGGGTATACATATATGCTTGAGAGGTGGGGGGGCGGGGCCTGAGAATACCCTAGGTTGGGCTGCTATGAAACTCCATGATTCAATCAAAGGAAAGAGGGAAATGGGAGCCAGGAGTCCTTGCCTGGCTTCACATGAACAACACCTCCAGGATCCAGAAAGTACAGGCCACTCACTCTGTACACAGACACAGTTTCCTGGATTGGGGGGCTGGGGGAGGGGTAGCAAAATCTGCCTTCGGTGAGATGTCCTAAGGCATTGGGTCCAGATAAAGACACTTGCTGCCAGGCATGGAAACCTGAGCTGCATCTGGGGGATCACAGGGTAGGAGACCATCAACTCTTGGAGCTGTTCGCTGGGACACCAGTGTAAGCAGGAACTCCTGGGAAGAAGCTGGGTCCACAGACAGTGACTGACCTTAGTGTGGCAGATCCATGGACTGCCTTATTGTGGACTAGTTCTAGACATTTCACTGTTTCCCGCCCTCCTTGGGGTCAGAACCAACAGCCTATGACCCACCAACAGGTAAAAACCTTTTGCAATCTACTAATGAGGCAAACCAGTAACTTCCACCAACCCCAAAGGAATGCCATCGAGTAGCAGCTGAGACCTATAGGACAGTGCCCTCATCTCTCTGTACCTGCCCCTTTGATGTACCCACCAACTTACTCTAAATTGTCTTGATTTACGACTTTCTCTGTTCTGTAAAACTATTTAAAAAAAAAAAAAAAAAACTGCCATGAAACTGCTTCTGTATCAGAACATGGAATTTGGGCTAACTTAAATCTGTTCCGGGCCCATCCAAGTATGCACAGATGCAAGTTAATAGAATGGAGACATCTACAAGGCAGCTGAACTGTAAAAACCTTCCTTTGAACTTTAAAATATTTTCATGGGGCAGGGGTGGGGGGTCACCAGAAAAGTAACATATTCACGAGCAATCTATCTACAAGGGAGTTTTGTCCTAACCTGCTAGGTTCTCTCGGCTACCCAGGTCTGAGTATTCCAAACTTTGTCTCAGAAATACAAAAACCACAAGCTGGGCCTAGAGGCACACACCTTTCATCCCAGTACCAAAAGGCTGCAGAGGCAGGCAGACCTCTGTGAGTTCCTGATCTACACAGGGCCAGGCATCCGAGCTACATATGCATAGTTAGAACTTGTCTCAAATCACCTCAAGTCTATCTGCTGTTACAAACACATGGACTCTCCCTGGAACCTATGGAAGTTTAACCAATGCATCTAAGCGAAATTTCAGTAGCACCCAAAAGCTTTTCACAAAGACTCTTAGCAAGAAAACTTGGGAGATGCGGCTGGATTTATCATTCCTCAGAATACTAAAGGGCAGGTCAGCCCTACTGCTTAAACAACCCCCCCCCCTTTCCACTTGGAGCCCTATGATTTAAATACCTCCTTGTTCCATCAGAAACCCAACATCCGGTGACTGTACACTGATGGGAAGAAACTCAGCTGTCGTCATGGTAATGAAGTCACTATAAGGACCTCTTCCAGAAAGCTGAGTCAGATTTTTACTTTTCTGATGATTTGATTCTGATGAGGGTACATTGCGAAGCACATCTTGTGTATAAATCTGGAGTAATGACAAACGGCTGCCACCAGCTGTCTCACTGAGAAATGGTTCATCTGAGGGGGATTGTTTTTTTGGTTTTTTTTTTTTTTTTTTTTTTTTTTTTTGGTTTTTTTTTTTTTTTCCTCTTGCACATTCTCTGGACTAGAAGGACGCCATTTTTGCTGGCCCTTCACCAACTTCCTGCCTCCAATCCACCCCCTCAAAATGAGTCTGGCTCTGAATGTGTTAACCTGGGTGAGGGAGCAGGCCTGCTTTGTGGAGGAGATGGCACAGTGACTCAGGAACACAGCCTGGAGTGGAGCAGGCAGCAGAAGCTTCCCCTCTCTGTGACATTTCCCTGAAGACAGTAAGAGGCCTTCTGGGTATTAAGAGCTAAGCATGTGATGTAATCCTTCCAGAGCCAGTGTCTTAGGAACCACCAGAAAGAATCGTGCTCAGCAGTTCCTGCATGTCCTTTGACTTAAGGAACAGCTCACTTCAAGATAACCTGGCTACAAGCAAGAACCTGCTCAAACTACTTCAAATACATTTCCCACTTGACCAACATGGCGCAGCTATAGCCAAGTGTTGGGGTCAGCATTTGAAGCCAGGAAACAGAGTGGCTCCAAACCAGATATTCTTAAGTACTACAGGACAAAGCCTTTGCACCAGAGGGGTGCAGCCTTCATCTGGGGATGGAAGGAGGGCTGCAGATTGGTGCCCAGGCCTCTAGCCTTCATCCATTCCCTTTTGCTTTTCAACTGCAGGTGGAAGAAAGAGGGATGGATGGAGGGAGGCCCCAACAGAGCCTCAGGGCATTATCCCCTCACAGGCAGTCTCTGGGAGTGCCAACTCCCCACCTTCTCAGGCTGTGTCAGATCCTAACTTACACTATGAGACTAGAGACTCCTGAGCCCTACCCTACAGCCAACCGTCGCATCTCCAGAGGCCTAACAAACCACTGTTACCAGGCACCACCCATGCTTACATCCACACCCTGAGCCTGAGTCAGAGCAGCCCCCCAGCCCTCCAGGGTCTGCACAGTGACACACTTCACACAGGGAGCTGGTTTTCCCTGGGGAAAGGGGCTGCGGCTTAAAAACTGGGTGCTTTGTGTGTTTTTGTGGGTGTCGAATTTCCGTAATGATGCAGATGGCAGGCCCACTGGTGCCCAGGTGCAGAGACCAGTGGGACAGAGGCTGACAACACATGGCTGGTCCCATGCCGATAAACTTTCTGAAAAATGGTTTTGTTTTTTTTTTTTTAAAGAGCTGGAGAGATAGCTCAGTGGTTAAGCACCTATTGCTCTTGCAGAGGACCCAGGTTCAATTTCTAGCACCCACTTATCCAATGTGTCAGCTCTACGGTCTCTGTGGTTTGGTTGTTTTTTTTTTTTTTTAGAAACAAGGCCTCCCCTTCTGCCCCCTTCTTCCTCTTCTCCCTCCTCCTCTCCCTTCACTACCCAGTCTAAAAGGAGCTAGCCTTCTTCCAAAGAGCATCCTAAATCAATCCCACAGATTCAAAGTAATGAAAAATGTCGGCCTCCATCAAGTAGAAAGCAAAATGGACCCCGCAGACGTGACTTCAATCACACTGCACACACTGGAGAAAGCCTGGACCCCGCAGAGGCCTCTGGGTCTGGAACAGCTGGGGCACACCGAGTGCCCCCACAGGCAGAACTCCCAGAAACTACCAGCCTCAACGCTGCCTACTTCAAAAGGGGACCACCCGCGGCCAGCTCTCCCAGAAGTGGCAAAGCTGAGCCCCTGGTTAATCATTTCCAAGACGTAGACCAGGTACCCAAAAGGGCCTCCCTCCCCAGGAATCCCTGGCACTCCCCACTGGGTAATTACATCATAAAGACACAAAAGCCCAGAACTTCCTCCTGGCAAAAAGCAGAAAGCAGAGATTCAAAGATGGGGGGCTGGGGTAAAACTGTCTCTCTAGGGAAGACTGTTGAGGGAAGCTGGACCCAGTGCTCGGTAAGGACTCCCTGAATGGCCCCAGCTCTCATAAGGAACACTCTCAGAGTTTAGGCCCTCAGTGAGCCCAGGACCAGGCTGTACTAGCACGGCCTGTATAGGCCTGCCAAGGCTGCAGCCAGAGGCAGCCAGCCTCTGCAGGAAGCAGGCCTAGCAGCTTCTCACCCAGAATCAGGAAGTGCGTGGAAGAGGGAGAGAGGTCACACTCAGCTTGGGAGAAAATGTCCCTTCCCCTGGAGGCTTCCACACCAGCAAGTGAGGACCAGATGGCATGGGGGGTGGGCACTTACCTGCCATAGAGGCAGCTTGGCCGCTTAGAGAGCCTGGTTCCTCTGTTCCAAAAGAGGACAGTAGCAAGCTCCCGGCAGACATTCCTGCTTCCGGCTGCTCGGCGGCCTCTCCCAGGGGGAGGAGGAAGCAGCAAGCACAGGCTCAGAGTCACCACTTACCAGGCCAGCTCTGGTCTTAGACTCATTAGATAGCCCAACAGCACAAGGACACCTTTGCAATAGGCCAGGAAGAGCCCAGCCTCATGTCCACAGGCCTTGGATCTAATTCATCACCCTCGACTGCGGTGTGGCTATGCAGGGCGTCATCCACGCACGGCGCTCAAGAGCCATTTATTATGGTAGACTCGAATAAATACATACAGTCACCGTGGTTCTGAGGACAGGGTGTCTATGGGAGAAGGGAGATGATTTGCATCTTGAACATGTTCTTAATATTTTTTTTAATTAGGTGTTTCCAACTCCCTTTAGTTGTGACACTCTCTCAGCCATGAAGAAAGCCCACAGATATGTCCCTAGTCTCCAGGCACTGAATCAGTATGTAAAATGCAAACCACCAGAAAGATCAAGAAATTACTATCAGCCAGGAATAGAGGCTGACAAATTGTGTTCAGCCCTCAACCACCAGACTAGTGGCTGTACCCTGGGCCTTCCTCGTCTTCAGCTGCAGGAAGGACACTGGGGCTTTCCCAGGCTGAAGAATGCCAGGCTTTTTCCAATAGTAGGAGAGACAGAGTCCATGCTGCACCCCACCCAGGCCTCCTAGTCGAAAGGCTCAAGCACGGCTGCCTAGCTAGGTCCTTCCTTTAGAACCCACCCAACACTGCTGGCTCCAGAACAGGTTCTGGGATTGATACCAAGCACATTCATGCCACCCCAGAGCTGGCCCCTGCCTGTAGCTTGCAGGCTGCAGAGGGGGGAGGGGTTGCAGCAACGGAGGGCCTATTCAAAGGGTCAGATAAAGGAAGAAGGGCGGCTGCGAACCAGGCCATGCCTCCCCACAAGCACAAGGCGGTTCAGGCTCCAAAAGTCACCCTAATGAGGACAAGGAAAATGCCAGAAAACAAGGGAGAAGGGACGGGCCCTGCAGGCAGCTCACCATGCTCTTCTGGGCAAGCCATCTTAGCCGCTGAATGTCGCACTCATTACCCTGGTGAGAGGGATGTTTGAGGTCCCTAGAGCTCCTTGGGGGTGAGAGGGCCCTGCAGCATGGCTTACAGCAGCCAAACACAGGAAGCAGCAGGGAGATGCAGCCAGACAATGGAATCCCGTGGGGTAGGGCATACAGAAAATCCTACAGAGAGGTCGGGAACTAAGCAGAGTGCAAAAGAGGGGATCACAGGAACCCCGAGTTGGCAGCCTGGAAAAACACTTAAGAAACCAGGAAACAGATTCCTCTTTCTAATGCCATTCACACATTTAGCTAACTGCTTGGGGTGTGTGAGTGTGTGTGAGTGTGAGTGTGTGTGTGTGTGTGTGTGTGTGTGTGTGTGTGTGTGTGTGTGTGTGCCTGGATCTCTTGTTTGCTGCTGTGCATGCCACTCGGCCTTGGCTCCAAGGCTTCCGGGTTTTCCCTCTCCCCAGCCGGCACTTCCCTCTCCCAGCAGGAACACAGACTAGGGTCACAACCCCCACCTCCCACAAACACCTCCAGCATCATAGAAGATCTGGGGATCCAAACTCGGGTCTCACCCCTGTGTGACACTTTACCCACCTCCCCAGCCTCTGAAATATTATTTTAGGAGCTACAGGGACTATGGTGACTGTATAGATCACTCCACCCTTGTGACAGGGATGGCCATACAAGCAGTCACTAAGAACAAAGCCCACCACCAAGTGCCATTGTCAAGGAGCTCAGAGGTCCAGGCTGGAGTGAGGCAGTTCCCAGGGTAGACCTGACAGAGTCTAAGAGGCATTTTTGTTGCCACAAAGGGTCAAGGACACTCAGGAATGTGGGAGATGCAGCATCCTTCAAGACGGAGGGAGTGGACTCAAAACATGCCAAGGCTGTAAAACCTGAGTATCTAGAAACTTCCAGTGAGCTACCTGGCAGCTACCCATGAGTCAAGACACCAATCCTCAGTGGCTAGTGGATTTACTGGTAAAGCACTTACTGAGCATGTGGACAACCAGGAAAAGGAAGGCCCTGCTCTCTCAGGAGTGCAGCCAGAGACGCATGATGGTAGCAACAGCCACTGAACACTTATCATCTGGGAGGTCCTGCTGCCAGAAGGCAGGCTCTGCACATGCCCATTTTATGGATATGGTATAACTGAGGCCTGGAAGACAAACTGACTAGTAAACCTGGATACCTCAGAGACTGACAGAGGAAGGATAAAAAAAAAGGTAAACAGGAGAAAGGCCAGAGGTTGTGGATATAGGCTGGAGAGAAGGCAGGACCAAGGAGTGATTTCTCTATTTCTTCCTCCACGTAAGCTCATTTTAGTCCAAGGCTGTTTTTTAAAACTAATTTGTTTATATTATGTTGGAGGGTACACATGCAAGCCTGGCACACACTAAGGCCAGGAGAGGATACTAGATCCCTTGGAAATGGAGTTACAGATGGTTGTAGACTACCATGTGGGTGCTGGAACTCAAACCCAGGTCCTCTCTAAGAGCAGCCAATGCTCTTATCCACTGAGCCATCTCTCCAGCCCCCAATGTCACAAGTATTACTTATGAAAGGCTCCTTTCAGAATTCTCCCCAGAGCCAGAATATAATTCAGTGGTAGGGCTCACATAGTTCAATCCAGGGAAGGAAGGGAGGGAACACAAGAATCTCGTGAGGTTGGGACAAGTTTTTGTAATTGAAGCTCACCCCGGCAGGTGCCATCATTCTAAACCCTTCCTGCCCAGGCGGAGCCTGGCTACCTAGGTTCTGCCCTGCACCAGGTACTGCTCCATGAGGAAAGCCACGCTTGGCCCACACAGGCTGCCATAGCTCTGCAGGGTGTGCAGGCTCTGCCATCTAGTACAGCTCTGAATCCAAGGGCTGGGTACCTTTGGGCAACTTATTTGGTCTCTCTGTCCCAGTGGGTTTTGCTCAGCTATTAGAGGCTTTCTACATGTGTGCAGACACAGTGAACCACTGAGAGGACCGTGAGTCATTCCTGTCGCTCCCCCTTCCCCTTCCCCAGAGACAGACAAGAGAAAGAAATCAGTTTCTCCAAAACTTGCTGTGCTCAGACCACGGCTTGCAACAGCATACCTGTCTGGTAAAACCTCTCTGGCTGCTACTGTTCACCAAAGTCCTGCATGTTCAGGACTTGCTTCCTAGCCAGACCGAATTTCCATGCCCCGTCATCCGAGGCCCACCCTTCCCACTCTTCCTCAGACAGTGCTCCTCTGAAGGAACGGGAAGCTCTTGAAGAGAGATCAGGCTAGAGAGAAGTCCTACCTCGGGGAGCTCCTGTCTGAGCCTCAGACTTCTAATTATTCATTCAGAATGCTAAACCTAAATCCAGAATGGCGGCTCACACCTGTGACCCCAACACTCAGGAGGCTGAGGCAGGGGAATCTTCATTAAAGTAAGGCCATCCTGGGCAACGGAAAGTTCTAGGCTACCTCAGGGCTGCAGAGCGATAGTCGTCATCCCTACCCCATGCCATGATGACGTATGCTCAGCGCTACTCGTCCAATCCCCTCACAACTCCATGCTGTGAAGTAAACTCGCGCTGCTTATCCAATCCTCTCACAGCCTCCATGCCACAATGAGGTAAGCTCAGCTCTGCTCGTCCAATCCCCGCATAGCCTCATGACGTGACGAGGTATGTTTGGCTCTAGTTGTCCAATCCCCTCACAGCACCATGCCACGATGAGGTAGGCTCAGCTCGGCTCGGCTCATCCAATCCCCTCACAGCCGCATGACGTGATGAGGTAGGCTCAGTTCTACGCATCCGATCTCCTCACCGCATAACCTCCTCCTTCCGGTTAATCAATCAAGCTTCCTTTGCACTTGGCTCAACCCCTTCCTCCATCTACAATGTTCTGTAGCCAATCTCCTCCACAGTAGTTAACGTCAGCCTTTGGCTCGAATGTCACCTCCCAGTGGGCCTTCCCTGACACCCCAGCCTCGAGCTGTGGGCTGTTTATTCTCCATGACTCCCATTCCTGAGGATTGTCAGACGCCCTCTGCGGCTCACTTGATCAGCCTCAATGTGTCTCCTCCAGAACGTGAGCTCAGTCTTAGTGACTCAGTATGGCTGCCTTGCACAGTGGCACACAGTGCTGGGCACACAGCCTGGCTGACAGGGACCTGCAAGATGCATGCCTGACTGGGTGCAGTGACAAGTGGGGATTTCTCAAAGAAACTCTTGAGACAGGTCTGAAGGGTAGCTCAGTGGCTAGAGCACTGGCTGCTCTCCCAGAAGAACTAAGTTCAGTTCCCAGCACCCATACTGCAGCCCCAGGGGATGTGACTCCTCTGGCCTCTAGAGCGTCCCCACTCATGTTCACATACCCACACGCAGACACCCCCACACATGCACACATAATTTAAAATAATAAAAATAAATCTTTAAAAAGTGTTGGTTTGGGTTGGTTGGTTTCTTTGTTATTGTCTTCTAAGACAGGGTCTCACAGTGCAGTTCTGGCTGGCCTGGAACTTGTTAAATTATGTTATCTATAACAACATTGTTATACCAGGCCTGCCTCTGTCTCTCAAGAGATGCTAGAATGAAAAGCCTGGCTTTGGGGAGAAAAAAAAATTTTTTTTTTTTTTTTTTTACACAGCCAGGGCTTGCTTTGAACTCATGATTCTCCTGCCTCAGCCATCATAATGCTCGGAACATCCTGTGTCAATCTGGTTTGAACTACAATCCCCAGACTGCAGAGAGGATGAGGGACTCCTGGTGGGTCGATAACAAAAATAATAATAATGGAGCTCAGAGCTGCAAAGAGAGACCAAAGAGCCAGTGAGGATCTGGCCACGTCAGGGGAAAGGAGGCTGAGGGTCTGCCTAGACCATTCCATCCATAACCGGGTACTACTTTTAAAATGTTAGCAAAGCATCAAGCCCTCCCCACTTGGAAAGACGACAAGAGGAAAGAACACTCTGCAAGACTTTTCAAATAACAAGAGCCACATGAAGGTCTGATGAAAGCCAGGCGGTGGTGGCCCACGCCTTTAATCCCAGCACTTGGGAGGCGGAGGCAGGTGGATTTCTGAGTTCGAGGCCAGTCTGGTCTACAGAGTGAGTTCCAGAACAGCCAGGGCTACACAGAGAAACCCTGTCTCAAAAAAAAAAACAAAAAACAAAACAAACAAACAAACAAACAAAAAAAAAAAGGTCTGAGGAAGAACCAGAAGTGTCCTCCATTCCCTGTCGTCCCTGACCAAGTGACTCCATCTGAACCCCAGCACGGTGCTCCCTGGAGGCCACAGGATGGCAATGCAGCCTTCAACGGCAATGGCGGATGTCCTGCACACTGTCTGCACCTCCTGGCCATCACTGAGGTCGTCCTATTTAGCCCTTATGCACTAGACGTGGGGCTGGAGCTACTGAGAAAAGAAAGGCAGTTTTCCTTATGCGACTCTGAACAGTCACACATAAGTAGTAGCTGCCATTCCGGAGGGCCTGGCAGGCAGACAAGGACACTTGAGAAGGAACCCACTCATTCCATGTGCCTGAGGGTCTCCATAACCACATCCAAGTCAGAGTGAGTGAAGGCGGAGGCCTCGGATCTGCCTTTGAATCCTCTCCTCTGGCTTGGACATTCTCAGTTTTGTAGATGCACACAAATTCGGATCAGAGCTAATTCCTTTCAGGATCGTTCAAGGGCAGCGCTGACTTTGGAGCCTATGGGAGTCTGCTCGTTCATTTGGATTTGTTTATGTTTTGGGATGTTTTTAGTTGGAGCTATTTCTACCATGCTGGGGATTGAACCTAGGACTCAGAATTCAATATCTACATTGCCACCAAGCCACATCTCCTCCTGCTCACAAGACAGGTGTAGGTGTGTAAACAAAAGGTTGGAGAAACACATGTGGGAGATACACACACACACACACACACACACACATATATACACACACGGACAGACAGGACACACCTGGGTATCTGGAGATACAAGAGACAGAAGGAGAAAGCAGTCCTCAGAGAACAGCATGGGAGAGTCACAAAGACGGTGACAGGAGCAGGTGACAGGACCTGCAGACTGCTAAAGAGGAGGGACAGTGCTCTGGAACACTGCAATTTGAAGTTGAGAGGTGGGGGGGGGGGGGGTGTTAGCACATAGGAAAAGGTCTTTAATCCCCGAGAGTTGACAGAGCATTGGTGATCTCTGGGAAGGAGAAGGAGCCCTGTCATAGTGCACCAGAACTCTGAGGAGCAGAGAGGCCGACCATTTCAGGGACAAATTATTAGAACCTAGTAATAACTCCCAGGCCTAGATTTTGCTAGAGAAATCTCTCTCCCCATCACGAATGGCTGCTTTTTTTTACCTTTGCCTTCATGATCTAGGGCAGAAGTTCCGGCCATCAGACAAAGTCTGGCTCATTCTGCCTACTGTGCATGGAAAGGGGGCAACAAAAGGCAGGATTCAGTCTCAACTGAGGCCTTAAACTGGAAGGGGGGGGGGAATGAAGGTGGGGAATGGGGTCGGGGTAGGGAGTGGAGGGGGTTGGTGGGGACACTAGGATGGCTCAGCAGGAAAAGGCACAAGCCACCAAGCCTCATCAACCTGAGTTCAATCTGGGACCCATAGGGTGGAAAGGCAGGAACTACCAGCTCCCATAAGCGGGTTGCCTGACTTTTCCCATGTGTGCACATACAAATAAACAAACAAATATAACTCTTAAAAGAAAAACAAAACCTGGAAGCGACAGAGGTTGATATCCACAAAAGCCCTACAGCCAGAAATGGCTCTCAAGGTAATCTGAAAGGTCAACTGTGAATGAGGCAGAGAGAGAAGTAACAGAGCAATGAGCCCGGCAGCAGGCCAGGCCAGGCCAGGCCAGCGGGGCGGGTCGCAGGAACACCCATCAGTAATAATGTTTGCCACTACACACAAGACCATGGGCTAGACAGTTCCCAGCTGATACCCCACAGTTTTACTTCCAGGTCTGCACCCAGAAAAAAGAAACAGACACTCATGGACACAGAGTATGTGTCTATCTCTCTGGTGTCTCTATGTCTCTGTTCCCACACACCACACCTCTCTCTCTCTCTCTCTCTCTCTCTCTCTCTCTCTCTCTCTCTCTCTCTCTCATACTCCAGGCAGCATCATAAGCAGATGTGACTCTAAGTCTTTCAACAAAGAGATGAACCAAGACATTCATAGCAGAGGCCTGGATTTAGCCTTTAGTTTTTCAGCTATTCAGGAGGCTGGGGCAAGAGGTTCAGATGAGCCCACAAGTTCAGATGGGAATGCAGCTCTGAAATAGTATTTGCCTAACACACAGAAGGCCTCTCAGTACCACCAACACCACCCCATCCCACTCCCAAGACTGGACTCTCTTGCCTCGTAGCACAAGCCTGTAAATCATAGGTACTCAGAAGACTAAGACAGTTCGATCCCAAGTCCAGCCTGTGCCTGGCATTCAAATATTTATGCTACAGTTCCCACAAACCTTGAGAGTCCAACCTGAGCAACGAGACCCACCCCCAAACACTAGAAACACATAAACTGTAATTACGAGGAAAAAAGAGAGAGAGAGAGAAGAAAGCTATTGCCCCTGCAGCAAGATGAGGACAGACAGAACCTTGGTCTCAACACTTGATCCAAACCACTCCAAAGTCTGAACATCTTTGAGTGCTGATTCTAAGTGGAAAATTCCACACCTGATATCATGTCCTGGCTCATGGTCCATCCAAACAGAAGCCTTCTAACGACATGGGGCTTACATCTGTAAGCCCAGCAGCATCCAGGCAGCAGAGTTTCAGTTCCAGGCCAGAGGGGATTCATGTTAAAGATGGCTTCAAAACTGACAACATTGTCTGAGGACCTTTGTGCTCCGCAAGGGATAAGTGGAACACAGGCTCGAAGTCATCCCCAGAATACATCGATATGCATAATCCCAATTATTTAAAGCCTGAAATCCAGAATAGTCTTGGTTTCAAGACTTTTCGATGAGAGAGATTCAAACATTAAGTATTATTTGAACGTGTGGTTGGTAAAGAGAGACCCAGAAGTTGAGACAGGCCCTCCACCTGGTACATTTGTTCTAAGACCTTTGGAGAAAGAAACAGAACATTCTTTTTAGAGTGGAAACACCTTGGGACGACAGTCTTCTACATTAATTAATAAACTACACGTTACTATGAGTGGGGCTTCAAAACTGGGGCAGGTGAAGTTTCCCAAGTGTCAACCACAGAGATCCGCTGCATCAAGCCGGGTGATTTTAGTCAGTAAAATCCTTGCTAAACAACAGTGAGGACGTGAATTCAGATCAGCAACGCCCCTGTAAAAAGCAGGTTGTAATCTCCATGCTCATGAGACAAGGACACAGCAGGGTCGCACTTGCCAAGAGGAGGCAGCCAATCTCTAGTCTGAAAGCTGTGATCAGAACTTCAGCATTTGGGGATAATTTAGACCTGATTAGGGAGGAGAGTCCTCTCACACAGACGTGCCACTACACACTGCAGGGCTGGCACTTCCTGGGATCTCAGAGATGTCAGAGTCAGGACCGCTGGTTTAAACCAGCGTTTAAACTTCACAGTGGTGCTTCTGCGGCTGTGGCTTAAAAGCACTGAGGGTTTGTTTTCTTAGAGATCCCTTGAAAGTGACAGAAGGGCTCTTACCTCCCAGCCTTGCTCACATTCAATCTCTTTGTGAAAGTCTTAATTTACATACAACGGAGAAAGATAGAGGGCCCTATGCTAATCAAGGTCTGGGACCACTTAGCAAATTGCCTTAACTGACTCTCCAGCATCCTGGTTCTGTAAACACGTCCATCCGCAGGCAAGTCGCACAAAGAATGACAGTGTTTGGGATTTTAATATGTTGAGCTTCCGCTACATCTGCGCCTGGTTTCCGAGGGGACCGTTCCCTTGCGATGGTGACACAATGCAGACACCACACAGCTGCACACCACCATTCTGCCCACAAAGTGTACACACAGCAGGATCAAGATACAAGCAGCCTGAACAAGGAACCTCCATCCAGGGAGTGAAGCAGGCTGCTACAGACTCCAGGTTTCTGGCCTCTGAGGCAGGGCCTTGTCTGACTCACGCAGTTATGGCCAGACTCCTGCAAGGAAGTGTGCTGTGACCAGCCTTGCACAGAGAATGCAAAATGACAGCCCTGGGCCATTTCTGTCCCCTTGATGTGACTTTCTGGGTTCATGCACTATCTTTGAGAAACTGGTCTACACTGAGAAACATCTCTGCATCTAAATGAGCTACTGTGGCAGGAAAATAGCAGGCCCATCCCAACAAGCAGTAAGCAGTGAGGTAGACCCCCCCCCAACTAACAAAGCCCCCTATTTGCTCCATGCTGGCAGCCATTAGGAGTATCCCTGCCAGCCCTGAAGGAATGTGACTTGGACATTTAAAGCAAAAGACAAAACCTGGCCCCCTGAGCCCTACTTGGTCAATTCATTCATCTTCATAAGCCTCAGTTTCCTAGACTGTGAAATGGGAAAACACTCGCCCCAGCGGTGCGCTAAAAATCATTGCAGTGAGAAGGAAATACTTCACAGCACCAGGTGAGACCTCAGGAGCCGCTCACCGTGCCAGCATTCCTGGTAGATGGTGTGTGATTTATGCCCGAATGGCTTACAGAAAATTGTCACCCTCGGACACAAATGTCACCCTGGCATCTTGAAAGCCTGAAGGCTTTGTCTCCTGAGAAGTGAGCGCTCTGGAAAATGTCAAGGATGATATAAAGGAGGCGACAGACTCGGGAACTACCCTATTAATAATAAGTGATTACATAGGAAGGAAGCTGCTGATTGAAATTCAGAGAACCTAAAAGCCCTGCAGACGAGGTGTCGGGCTAGGATTTGGGAATTCGGAGCTAGGCCGGGTAAGATGGCTCCATGGGCACTTTCACCCCGCCACCCAACCTGAGTTCCAGAGTCCCACAGAGTGAGAGGAGAAAAAGCAACTACCCAAAGTTGTCTGCTGAGCCCCCAACACACACACACACACACACACACACACACACAAATAGAACATGTACACACACACACTAAGTAAACACACCAGGATTGGTGGGGTTTGCCTTTAATCTGAGCCCTCCAGAGGCCGAGTCAGGTGGATCTCTCTGACCAGCCTGCTCTACACACTGAGTGCCACACTCAGAAGGGCTGCACAGAAGGAGCCTATCTCTGAACAAAAATATAACAAAGAATTCCAAGCTAGGTGTGTTGACACACGCCTGTTGTCTCAGCTACTCCCTTTAAGCCTTTAAGCTCAAGACCAGCCTGGGCAACACAAAAACATCTCAGCTCAAAGAGAGAAAATAGAACGTTACCACTTGGGGATCTGAGGCAGGTTTGAAGAAAGCTTGTGCTATCTATTAAGTTCTTGGGCTGTGAAAATGGCTCAGGAGATAAAGGTGCTTCCTGCTACGCCTGAGGACCAGAGTTCTAGCTTTGGGCCTACATAGTTGAAAGAGCAGATAGAGCTCACAAAGTCTCCTCTGGCTTCCATATATACACTGTGGCACGAAGACACCCACACACATACACCAAAATCAATGCAATAAAACAAAATTTCAGCTGGGGGTTAGAGAGGAGAGCTGACCGGGAGGTTGAGCACTTGCCTAAAAAGCTCAACTCCCCGGGTTCAATCAGTCGCCTCTTTACCAATTACTATCAGTTTCTGAGTTCCCAGTGCCAGCTGGACTTCAGACAGCACCAAGCCCTGAATAAAAGACCTGAGCTTCTCCAGATGGCCCACCTCATCTCCGGAGGAATTTTCTCTTACTTGTGGAGACAGCCAGGGTGCATCCAAGTGTCTAGACAGCAGCCAAAGGGCAGCCACATGACACATGGCCTGTACCCTATTGTTCCTGAGGAGGCTGGTGAGCCATCCACACCCAACCATCAGCCTTCCTGCCAGGAGACAGCTGACCACTTTCCAGCCAGTTCCCTCCTGTTCCTGCCCAAACAGCTCTGACAGACTTCTGCTGCTGATAGAAGAGAGAACCCACACAGGACACACACTCAGAGGTGGTGATGCAGGGATGGCACGCGTGTGCCTCTCTTCCTCTCTCTTCAAGTTAATTATTTATCTTTTGGAGACTGAAATACTGAGCATGGATCACCACAAGAAAAGTGGCCTAAAGGGATGATTAGTGTTCAAAGCCTGGATCACCACACTGGGGAACTCTGAGATAACGGGGGTTGAAAGACGGATAAGGCTTGTCCCCAACACATCACAAATATCATAGCTTGGCCACAACAGACTCCACTCTATGAACCTCAATGCCCTGGGTCAAAGCTCAGGCTGTAAAATCTGAATGACACTCAGGTGACTGAGTCAGAGGAGTGTCCTGATGCAGCTGGCTGTAATCCCGGCCCTTGGGAACAGAAGGCGGGAAGAGCCAGAGTTCAAGGCCAACCTTCACTATACAGTAAATTCAAGGTTAGCTTGGGTAATAGGAAACTGCCTTGTAAAGGCAAGTTCAAGCCTGGTGTGGGAGCACATGTCTGTAATACCAGTACTTGGAAGGTAATTCAAGACCAGTCTGATCTCCAGAGACCCTGCCTCAAAATAATAACCAGAGTAATTAATAATAATGAGATGGCTCAGCAGTTAAGAGCACATACTGCTCTTGCTGAGGAACCCAAGTTCAATCTGTAACAACCACTGGGGCTGGTGAGATGGCTCAGTGGTTAAGAGCACTGACTGTTCTTCTGGAGGTCCTGAGTTCAAATCCCAGCAACCACATGGTGTCTAACAACCATCTGTAATGAAATCTGATGCCCTCTTATGGGATGCCTGAAGACAGCTACAGTGTACTTACATATAATAAATAAAACCTTTGGGCCAGAGCGAGCGAGCAGAGCCAGAGCCAGAGGGAGAAGGGAAGGAAAAAAAAAATGTTGGCACTTTCTATTTTTAAAAAAAAATTTAAAAATCCACAACTGTCCCCCAACTCCAGAGCCAGGGATCTGAAACCCTCTCCTGACCTCCCAGGCACCCACATTCACTTACTCATCCCAAACAGACATCCATATAATTTAAAAGAAATAAATATCTTAAGAGAAAGATGCCCTGAAAACAGCAGCAGGTCCCTCTCCACAAGGTGGGCCACCAAAGGGCTGGTAGAAAGTCCCTTAGAAACAAGAGGGCCTCTCCCCTCAGATTCTGAGCAACACTCGAGGCCACCAATCATTCTAGAAGAGCGGGTAAGAGGCCAGCAGGAAAGCAGGCTGAGCCACTGTAATGGAGGAACGCCTGCACACAAAGGCATTCAGACATTTCCTGGTTCCCAGTCAACCCCAGGCAGCCCTACACAGCTTACCAAGCTGCCGGACTGTATACACACCTACCTCCTCTTCTTGAGGCAAGAGCAAATACAACCAGGAAGAACTCCCTGTTCTCCAAGTCCATCTGATCATGGCTGGCATTTGGGGGAGCTCTCATGTTCACATACCTTTCTGAGCAACCCATGTGAACAAAACTCATCTGAACTTTCCCTTCCCATTTAGGGAAAACTCAGCTATAAAATATAACTCAGCTCTGTCAAGGGGCAAGCAGGAACCAAGGAGTCTGGCTGTCGGTCCTGGTTTAAAACTCTATACAGTTGGCAGCTGTGTAGAGGGCTTATTCCACATCACTAAGACATGTGCGGTAGCAGAAACCTTATGATCCCAGCACTTGGGAGGTGGAGACAGGAGGATCAGACATTCAAGGTCACCTTCACCTGTATAACAAGTTGGAAGGCAACCTGGGATCTGTGAGACACCAATCAAAAAAAAAAAAAAAAAAAAAAAAAAAAATATATATATATATATATATATATATATATATATATATATATATATATACATACACACACACACACACACACACACACACATAAAAGTTCTAGGGTCAGTGGACAAAGCACTCACAGCAAAAGGTAACCCGTAAAAAGCACCATGTGAAAAATAGACAGACCCAGGGATATGGGTATATAACCCCAGATCATGGGAAAGTAAAGACAGGCAGACACTAACCAGGGGCTTGATGGTCAGTCTAGGCAAAATGGCCAGCAGCACCAGGTTCAGTCATCCCATGTCTCAAAAAATGATGTGGAGAGCAAGAGAAAGATCTCCAAAGTTACCTCAACAAGCCACACTTAGTTAAGCACAAGTGCACAGGCACACGCACACACACACACCACATTACCTTGCTCTTAGTTGGGGGTGGAGCACACTTGGAGGTCAAGGTCCTTCTAGAGAAAACAGTGTGCCCTTGAAGAGCAACAGGCAGAAGAGCACAGGACAGCAATGGTGACAATGACAGAGAGCCCCAGAGAGCCGGAGATAGTCAATTAGTTTTAAATCTATGTGTATGTGGGTATCTGAGTGTGTGTATGACACACACGTGTATGCCCCATCAGAAAGGTATTGGATCCCCTGCAGCTGAAGCCATAGTCAGCTATGAGCCATGGGTACTGGAACCCAACGCAGGTCCTCTGGAAGAGCAGCAACCGCGTACCTTGACCACTGAGCCATGTCTCCATCCCCCATAGTCTAGTGAGTGTACACTTGAGTTAGCAGTCTTCACTGTCCACTACAGATCAGCCTAGAAACACTCCAAAGCAGTTCGAAAAAGGCAAGCCTGAGGAGCCAGCTTCCCCAGCACCGGGATGGACGAGGTAGGGAAGGTACATGGCCCACATACTAACGGAAAGGAGCTACGGGTCAGTGAACGTGCTTAGGGTGTAGAAGTGCTTGCCACCAAAACTGAAGACCTGAGTTTGATCCCAGGGTACCACATGGTATAAAGAACCAACTCCAGCAGCTGCCTTCTGATCGCTACATGTGTATAACCGCACATGCATGTGCGTGTGCGCCTATGCACGCAAAATTGCAAAATAAATATGTATTTTGGGAGACAAGTACACCTCATGGCTAGCCACCACAGACACAGAAAGGCATGTGTAAAAAACAACAACAACAACAAAAAATCCACAAAGACAAAAAAAGCACTCTGAGTACGCACATCTTCTGTTAGTAACTCAGAAAACCTAGAAGCAGACGACCCAGCATCAGCACACAAACCAGTACACCTGGATCTTAGTTTCTAATACCACTGTCCCAAAAAGGGCCTGAAGCCCAACAGGAAGACGACGAAGCCGGAACATGAACAATCATAAAGAGACACAAACTACGAAGACAAGTTGGCCCAGGGATACCCAGAGCCAACACAGAGTGCTACCAGCAGCCCAGTGCAATCAACCCATAATGAGTAGCAATGGATAAACCCCCAAGAGCACAGGAATGACCCTTGGGTCCATGATCACACAGGGGAACAATAAAGCACGTAGGGAGGGGTCTGAGGAGAAGGCTCAGCAATTAAGAGCGCTGGCTCTTCCAGAGAGGACCTGGGTTCGATTCCTAGCACCCATTTGACTCACAACCACCTATAACCCCAGTTCCAGAGTATCCAACATCCTCCTCTGGTCTCTGTGGGCACCAGACCTGCACAAGGTACACAGGCAAAACACTCATACATAGAAAATTAAACAAACAAATAAAATAAATAAATAAACCTTTTGTTGGGGGCGGGTGGGGGGGAGACAGACACTGTGGAACATCATCTCCATGGTACAGAATTCTAATGCAGTCACTCTGTCTTGGAGGAGGCAGCACACAGAAGACAGAGGAGGAGCACAACTGGCTGCTCCTGGGATGTGAGTCAGTGATGATTTCCTTTCAAAGAATGTACTTTGGGGACAGAGCAATGACTGCCTAGCATTAACAAGCTCCAGGTCTCATGCCCAGCACCACATAACCCTCTCATGGTGGCACACACCTGTAAGCCCAGCACTTATGCAGCTCACCCTTGACTACACAGCAAGTTTGAGGCCAGCATGAGCTACCGTGAGCGTCTGCTCACACACACACACACACACACACACACACACACACACACACACACACCTTTTTTTTTTTTTTTAAGAGGACAATTTGGAAAATGTCATGGTCAACAAAAACAAAGGTCTGAGAAACTAAGGAGACAGTGTCATGCAGTGTCATGAAGTGTCACAAGAGCATTCCGGAAGAGAAAGGAAGCCTTTGCCACGAAAACTGAGGAAGTCTCGAACACTGAGGAAGTCTGAATCCAGTGTGGGCTTTATGAATTCAGAACATCTAGATATGCCAAGGAGGCCAGACGCAGGAGGGGTGGAGGGGGGTTGGGTGAAGTAGGGCTGTATAAGCATCCTTGACATCTAAAACTGTCAAAATGAGCTTACTTGAAAACCAGAACTCAAAAGAGGAGACCAGCTCCCTTAGAACCAGCAGCCACCAAAGGCCTTTCTATCGACATCTGTGTTGAATCTGTGTGATCCAGAGCAGGCTGCCAGGACCCAGGACAGTATGTTCCAGAAAGACAGAGGAACAAACTCCGAAGGCCAAACAGAAGGACTTGGGGAACGAAGCTGGTAAGAGTTGCTACAGGTGAGCGGGTGTCACAGGGCAGTAGAAAGGCAGGTCCCAGTGACATCAGACAAGCAGAAGGATGTGAAAAGGTGAGTGGGGGGAACTAGAAGCTTGGAAAGATCAACATGAATAAGACAGTGCCTGTGTATGCGTTCAGCCAGGCCACACGTTTGGAGGCACAAGGTCAACCTCAGGCCTGATTCCTCAGGTGCTGTCTGTCTGTCTGTCTGTCCACTGTATTTTCCCAGAGAAGGTCTCACACTGAGACCAGGGACTCAAGGCAGGATTTTTACATAAGTTCTGGAGAATTACCTCAAGCCCTCAGCAAGCACTATACCACCTCAACCCTATAGAATGGTCCTCAGTGCTCTGGGAAAGTCACCCAGAGCTGGTAAGCAGACAGAGGGGAAACAACATCTGATTATGAACTAGGCATTCCTTGGTGTGTAATGACAGAAAAGGTCTCCACAGAGGGCAAGACAGGTGGGTCCCTCTGCCTTCTGAGGAGAGTCCAGGAATGAGGAAGTCTTAACAAGTCCTCCTGTCCCCCTCACCACCCATTAGTGACTCAGGTGTCCTCACTTGCAGGGTGGGATACCTCCCACTTCAGAAGGGGATTAGATAGGCCCAACACTAAAAAGCTCCTGATGTCCCACAGGCCTTCAAACACACTAGTACCATTATTCCAGACAGCCTCAACTGGGAGGAGCCTGAGACAGCAAGTAATTCCACACCCACGTTTACAAATAATAAAAGGAGCCAGGCACAGAATGGCAGTACACACCTTTAACTCTAGTACTCAGGAGTCAGAGGCAGGTGGATTTCTGTGAGTTCAAAACCAACAGGATCTACAGAGTAAGTTCTAAGCCAGCCAGAGCTGTGTCGTGAGACCCTGTCTCCAAAAAGAAAAGGAAAGGGAAGGAAACAGAAGACAGACAGACAGACAAAGATGAAGACCCAACACCACCGGGGCCCTCTTTATGGACTCCCCTCATCCTCTCTACTCTGTCCTGTGTCACCAGGAACACATGTCTTATCAGTGGATCCTGATCACAGCAGCAGGGCTTGGCTTCAAGGGGCTGCCTCAGTCCTGAACAACGGTCTGAGAAGGCTCTGGTGGAAGGCCACGCCCTGCTCCAGCTCCCTGGGTTCCTCACCACTTAGAACAATGAAATTCAGATGACCTGTACATTCTGGGACAGCTGAGGTGGGGGATAGAGCAATAAGCCTTGACTCTTCCTCCTCCTCTTTCTCTTCTTCCTCCTCCTCCTCCTCCCTACTCTCAGCCAGCTCTGTGTGACCACCTGACCCCTAGCCTGACCCAAATAATAGACTGTCTTTTCTTTTCTTTCTTCTTTTTTTTAAAAGCCCCAGGATGCTCTCTTTTCTTTCAGGTGCCTCTAGGAAGTGCTATTTTATGACATCCTGGCCAGATAAGAGCCTCCTCCTGGAAGGATCTGTAACAACCCTTCCTTCGGCCCCTCCTACCTCTCAGACACAGCCTGAAGCTGCAGCAAAAGAAAGTACCAGCGCGGCACAGTCGTTAGGCTATTGTGGCAAATACAGCCCTCCAAAGGGCTGCTGTTAAGAGCGCCCAAGGCACAAGCAAATACCCCCCTTGGGGTGCCCCACAAACTCTCACTGAGCAGCAAGCCAGGCCCACCCAGGCCACTGCAGGCTCCCTGAAAACAGAATAAACAGAGTTTGCTCCCAATGCAGGCACTGGCCTCCTCACTCCCTTGTAATTGCGAACCAAGGCCACCATTTTCCAATGAAGCTGGTCCACTCCACCCCACCGACTGGCCAGAGGCCTGCTGTTACAATCAGGAAGCCTGCCACAGCTGCAGACTTCAGTGGCATCTGCAGAAAGCACATTTAGACTCCTGTAAGAATCGCTCTGGGGAGAGGCAGGCAGGCAGGCAGCCCCAGACACACACCCAAAATTTACCACAGGGTAATGCGGGCAAGTCAGCACTCCTACACAGACACAGCAGGGAAGGAGGACTGAACCATGTCTCCAGAAATTAGGTTCATCCATCAAAAGACCCTACAGTGTCACGGCTGGGCGGCACAGAGAGCCATGTCTCACCTCTCTCCAACAACAAAAGAAATCCCCCACTCCTGGAGGTTGGAGTAGATAATCTGAGATTTTTACTCACCTTTGGAGCGAGTAGAGATATCCATTCCCTCTACCACCTCCTGCTCAGTTTTTATTTCCTCTTCAGCCAAGCTGAAATAGAACAGATTATGTATGTTTAGGTAGGCTGCAAATGGTCGTCTCTGTGGGGGCAGCTGCTAGGAAGCCAGAGAGCAAAAAAAAAAAAAAAAAAAAACGCCTTCTCTCAAGGCCATCCTTATGGGAAGGGGGGGAGGGGACACACCTGATTTCAACCAAGTGTAAAGATGCCAAAGGACTTCTTTAAAATACCAGAATACTAAAATTACGTTTTTAAAAAGTCAAATTAATATTTCAGTTGTCATACCTAATTCATTAAGAGACTGTGAGGGGCATGTTTTTAGTTTAGAAACTCAAGTACAACCTACCAGCTTCAACCCTAAAGAACCCAGCCTTCAAATTAGCAAGTCTCTCATTGCTAACACCAGGGAGCCAGGAAGGTAGGTTAGAGAAGCCTTTCCAGGGTACCTAGGATTCTACCAGTAGTTCCCAGGCCTCCCCCCAATCCTGAGCCTAACAGCTCCCCAGTGAGTCAGGAACACGGGGAGAAAAAAAGACATACCGGCTAAATTACAGAGTAGAAAAACATGGTCAGATTCTAGCAGCCTTTACCACAAGAATCAGGACCCTGGGGTCTCTGGGCAGTCTCAACCTCATCAGGCATGGCTTCCTTCTGAACTGTGACTAATTACACTCCAGTACAGACAGTGGAATGAGGAAGCATTATTTAAAGGACACAGGCTGAGTGGAAAGCTGGACTAAGAGAGGAGAAAGGCAGGCCCCCTTAGGTAGGAAGGTCTGTCTGTCATCCAGAACCTTCTCTGCCTCCCTGCTGGAACACAGGTTCAACAGAGCAGGCCCTGGCAACCTAACAATTTCACAAGCCAAGCAGGAGAGGCGGATCCGCTGTACCAGGCAGGTACTACAATGTTTCAGGCATTCCACGATGCTGCTTTGGTGAGGCACTAAGTATCCACTCTAGGTGCCATCCCAGCAGATCATGGGTCAGCAAGAAGAAAATGGATGCATCACCGATTGACGTGGCTGGAATTTTCCATTGGGAAGGCTCGAAGGCAAGGGAGGAAAACAGCTGAGAAGACTGTGCTGTCTGTGTCCCGAGCTCTGTGTCAAAAAGGTAGCCTGGAAGCCCAGGGTAAGATGGAGTCCTGTTTGGAAGAGCTCCAAGTGTGTAGGGGAGGACAAAATTCAAGACAGGAACTAGGCAGAAAAAGGAAAGATTGCACACGACAGGAGCTGAGAGTCCTCTGACTTTAACTAGTCCCAAGAGAGAAGAGAAAGGAAGGTAGTTTGGGTCTGAATTTGAATATTAACACTTAGCATTCTAATACAGAGTCGAGGTAACAATTTCATTTAGTCTGCATCTGTAGAGAGACCAATGTCACAAATCACCAAAGAGATACTGACACACTGTCACAGGTGATCCTTCTTGAAAGAAGCCTGCTTGCCAGACCTGAGCATGTCACCAACATGGATTCACCAACATGCAACAATCCTGGGGATGTGGAGGATGTACCTTCTACTCCAGTTTCAGGGGAGAAGCATCTCCAAGTCAGAAACACTGCCTGAACCACCTGCTCACTGGGCATCTCCAACTCAGAAACACTGCCTGAAGCACCTGCTCACTGGGCATCAGCCTGGGTGCTGCTGGAAGGGTGGCTCCTGCACCCAGGGATGGGGTAGATGGTTACTTCAAAAGGACAACACATAACCTTGCTCTTCCTAGCAACTGAAATTCTGTTCCCCTCTCTAGCATGAGGCATGAAAATGAATCCCACCCATATTTTGAACTAGTGATAGGGTAAAATGCTAATTTGTGGTCCAACTGAAAAGTACCAGTGGGAAAAGAAACAATTATGAATCTCAGAGCACACACACACACACACACACACACACACACACACACGAGACTGAAAACCCACTTGAAGGATTTCTGCTGTGACGGAAACAGTCAAAGGTATATTGATCCAAGCGGGAGGACCATGCTGAAGGGAACAATTACATGGCTTGTGAGAGCTCAGAGGGGCTGAATACTTCAGGCAGGAATGCAGCTGAGAAGCTACAAAATGCAAAGTAGTTTCAGGGTGGTTGCTGAGTTTAAGATAATCAATTCTGAAACAGAAGGGGGGGGTTAAGCTGTTTCATCTCCCCAAGCATCAGTGATCCCCACAGTCACCTGATTTTAGCAACTGCACCACCAATTTTTGAGCCTAGAATCTTCCAGCACCACTGAGGAAAACCATCACACAACAGCAAGTCATCCCTTCAAAGGCTAACCCCATATCTGTGCGAGTATATGCGGACACACACAACACACATGCACACACGCATGCAGGCACACACAAGTGCACAACATGTATCTGGCTAAATTGACGATTACAGTGTCTAAATTTAAAAGAGAGAGAGAGAAAAAAAAAGAAAGAGCACTTCGTTTACAAAAGCAAAGACCAAAATTCAAAACTAGTCATTTCGAATAGCCACATCTGAGGGGACTTCCCTTTACCCACACTCCAATCTCGGCTTTCTTTTTCTTTTTATTTTTTGTTGTTGTTGTTGTTGTTGATCAGGGTTAAGCCCCTGAGTGTGTTACTGGAAAGGAAGAACTAAAAATAATCATACCAAAGGTACTGATGAGAAAGAGTTGTATCTTTCTAAATGCCCCCACAGATCTTGGGCAATTTAGTTTAAGAGCTGTTTGGAGATTGTGGGGTGGAAGTAGGGGGCGGGCAGCCAAATAGCAATCTTTAGAAAGAAAACTGCAGCTGGAGAAAATACTTTGAACTTTTGCCATTAACACATTAAAAGTCTTAGCATATGCAGGAACACCCCCCCCCCCATGTCATTTGTCACACAGCCCTCCCTCTGCCCCGGCTGCTAGAATCCAACAACCCTGATCCATTTCCATCCTCAAAGGAACAAGTCCTATTTCCAAACTGACATTTCTGTTTTGTAAAGGTCTGATAGGGTGAACGGACACATATAGAACAGAGTGAAATAAACCAAGAGGGGGAAAAAAAATTATCAACTAGTTGCATACGTTGTATACGCATGACCCTCAGGACTTAGGCACATACATTGTATACGCACGACCACCATCAGGACTTAGCCTCATATTTACCCACCGCACTTGCTGGGGGGATCCACAAACTGCTACATTTCAGGCACCGGAAAGAAGAACCAGCACCTGCAAAGGCAATCAAGTCCATCTCTTCCCCTTGCCCAAAAAGAAGACTCCCACATAACTCATTCCCTGAGCAAGAAATCTGGGCTTCTAAACCTACACGCACTGGGGAGAGAAAAAAAAAAAAAAAAAGGAGCAATTAAAAGTTGCATATGCACTCCACACTCCTGTCCTTTCAGGAAGCCTTAACCCTTCTGATTATTAATTCTGAGGACTCAGGGATGGTCCGTTTCCCAGGCATCTCACCCCTTCAACACTTCCAAAGGAGAGAGAGAAAAGAAAAAGCCTAGCTATTTGACAGGGTGTTAGGGAGAGCCTGGATGGATATACAATAGGCAGATCCTTCTTTTCCCAAGTGCTCTTACTGCTTGACTTTTACAACAATCTGTAAGCCAGCTAGAACATAGAACCAGCATGCACAAGACCTTGCTGCCCTAGTCAGAAGAACATCACACAGCAATTCAGGAAAGCATGCACCAGTCCCAGGCGCTTCTCCTAGGTTTTACATTCATTCAAAAGACCAAAAGGGTCCAGGCTGTAAGAAATACTTAATACCCAAGGCACAGCACCCCCCCCCCACTGTCACAACCGTCAGCATCAAAATGTAAGGGGGGGGACCAAAACAAAACAAAACCAAGCATGCTCCTCTAAATCTGCAAATAAATTCCTTTAATTGGGGGAGGGGGACGGTTAGCAAAGCGTCTTCGGCAATCACTCACCTAAAACGGGCAGTCATCGGAGCTAAGCTATTTATGCAGGATTCTTAAAATGGCGGCTGGCAACAGTGCCTCATTCCTGTATTGAACTAAAATGGTAGCAGTGTGTTCAATAGCTGAGCTCATGTTTAAGGAGCCCTGCTAGCTCCAAAGCCGCCTTCATAAACATCAGAACTAGGAAACGCTCCACCAAAGGACACCAACAATCCAACGTTTGAAGAATAAAAAAAGGAGGAAGGAAAAAAAAAAAAAACAACAAACTGCAGTCAGTGGCAGGGAGACTTAGTGAAGTCACAGGTTCCTAAGGAAAAGCCTTCCCTTTCAGGCATCCAGCCTTCGGGAGGCTGTGCTGGGGCCCCCTTACCCTGCACTGAGGTGAGTGGAAGGTTAGGAATTACGCGGCCCCCTGGCATAATGTGAAGACAGACAGGTGTCTCTGCAACGCAGATCTGTCCTAGAGAGCAGGCTGCAGCGGGAGGAAGCTCGTGTGCCCTTCTGAGTCCAGAGCTGAACAGCTCGACATCACTTCTCCAGGTGAAAAAGAAATCTCCCAGAACAGCAGGCATCTAAGACGCAGAGCTACAGGGCTGCACCTCTGTCTGAGGCCAGGGTGAAAATGTAGAAAGACTGTGAGCATAAAATCTGCCACCACCAAATAACAGCAGCCACTCCTGAGGCCGGGGGATCATCAGGAACAGACCCTCAGTCTACAGAGGACGAACCCAAGCCCAGGGAAGACTCTCACAAATGAGGTTTCCGTCCACCTCCCCCCACAGAGCACAGGAGGCAACAATGCATTTTGTAAAAGACCCCCTCACAGGCCGAACTATTAATAATAGCCTCATGGTGCCCAATGTCATTGACTGCTAAGGTCTGAGAGCGTCACAATTCCTCTAGCACTGGGATCAGGGAGTTTCAAGGTGACGGCTTTTCAGCTCCTAGGGAGAAAAGAGGGCACCATGCCCAAGGCTGAGCCGGGCAAGGCCCGGCCGCTGGCTGGGAGCCGGCCTGCAGGTAGGTGATCCGGGTAGGAAGGGCCGGCCTGGCAGCATGCTAGCTGCAGAGCTGGCAGGGCCTCCCTGTTTGTCTGGAAGGAGAGCTGAACCCGAGCGGGGGAAGGGCAGCCAGAGCCCAGCAACCTGAGGCCAAGGGTAACTCCAGAGTTGCTTTTGCATTTGAAGAACAACCATGAAGGCTTCTAAACCCACCACTGCCTTTTTTTTTTACATCTGAGTCCTGGAGAGGGGCCCCTTGAATGTGTCTTTCTTCTCAGGGTCAACCAGAGGCAAAGGGATCCAAGGGCTGGCAAATGGGTGCCTTGGTCAGAGGAGCCAGAAGGGGAAAGAAAGCAAACAGAAACAAAAGAGATCACCCATTGGACTAGGTTGGACTTCCCAAACATAGCCGGCCTCCAGAGTTACCACTAGTACCCAGCTTTCTAAAATATGTCACCACACACACACATACACACACACCCTTTTCTTTAAGACCTGATGCTGCACTGACTCTCTGGAAAACAGGGAAGGCTACTGCTTTTATCACTAATTTATAATCCAAGGGACCTCATGCTTTCTGACTCAAATCTTTGAGCGTCGTCGATTATAAAAGTAACTAGACTTGGCTGCAACATTTCTACAATGTTCTCGCTCTACAATTAGAAAAAAAAAACCCGAGGAAAGTTTACTGAGTGATTATATGTAATTAATTCCTAGTTAAGACTGAGCACTGACCATTTTCTGGAGCTAATAAAAGCAGTTGCTCCCCTCCCCCCACAGGAATGCCACTTCATCTCCCGAAGCAGAATGAGGTACCCATCTTGGAAGGTCTTAAATGGGAGAGAGGGTGGGGAGAAGGCTGAGAGATGAGAGGGAGGGAGTCACTGAAGGAGAGGGAGAGGAGAGAGGGAGAAGGGGGTGGGGAGAAAAGAGAGTGGGAGGGGGCAGGAGGGAGAGAGGGAGGGAGAGTGGGATGGAGGGAGAGAGGGGGAAGGGAAGAGAGAGAGAGAGAGAGAGAGAGAGAGAGAGAGAGAGAGAGAGAAATCAAAAGCACCAGTGTCTGTATGTGTTCCTTTGCAGCTGTGAATCCTCTTTGGGGACCAAGGAGGCAGGAGGAAAAAAAAAAAAAAAAAAAACGAAAACGGCCCATCAGTTTGTTTTCGCCTCTGCAATTTGCACAAGTGGCGAACCTTCCACCTTGATGAGGGAAAGCAAGGTGGGGGGATGGGGGAGTCCTAGGGATGAAATGCAGGAGACTCCTCAGCTTGGCCACCTGCTCTTCCTAAAAGGAACAACAACAAATGGTAGAAATTTCCAGAAGTCCTCCTCTGCTCCGGCCACTGCAAATGCCAATCTTTAACCTTTCCCCTAAATCTACCAGTTTAAGAGTAGAGGAAGAAAAGGGGACCCCGTCAGGCTAGTCTGTGGGCCAGCACTGAGATCTCGCCCAGTCCAACTGCAATGCAGACTTTTTTTTTTTTTTTTCTAAATTCCCTCTTTAGTAACTGGAAAAGAATGCAACTTCGAAAGCCATTAACTTTTTACCAACCCAGGCATGGTGGTGGCCACGAGGAAAAGAAGCCAGCTTGAGCCAGGGCTGGGAAATTGGCTGGGGTTCACACTCATAAACAGATCCTGGCTTCCCAAACCTGTAGGAGCCATTTTAATCCGAGCTTCTAGGACAAACGCTTTGCCCTCAAGTTTCCTTTCAGCCCAAGAAGTTACGCAAAGGGCTGAGGGAGGCAAACAAGGAGGCTGGTGATTAGCCACTGGTTCTGCAGAGGCCTCAAGAAACCGGGTTTGTAATTTCCATTTACAGCAAAGAGATAAGAATAAAGAGTAACAGAACTTGTGTGGGGCTGAGGCACTGCTTAAAGAACATCATACCCCATCTGTGTTTGACGCAGAGACGACGGCCTGCCCCACACAGACTGCCCAGTTGATAATTTAGTCCGTCTCTCTTTACTAAGTGAACCTTTTTCAACTGATGTCAAAGGTCCAATTGCTTGAACACTAAAAGAAAAGAGTAGAGAGTCTGTGAAGTTGGCCTAGGATGGCCACTGCGCACAGAGGCAGCGCTTCCATGCCAACCTGGCTGGGTCTCAAAACAGGAAATATACGTGGTTAGCTTCCAGGTGGACCCTGAAGGCGAAGGTTTTAAAATTCTAGCTGCAGCCTCAGAAGTAGGGGCAAATGCAAAGCCAACATGCACAGAGAGGCGTGGAGCAGACTGTCAGGGAGGTAGAGCCTGTATCTGGTGGTCAGTGAGTCCTAAGCCAAACCTAGTTTGGGAGTGGATAGGCTTCTACACTAGATGTAAACACTGTAAACCTTACACGTGAAAGCACAAGGCGCACACGCAGGCTCATACCCAGTGTATAGGCTCTGGAACCCCTAAGAACAGTTTTGCTCACACTCCACACAAGCAGATCACCTCCCCAGAGTTCAGAAGAGCCAAACACAATTCAAGGTCTAGCTGCAAGTCACAAAGGAACCCAGTAATTCCTCCCCCCCAGCTGAGGGTAAACAGGAAGTGAGATCTTCAGTCCTTAACTGCAGACTAGCAGGAACAACAGTGGATTCAAGCCATCACCTAAACTCAAGACACTCTCTAGAAACACACACACACACACACCCATTACCACAGACCCCCAGAGGTTCACCAAACTCTTGATACACGCTCACAGAAGAGATGGATTACTTTACTTACCCAACACACGTTCAGACAACCGTCTCACTTTTCCCCAGTTAGGAAGAGAAGACAGGCTGGCAGATTTGGGACTTGATCAAAAAGGAAAATTTTTTTTTTTTTTGTAAACAGTTACATGGTATTATTAAAAACACGCACCACCATCACCACCACCACCACCACAACACCACAACCCAGCAACTGGCTATGGGATGCTGTCATGAGCCTCAGGTGTGATCCATGTCCTCAGCGCTGCATGACACAGGACAGAAGATGATATAATGTTTTAAAAGGGGGGGGGGATAAAAGAAACATTAGCCCATGGAAAATCATGCAGGACTGTAAAGCTAAGGAGTCAGAGTCCTCACTGATCTTTTTTTCCCCCTGCAGGATGTTATTCAAAATCTCTCCCATCCCCACTCCCACCCCACCTCCCAGGCACCATGCCTACTCCAGAAAACTCCCTCAGAGGCTAGGAAACACTTTCAGAACCATTTGCTGGCTGTAGGCTGACTTGAAGAACACTCTGTACCAAGCTAAGTCGGGAGGGGGGGAGAGAGAAAAGGCTGAACAATGTTGTTGCAAGTGCGAAGCTCTGGAGAGGAAGAGAAGACAGTCCACACACCACCACCCACCTAGGCCCAGGACCCAGCCTGGGACCCCTGAGTACTGTTCTTGCTCAGGCCTGGGTTCTGTTGCAAACAGGCATCCTCTCTTGTCAGAACTTAGCCCAGCCTTTCCCAGAATCTCTCTGGAGAAGCAGGCTTGCTTGCTCTGCTATCTGCCACAGGCAGTCCTGAACTGTGCTGGGAGAAGACCTTCTGGCTTACCTTCCATTTTCTTCCCCCCAGCAGGCATGTGACACACAGCAGACGACAGTGCGGGGGGAGGACTGTTCAGAGAGAGAGAGGGAAAGAGGGAGAGAGGAAGGGAGGGAAAAAAAATAAAAGGAGGGGGGATAATAGCTTCTCTTTTGGCATACCAGGATCTAGCTTCAAACTATTCCAGAAATTCTTTGTCCTGGTCAGGATAAAGGTGTTCCAGGCCCTCACCAGTCTGTAAAATCAGGCTATGGCTAATGGCTACCTAGCCATGTGACCCAAAAAGGAAAAAAAAAAATCTCTCTAAACAGTCCCAAGTTACCCTAAGTGCTCTGGGGGGGTGAGTGTGGTAGAGCCAGGCTACAGAGAAATCACACTGCTAGTCCACGACTCGGATGACTCAGAGGGAGGGGGAAAAGATGGTTAAAAAGCAGAGCTTACCTCTGTGGATGCATTGTTAACTGTGTAATGTCAATACTTATAAAACATGGAGGACAGGCTCCTAGTTCTCACAGAAAAAGGGTTTGGCACTTCGGCTGATGATCTGGCCGCCTAATAAAAGCTCATCCCCGATTGGCTGCCCCGGCAAATCGGAGTGTAAAGCCGCCGCGGATTGGCTGAAACACTTCCTGAGCGATTATCTTTGTGAGGCTCGGGTGAGCAAGAGCCATCCTGTGCATAGAAAAAGACAGGCTAAGCTAGGCCTTTTGCAGGAAGAAAAACTTGGGAAAGGGGCCCCCACAAGCACTTCTCCCACCCCCTGGCTAGATTCTCCAGTCCAGGCAAACCCGTGCAGCCAGCCTGACCTGCTCCAGCAAAGCCTGAGGCCAGCATGCCACTGGAAAGAGCCCTTTTGGGGTGGGCTGGACGACTCAACCACACCTGCCCCCACACAGAAGTCCTTTTCTAAGGAGGCAAGCAGGCCGTTTTATAGAACAAGCCAGCTTGAGTGGCTCTCAAAGGAGAAAGTCGAGCTTAGGGGTGGAGAGCCCCGGGGAGACAGGAGCAATGGGGACAAGGCCAGATGCAGGCCTCTGAGGGGCTGAAGGGGGAACAGGCAGCCCAAGGGAGGCCCCCAACAAATCAGCAAGGGGCTCCCAGGTTCCTGAGATCTGAGAGGTAGCACTGCTGTGGGGAGAAGTGGTCAAGTTTGCCTAGTCATGGTCAAAGTGCCTGTTGGAAAAAGCAGGCCCACAGAGCCATTTGCAAAGCTGGGAGACCTATAACCTCTCACCACCCCCCTCAGTCAGTCCTCAAAGAAAAACCCAAAAGGTCTCTGTCAAGATGGCAAGGGAGGAACCCTCTCCAGGCTTACCCTAAGAAAAGCCAAATGCGTTGCTAGCAGGCCACATGCCTCCATTTAAGACTTCCCTTCCCTGCTCCCTCCCCCACCGATGAGGCCTGCTAAACCTGTCAGTTAAACAAAAATCTGACTTCCGTATTAGCTGCGATGCCTTCAGCTTCCTGCCTGTTAACCCTCTCTCGGACTCTGGGCCTTGCTGGGAAAAACTAGGCCCTGAGATTGCAGAAAAGGCCTGTGGAAAAATACCAGCTGCAGCTTTCTGGGCAGATGCAGAAAGAGAGAGGGAGCTAGCTAACTGCTGTCTTGCTTCTGCTTCCCAAGGAGGCGTGGACCTTCTGAATCCAGGGCATACAGGCAGTGCCTCTCAGTCTGAGAAGCCATTTAAATCCAGAGGGACAGAGAAAGATGTCAAACCGGGCCAGGAAACAAGAACCTCCATTATAGTCAGGCCTACACACCCACAGGTTGGCCCTTTCTGCCACAATTGCCCCTGTATGTGTGTTCTGGGGGGAACTGGGCCCTGTTTGGTGGGCAGACAAATCCCCTGGGCTTCATAAGGGTTCCTGCTTCAATTCATTTCCACAGAGAACTGCTTCTTTTCGTCCCCTAAGGCAGATGGAAGGGCGATTTCACACACACAGGCTCACATTGGCCATCCTCCTACTCCCCCCCATCTCTGGCTGTGCTCCCCAGTAAAATATTAACTAGTTTCTCAGACCTGCTTAGAATTCTGCCCGATGGTCCTGGGTGGGAGACCAGTGCCTGTCTCCTTCCTAAACGCTGCCATTTGTAGAGAAGGCACAGAGAAGAATCCAAGGCTGTCCAAGGCGCTCTCCTATTCTTCAGTTATTTTTTTTAACTACATCCTTAATTAACAAGATTTAAAAAAAAAAAAAAAACAGCCGCTAAATAAACACCTTTCTTCAAGGGCTGGGAGTTGATGGAGCCAGACACCAGGAGGTGGACCCAGAAAGCAATAAAGGCCCCCTCAGCTACTGAAATTAGGACTCATTCCTGCCTCCCCCAGCGTTTCCTCAAAGGAGTTGAAGAGCTGAGCTGATCGCTTGCTCTCCCTGCCCCCCAAGGACAACAGATGCCCAGCAGGCCAGCATGCACTCTCCCTGGCTGCGGATCTGCTCCCTAGACCCAGCCAGGAATCTAAACACACACTACTGCAGGGCAAACTCTGGCTTTGGAAAGGAGACAGGATTCTGTTGTTTTAACCATCGGAGGCAGACAGCAGCGGGGACATCTCCGGAGCCACTAGGCCTGACAAAGGCACTCAGGACAACAGGTCTGGCTTCACCCAAAGGGAGGGGTCAGCTCTTACTGGGGAGGGAAACCTTACTGGGACCAAATGGAGAACCAGAGGCCTGATTCTGGCACCCTCTCCTCTCCCGTTCATGTGACTTCAGACTCTACCATCAGCCATAAGAAATACTGCTTGGGGGAGGGGAGCGGCAACACACAGAGTTGATGGGTCTCAGGGACACCTAAATTCACAACTGGACAAGAAAACACATACACAGCAGGGAAGCGCATAGAGACTCCCAGATTAAAGCTTGTTGTGTAAGCACACACATTCCCGATTCCTCTCCCTTCTCCCTCCCTCCCTCTCTCCCAGGCTCAGATCACTTGAACTGTTTTCTAGGGCAAAGAGCAGGAAGCTGCCGGCATGTGCTGGTGACCTATCGGGGCAGCTTTGTTTGAGGAATGCTGCTGCCATTCAGCCTTGTGTGAGGTTATCTGGGAAATGTAACTGGGCTGGAGACAAGAGACAAAGGTAGGCTGCAGACAGGGATTCTGGGAAGAACATAGATTGAGGAGGAAGCTGGAGGTCCGCCTACCAACCGAGGCTGATCCGGTGCTTAGTGGAATGTGGCTGACTGGTGAGAGAAACAGAACTGCTTCTCAAAGCCTGGGCTCAGGGGCCACATTGATGTTGCTCAGAGGCTAAGTTCATCAGGGCAGGGATTGCTTACACCTTGAACTGGGCCCAGAGAAGTGATGTGCAGCACTCAAGGTCACACAGCAGATGCCTGTGATCTGACGTCCACGCCAGTAGTAACCCTAGATTGCTGTGCCTCTGAAGAAAGCCACCGGAGTGAGGCCAGACTCAGGCCAGTTTCTCCCAGCAGCAATGTGGAGCTCTTTATCTTTCACTTAAGCAATCCACCCTTAGGTGGCCTTTGCATTGAGGCACAGAGACAGCGGATTCAATTGATGATACCTCCTGCTACAGAGGAGACCAGGGAAGCCTCCTTTCCTGTCCAAACCTCCTGCTAGATTACCACCTCAAAGGACGCTTTTTATAATTCTTAAAATCCCTGCATCCCGACAGATGCAATTTTGTCCCCACCCCACCCCAATGTAAGTGACAAATGGAGACTTCTGGGCTGTCATAAACAGAGAAGAGCTGGCTGCTGACATCCAGAGAATAGAAACCAAAGATTCAGTAAACACACTGCAGGTTGGGCCCCCTGCACTGCCAGGAATTTTGAGACCCAGAATGTACATTGTACTGAGGTTGGGAGTCCGAGGCAATGGGAGCGAAGGAAAAAAAAAAAAAAAAAAAAAACTAGCCATAATGCTTTGCACAGAAAAGCGGAAACAGGCCTAAACAAGTAGGCTCCACAATGATATTAATAAGTAATGAGCTAATAAAATTACATTAAAACATGTCTCTTTTGCTAGGCATGGTGGTGCAAGCCTGTAATCCCAGCTACTGGGTGGATGGAATGAGGGAGGGGCTGTGTTAGGAGGATAGAAAGTCCAAGGCTAGCCTTGAGCTTCTTGGAGGGTGAGATCAAGGCCAACCTCCACAACTTAGAGAGAATTTATCTCAGAATAAAATGTAAGAGGAAGCTTATGCATATAGCTCAGTTCGGTGCCCCTTACAAGGTCAGAATCTGGTTCTCCGGAAGCCATGCAGTGTCAAGACAGCTAGCCTCGGAGGAGAGGAAGGGCTAGTCCAGCTTCCCTCCCCTGAGTCTCACTTACCACAGGCCAGGCCTCCCTGAGATGGTTCTCAAAGCCTCTGGCCAGCAGCCAGGCGGCAGCAGGAGGAGCTGCCTCTGCAAGCTGCATCCCAAGATAGCTTAGGCAGCCACAAGGAAACAAGCGCCCTGGACTTATCTGCCTCGGGCAAGCAGGCAAGCAGCAGGCTTTCTGTCTGACTTGAAATGAGGGGACTGAGGCAGGGATGGGGTTTAAAATATCTTGGTTTTGTGTTGTTTGTTTGGCTAATTAGAACACGAGCCAAGCTGAGGGACAGTGACAGCAGGGCCCACCTTTAAGGATGAAACTGACAGCATTCTGTTACAGCCACAAAGAGGCAGACAAAACTTAGGACACCTCCTTAGGACAAGATGTCGGCCCTGGGAGAAGTGTGCACATTTGTGTGTGTGTGTGTGTGTGTGTGTGTGTGTGTGTGTGTGTGCACACGCGCGCATGGTTTTACCTCTTTCTTGAAAGGGCTGGCAGAATTAGATCAGTGGCAAAAGGAAAAATAGGAAGGGCTGGGGCAAAGGGCAGGTGGTCAGATGAACAGCCTGTGCCCCATCAGGCAGATGGCCAACAGCACAGGATGTGTGTGTGTGTGTGTGTGTGTGTGTGTGTGTGTGTGTGTGTGAGAGAGAGAGAGAGAGAGAGAGAGAGAGAGGAAGAGAGAGAGGGAAAACAAAGTCAGAAGGAAGGCGAGTCAGTATTACCCAAACCTGCAGAGAGAGAGAGAGAGAGAGAGAGAGAGAGAGAGAGAGAGAACAAAATCAGAAGGAAGGCGAGTCAGTATTACCCAAACCTGCTTTTCTGCAGTCCCTGTTGCTTTGCTGTGTCTCTCCCTCCCACTAGACAGTCTTCAGTGGAGGAAAGCATTTGCCTCCCAAAGGACTTGTGGTAACCTCTGAAGAAGTTCTGGGTTGCCACAGCTAGGAGCTGAGGGTGCAGATGCTCCAGGTATCTAATAAGGAGAGGCTAGGGATATGTGCTGCAGCCTGTGGTGCACAGGACATCGAAGCAGCCAGGTCAGTGTCAGCAGGACTGCAGCTGGGAGTCCAATGCTTATCCAGACGCTTCTCTCAGAGCCCTAAATGGTGGTGCCCTAAATGGAACCCAGCGCTGCTCCTGGACTAGCAAAACTCTAGAAACCGTCATCGAATGACGGGGTTTAACAGACAGACCACAAGATAGGGCCAGAAATGGTAAACACATGCCTTTAACCCCGCACTTGGGAGAGGCAAACCTTTGTGAGTTCTAGGCTAGACTGGTCTATATAGCAAGTTCCAGGACAGCCAGGGCTACATAGAGAGACCCTGTCTCTAAGATAGATAGATAGATAGATAGATAGATAGATAGATAGATAGATAGATAGATAGACGAGAGATAGCCACAGTCTCCTACCAAAACCTTTGGTCCTGTCCTTGCAGATGCTGAAAACACAGCACACACAACCCAGGAGATCAGCAATCCTTGCCCCAATCCTGTCCTTCCTCAAAATCCATCCAGGATTGCCACCACGCCTGACCACCCATTCCCACGGGCTCCATGCCTGCCCCCAGCTCTTTCCCTGCCTCACTCTCCACTCCACACGCCCATCTGTTCTGTCCACCTGCTAGCACATCCAGCCCCTCCTCTGGCCTTTGCACTTGGTCTCCAGCTCTGCTCTGCATCCCCACTCCTCCACCTCCCACTCCCCACCCCCAATCCATCTCTCTGCTTCCCCAACCCACCTAACACTAAGCCATCTCCTCCTCTGGTCCTCAACATGTCTGGCTGTTCCTTCCAGCTTCAGAAAGGACTCTTCCAAATCCTAGTGTGATGAAGCATGTCTGTAATTCCTTCATCAGGGAGGCTGAATTCAAAGCCAACCTGGACTACATAAGACGCTCCTATCTCCAAAACCCAAAGGCTGAATGAAGACACAGCTCAGAGGTTGGAACAGCCCGTGGGCTCCCCATCATCAGCACAGCAAAAATAAAAAGAATGGATTCCCTGCAGAGGGATCAAGGTCTGCCTCTCTGCCCCAGCTCAGCCAGGGCCCCATTTCTCTTCCGTTATTCACCTTTTCTTTTCTTCCCCACATCAAGAGGCAGAACAGTGCAGTGATTGGGTATGCGGCTGCCAGCGCCAGACTGACTGGTGTGAAGCCCAGCCGCCCCTCTCACCAGCTGCAAGGTCTAGCCCAGGGTCTACAATCCTCTGGACCCAGACTTCCTTATCTACACAAGGGAGAGGTCATACACCCACCTAAATGCACTGCAGCCAGCCCACATCCAGTTTCCTAGCCTGTTGGGCTCAACCTCTTTTCTTTCCTTTTTCTTTTTTCTTTCTTTTGTGACAGGGTTTCTCTCTGTGTAGCCTTAGCTACCCTGGAACTCACTCTGTAGTCCAGGCTAGCCTTGAACTCAGAGGTCAAATGGCTGAAATTAAAATTGTGCCCGCCCACCAGCTCAATCTCAAAGCTTCCCCCTCCCCACCCCACCCCCCAGGCTAGCAAGGGGGCTGAGCAGATAAAGGTCCTTGCCATAACCTGACAACAACCTCCTTTGTGTTCCCAGGATCACATGATGAAAGGAGAAAACAGATTCATAAAAGCTGTCCTCTGCACACATGTGTGCATGTGAATAAACACACACACTTAAAAAATAAAATCGGGGCTGGAAAGATGGCTCAGCAGTTAAGAGCACTGGCTGTTCCTCCAGAGGATCCAGGTTCAATTCCCAGCACCCACATGGCAGCTCACAACCTTCTGCAACTCCAATACCAGGCCATCCGACATCCGACACTCTCACACAAGCATCCGTTCAGGCAAAACACAAATACACATGAAAGAAAAATAAATCAAAATTTTAAAAAACATTAATAAAATCATACCCAAAAAAAAAAAAAACAAAAAACCCGCACTTTCTGAATGTCCCAAGAGACGCTCAGCACCTAAGGGTGCTCAGCCGCCAAGACTGGGGACCTGAGTTTGATCCCCAGGACCCATGTGGCGTAAGGAGAGAAGCACAGCAGCTCCTTTAGGCTGTCCTCTGACCTCTAGACAGAAGTCTCGGCCCCACACACATTCACCCAAAAAGAAGTACTAAAATACAGGTTTTCAAACACTTTAATTCACTGGAAGGTGGTAAGATGGGTAAGTGGATAAAATCACCTGCCATCAAGCCTGTCGAGCTGAGTTCAATCCTCAGGGCCTACATGGAGGAAAGCAAGTCGGACTCCTGTAAGCTGGGCTGCTCTGTATGATGCACACACAAAGGCTCTCACACACACAATGTAAAGAAAGATGCAATTTAAAATCTGCTATGGGAGTAGGGAGAGGAAAAGAACTGAAAGGGCCAGTTTGGGAGGTTGAGACAGTAGGGTCACAAGTTCAAGACTAGCCAGAACTTAATGAATAAATGATTCAATGTGTAGAACATTGGAGCAGTTTATGAAATCGACAAATATGTGCGTCCTGACAAGCTTACACCTACAGCTTACGTGTGTCCAGTCTCCCAATCCCTAGTGCTAGGGATAAACCTTGCACTTGCTGGGCTATATCTCTATTACTGAACTCCGTGTGTGTGTGTGTGTGTGTGTGTGTGTGTGTGTGTGTGTTTAGCCCAATGTGTGGGTATGTGTGTATATATATGTGTGTGTATATGTGTGAGTTGTAGCCCACTGTGTGTGAGATATAGCCTACCCAGTGTGTGTATTTGTGTGTGTAATGTAGCCTAATGTGTATGTGTATGTGTGTGTGAGAGATGTAGCCTAGTGTGTGTTTGTGTGTGTTTGAGATGTAGTCCAATGTGTGTATGTGTGTGTGTATGAGAGAGAGAGAGAGAGAGAGAGAGAGAGAGAGAGAGAGAGAGAGAGATGTAGCCCAGTGTGTGTGTGTGGGGAGGTAGCCGAGTGTAGCCCACCATGCCCAGGTTGTTTGGTGTTTTTTGCTTCCTGAGAGGGACTCAATTTGTAACCAAGCCGTCCCTGAATGCTCCACGTTCTTGCTTCAGCTCCAGGATTGCAGGCTGAACAGACACAGGGGCAGTGGCAGTCTTCAGTTGTTTTTGAGTAAGTCGTGGGAACCAGGAATAATGAGAGACACAGATTCAGCCCCTCAGGATGTAGAAGATGAGAACTCTGCATCTGCTTATCAATCCATGTCATCATCCCATGAGTGCCGACCTCCCAGGCTTCTTCAACATTATCCTTGGATTTGAGACACAGTCTCTCTACATGGCCCTGGCTGTCCTGGAACTTACTATGCAAACCAAGCTAGCCTCAAACTCAGAGATCGATCTGTGCCTGCCTCTGCCTCCTGAGTGCTGGGATTAAAGGCGAGCCACCACACCCTGCTCTCACTCATATTGTTGAACTTCAACATCCAAAGTCACACTGACTGCAGGAATCAACTGAAACAGATCCTCCCTCTACAGGTCTCAGATACTGGAGACTGGCAAGGTTCCCTCCAGAAGATCGGCCCTGAAGCTCTTCCTCGCCACCGTTCTCCCGTCCCAGCCTCTCTCTCTATGTGCTATCCCTCCCTTCCTACTATCTCTCTAGACTCATGTAGGCAGGCTACAGAGTCAACCTTGCTAGGGAAGAAATAGGCCCAGTTCCCCTCTTTACTGCCTATGGGAGCCAACGGGGAGGCTAGCCTGGGCTCCACAGTAAGGTTGTAGACCCTGCCCAGTTACTGGCGTGTGAGTACGTGCTCGTTAGATGTGAGACTTGTTTTTCTCTCTCCTTAAAAGTCTTTCTAACCAGGCAGATGACTTTAAGCCCAGCACTTGGGAGGCAGAGGCCAGCCTGGTCTACAAAATGAGTTCCAGAACAGCCAGGGCTACACAGAGAAACCCTGTCTCAAAAAACAAAAAACAAAAAACAAGCCGGGCGGTGGTGGCGCACGCCTTTAATCCCAGCACTTGGGACCAGCACTTGGGAGGCAGAGGTAGGTGGATTTCTGAGTTCGAGGCCAGCCTGGTCTACAGAGTGAGCTCCAGGACACCCAGGGCTACACAGAGAAACCCTGTCTCAAAAAAACAAAAAAAAACAAAAACAAAAACAAAACAAAAAAAAAGATCAGGGGACTGGGACAGAGAAATGATAATTGGGGGAGAGGGGGGTCTACTTCAGAAAGCCAGGACGGTTCTAAGCTCAGGGACAAGAGCTGAAAATTGTCAGGGAAAGTGTGTGGCTTCTCTGTCAGTGAGTGAGGGTCTAAGCGCATCTTGATCACCATGTCAGCCATCCATCTGTGACTCTAAGTATCCCAGAACATTCCTTCCTCCCCTCACCAGGCTCCCCAACATCCAGTCTGAGTCATCCCTGATTCTACTGCCAATGAAAATCCCACAAAAGATAAATGAAAGGGCTGGGGGAATAGGCTCAGGATGGGACAGCTTACCCAGCAGGTGCAGAGGTCCTGCCCACAGCACTACATAAACCAGATGTGGTGTTAAATGCTTGTAATCCCAGCACTTGGGAGATGGATTCAGGGGGGGATCAGGTGTTCAAAATCATCTTGGCTACACTATGAGTTCAAGGCCAGCCTGGGCCTTGTGAGACCCTGCCAAAGAAGGAAGAAGAGGGAGGGGAAAGGGAGGGAGAGAGAGAGATGGTGATGTAGCGGGGGAACTAAGCTTTTCCTCAGGCCTGGCTCTGGCGATTTCTGCCCAGCTTCAGAATCCAAAATAATGTCCATGATTCATAAGCACAAGTATTGGAGACTGTCTGGAAAATGAGACAGATACCAGAAGGAAACATCTCTCTGCTCCAAGCCAAACACGGAGATGTGCTCCAACATAGTCACTGCCTTGCTGTTCTCAGGGAACCGCCCCCCCCCCCCATGGTTTCCTGTGCTCCTGTGAACAGATGACCTTCAGGAAGGCCTCCTTCCTCTGACCCCAGGCCCACTTTCCTGCTTCTCAATTTCCAGGGAGTCGGATGGCACTTCTACGCCCAGAGACGCCACCAGGCTGGGTTCCCCGGTCTTCTCCGGATCCTTCTGATGAACAAGCACCCAGAGCTCCAATCTTGAGAGCCTCTCCTACCTGGCTCCCACCTGGAAGACTTCCTGGTTGCAGAAACCTATGGTGTGAAACACATGGCCTTGACCGATGCCATTTCTCAAAGTGCCTGGTTACTGGGCCCTGAGAATGGGCAAGTCAAACCAGTTTCTTCCTGCCTGCCAAGCAGCAGTTCTGGTCCAATATCCCACTAACTGACTGTTCCAAACCCTACCCTGCTACTCTAACCCTCAGCCTTCAAGGCAGCTGTAGGCAAACCTCAGGCTCCTGTGTTTCACCACCTGCCTGACTTCAGTAGGCCCCAGCGCCTCACTCCAGGGAGCCATCTGTCCCTTCTACCAGCTAATTTGTCCCCCCTCTCTCCTCTAAGGCACCTGGGGAGGCTGCTTTGGTTCTCCAGGCCAGCAGATCCTAGGTATGAAGCTCGGTGAGCAGTCACAGGGATCCTATCCACAAGGTGACAGGTCACCTCCTTGCTCAAAACTCCTAGGCAACCAGGTTTGGTGGTGCTTCTGGTTCCTTGGGAGGCTTCATTAAGCAAGAGGGTAACAGCTGGAAGGCCTGGGCTACAGAGTCAGATTCTGTCTCAAAAGAGAAACAGGGATCACTCAGAGAGTGGAGGAAGGAGGGGCAGTTCATGTTGATCCGAGGCTACGAAAGTTCAAGGCCAGCCTGGGCTGTGTGAGACTGTCTCAGAACAGGAGAAACGCATTCCACTTGTAATACTTTTGGACTGCTGGCGTGTGTTCACAGGAGGCCAGGAACCTGCCGAGTTAGATGACCCCATAGCATCTAAGATATACTTCCCTGAGCGGGAGGAGAGATGGCTACACAGTTGAAAGTACTCGATGCTCTCAGAGGTTCCCAGCACCCACATTACGCTGTTTTAGGAGATTTTAACACACACACACACACACACACACACACACCAGTTCTCTCTATGTTCAGTTGGCCAGCAACTTCCAGTCTCCTTACTCAGCTGTCTGGCTTCCCAGGAGGAACTCCACCTTAGGCCTGAGAACCCCTCTCAGGACCATACTCTCAGGACTTGGGTTCCAGCTTTCTGAGACAACCGTGCATTTACTTCTAGGACCCATCATCGTCTCCGTACTTGTTTTGAATCTGTACAAAAGCAAGGACTTTGTATCTCCGGCTGGCCTTATCCCCAGTGCTGGCACAGGCCTGGGGCGTAGTAATCAATCAATAAATCCTTGTTTGTGAACAGCCTCTCTTTCTTGAATAAAGTTTTCATGTGAGATGTCTGTCCAGTAGGTCAAACACAGCAGGCACCCTCTGGCTCAGAGACGACTGTGAACCATATGATCTCTCACATACATTGACCACCCCTCTCCCTGACCCGTTTGTCAGTGTAAGTCACTCCAGCTACTTGGGGCTTTTTTGAGGTCCCCAAAACAGACCTACAGTCTACTACAGCAAACAGTTCCCGTCACATCCAAAGTTTTTTTTTTTTTTTTTGAGACAGGGTTTCTCTGTGTAGCCCTGGCTGTCCTGGAACTCACTTTGTAGACCAGACATCCAAAGCTTTTATCTGAAGCTTCTGCTTCAGCTCTAAGGCCAAATGCCACCTCCTCCGGGGAGCCCTCTGGGATCATACCACAGACAGTTTTATTTTCTTCCCAGTGCTTACTTAGCAACTTTTAAATTTTTCCTCTGGGTTTGCTTTCTGGGGGCAGGAACTCGGTCATTCACAAACACTACTATATATACCTGGAGTGTCCCGCACACCAGGAGAAGTTTCAAGGTCTGTTGATCCAATACACAAAAATCACAAAATACACAAAAATCTCTTAAGAGTTCTCTTGTCAGTGAATACAGTGACTTAATGTGGCTTGCTTGGTACTGAGGCAACTCTGGGATTTACTTCTTTCCAAGGCAAGTGTCTTGCCATGACAACGCTGCCATCCTCTTTTCCTTTAAGGACACCTTGTTTCTACTGAGGGCTTGCCAAGTACCAAACACCCTTTTTTGGTTGGTTGGTTGGCTTTTGTTTTAAGACAGGGTTTCTCCGTGTAGCCCTGGCCATCCTGGAACTCACTTGGTAGAGTAGGCTGGCCTAGAATCAGAGATTCACCTGCCTCTGCCTCCAGACTGCTGGACTTAAAGGTATGTGTCACCACACCTGTTGTGGGGTGTTTTTTTTTTTTAAACTATGTATCTGAAACTAGTCTAGATCCACAATTCCTTCTCCCTCCACCTCTGAAGGGTTGGGATTTCACCAAAAATGGTTTATTTTTTTATTTACTTTTTTTCTTTTGTTATGTACTTGTTTTGTGTTTGTGAACGCATGTGTGTGTGCACACGTGTGCCTGTGCATGAGTGTGTGTGTATGTGAGCACATGTGCCTGTGCTTGTGCATGCTCCCTTATGTGGAGACCAAAGGACAATTTGCGGTAGTCAGTGCTCTCCTACCATGGGAGCCCTGGGATTGAACTCAGGTTATCACGCTTGGCTGCAATCACCTTTACCCACTAAACCATCTCACCAACCCTTATTTATTTATTTTTTAACAGTGCAGCCCAGACTGTACCGGACTCCCACCTACAGTCTTCCTCGATAAACCTCCCAAATGCTAGGATTAACTCATGCACATTTTGCATATGAACGCTCCTAATCGGCCTAAGAGGATGGTTTTACTATCTCAGATCGCAGGTGGGTGACAGCGGGAACGGAGATTAAGGACTTTATCTACCTGTAAACGGAAGGCACTTCGCCCAAGAGTGGAGCGCCTGCCTAGCATGCTCCAGGCCCTGCGTTCAATCACTACTAGCACCAGGGTGTGAAAAAGACATTTATAAGAAAAATGCAGAGAAAGCTCTCTCTGCCTCTAAAACTCCAAGAAACAGATCGTATGGGAAGAGGACCCAAAGTCACGTGCGGGAGGCCATCAGGAATCAAGCAACACCAAGCACACACCGACAAAATGGAGACCACGGCGAGCAACTTGATCACAAAAATCAGAGCTGTTCCCACCCAGGTTCCCCTTCAAGCACATCCATGTCCCCTACACCCAGTTATGCAAGCCCCCAAACATGACCCTTGATCTCCGCCCCAAGACTGTCAGTCCCCAGCCCTGTGACACGTACCTTCCCGACATCTTCCACCCCTGGCTTCTGCGACTGCGTAGCTCCATGGGCAGAGCAACACCCGCCCTAAGGCCTTAGCTATCTGTTCTCTGGGTAGGAGGGAGCAGCCTCCCATCAGCCTCCAGGCCCGGACTCTTCCCATCCCCCACACCCTCCAGCTACTGAGAGCTTTTGAAATTTCAATTCTGACCAGGTCACTTCCCCGTCCCCACCCCCCATCTCCAAAACCCCTAAAAGGTCTCCCTTTGTTCTCAGGCGGGCCGTCTCAAATTCTTCTTCCAGCCTTTGGAGGCCTGCAAGATTCCCTCTTCCACTTTAGCGCCTAGCTCTGAGCTCAGGGCAGCCTAGAAGGCTCTGGAGCTGGGCTGTCTGGATTCAGATCTCTGTCCTGGAACTAACTTCTCTGGCCTTATGAGTTAGGGGGCAATAGCACCGTCCAGACCACTGACTGGATTACATTTGCCTGTGTCAAGGTGCTTACGTAGCACCTTTATGCTGCCTTCAAAAACCAACACAAATTCATGATTTCAGGGCAGTCTCCCTCAATCAATCTGACTGGACTACTAACTGTCGCCTTGGCGTTGATGATAAACATAAGTTAACAATTAGCGACCTCTAACAACTAAGATGAAGTTCTGGGCTAAGATACAGCTCAGTGTATCCCCAATACAACCCAAGGGATTTGAGTGCCAGCACTCACAGGATTGCTCACAGCTGTCTGTAACGCTAGATCCAGGGGATCCAACGCCCTCTACTGGCCTCTACAGGCACCAGGCACACAAAGTGGTCCACAGACAGGCATGCAGGCAAAACACCCATTAGTACCAAATAAAACTTGGAAAAGAAAAGAAAAAAAGAGCCAGGTGATGGTGGCACACGCCCTTAGTTCCAGCACTTGGGAGGCAGAGGCAAAAGAATCTCTGTGAGTTCAAGGCCAGCCAGGTCCACAGAGCAAGTTCCAGGACAGTCAGGGCTACACAGAGAAACTCTTGGCACTGGAAAAAAAGAAAAGAAAAAAGTTAAAGACAAAAAGGAAGAAACTTATAAATTCTTATAACTGGTTTCTCATGTAACACCCGGCTCAATTTTGTATCTCTCTGGCACATAGTAGGGTCATTAAAAACATGGTGGAGCATGGTAGATCATGCCATGCAAGCCTGGGGTCTCGGACCACTTGGTGGAAGGGGAAGAGTTTGTCTTTAACCTCTCTAAACCTGCTGCGGCCACCACTCCCTGACATACAAATAAATACAGTAAAAAGGTTGGTAAACCAGCAAGCCAATTGGGTGACACACATCTATAGTCCAGGAAAAGCAGAAACTAGCCGGGGCTGCCTAGGGAATTCCAGGCTATTCATTGCTACAGGGTGAGATCCTATCTCAAAAGACAAAACAAACAAACAAAAAATCTTGTGAATGGCAATGATTGAATGAACAAACCTTAGGATTCCCAATTCCTCGAGTTCTTTCTATTCAGAAGAAGCAGAAGTGAGCTTCCTTGAGGAAGCAGTGAGAACAGAACACGGAGGGTGGGGGTGGGGCACCGGTATTACAAAAGGCAGCTGCTGCTCTCTGTATGCAAAACAAGACCGGGAATGCTCAGAGAGAGCTGGGACCAGAGGCTCTAGGATGTGGGCCACCCAAGAACTAGCTGTTCCCTTCAGTGACTGCAGCTCAAAGGAGCGACTGAGGAGCCCAGAGGAACCCCAGGATAATGTGCACAAAGCTGACAGAAGCTGACAGAATGTGAAAGTACCCTCAGGGATGGAGGGGCCCATATTTAGACTCTAGGCCTTTCTGTCCTTGTCCCTTTCCACAGTTCAGCAGCCTCAGGAGCAGTGGCACACACACTGTGACACCCCTGGTCCCAGCTCAGGCCTCCTCCATCCTGAAATCAGACACCAAGGAACTGGAATCTCAGATTAAAAGGATAGTTGGGACAGTATACCCCACGTTTACTGTAGCTCCACTACCCCTCCTGGCACATCAAACCCTACCCTGCAATGAAGCATTCTGCTTACAGTAGCTTCTTGTCTCCTCTGCTTAGGAGAGGGTGAGGCATCAGACACACACCGACCTATGCACACACACACACACACACACCACACGTCAGGCAGAGCCCATAAGCCATCCTTAGCTCCTGGTCCTGCGTTTGCATTTCCTAGATACACCTATCTTAGTTAGGCTGCAACAAACACCAGGACCAAAAAGCAAGTTGGGGAGGAAAGGGTTCATTTGGCTCACACTTCCACATCACTGTTCATCACATCACCAATGGAGGTCAGGACAGGAACTCAAGCAGGGCAGGAACCTGGAGGCAGGAGCTGATGTGGGGACCACAGAGAGGTGTTGCTGACTGTCTTGCCTGCTCATGGTTTGCTCAACCTGCTTTCTCTATCACCCAGGACCACCAGCCAAGGGGTGGCCCCACCCACAATGGGCTGGCCCTCCCCCCAATGATCACTAATTAGGAAAATACCCTACAGCTGGATCTCATGGAGGCATTTCCTCAACCAAGGCTCCTTTCTCTTTGATGACTCTAGCCCTGGGTTGACACACAAGACAGAGGGTTTCCTCTGTGGGTCCCTGGCTGTCCTGCACCTCACTCTGTAGACCAGGCTGGCCTTGAACTCAGAGATCTATCTTTGCCTCCAAAGTGCTAGGATTAAAGGTGAGCACCACCACAGCCTGGTGGCTTCTGAATCCTGCTAAACCCATTTTACAGAAGAGGAAAACTGAGGACTTGCCGTTCCATTGGAAGACCTAAAAATAAACTATCTGCATAGTGTCTGGGTCTCCCTTAATGATGTACTTCAAGTCTATACCAGATGTGACCATAGAATAAATAGTCTCCTACAAACTGTTGTGTGACAAAACTTTTCCTGGGGAGATACAACATACACATCTATTCACTCCAGACACAGAGCCTGTGACAGACCAAAATACTTAATTCAACTTGGTCAACCCATGGGTTTTACCAGGGTTACATACAGGGGCAAATTTAACTCAAAAAACAACAAAACAAAAAACCAGTCTCATGACAGGGCAGTGGTTTGCCTTTTGTCCCAGCACCCAGGAGGCAGAGGCAGGTGGATCTCTGCATCACTAAGTGCCCACCCCAGCACAGGTGACAGCTCAGAGACAGCTAATCGAGCTGGGGACCTGGGGCACACTGCACAGCCTGCAGGGAGCCTTGGGAGAAATTCCTTCTAGCAACTGGGTACAACCAATTAGATCACAGAGTTACCACTGATTTTGTAGGCAGTAAGCTATAGCTCACTCTTGGATAAGAAGGTCAAAGACTCAGGGGAGCACAGTGCCAGACTTCAGCCTAGTCTACTTCAGAGTCACCTCAACTGTGCTGACTTTGTGTTTTATCTTTACAGTTCTTGTTTTGTTTGGTGATGACAGGGTATGGTGTTTTTTGTTTGTTTGTTTGTTTTTTGTTTTTATTTATTTATTTATTTATTTATTTTGTTTTTTTCGAGACAGGGTTTCTCTGTGTAGCCCTGGCTGTCCTGGAACTTACTCAGTAGACCAGGCTAGCCTCAAATTCAGAAATCCGCCTGCCTCTGCCTCCCAAGTGCTGGGATTAAAGGCGTGCGCCACCACTGGCCAGCAGAATTAATTTTTTTTTTCCCATGAGACTCAGGCAGAGTCACACAGAGGACGCAGGATTCGAACCGGGAGAGCAGGGTGAGGGTCTCCCGAAGCCGTGCGCCACTGCTTGTTCAGGGTATGACCTCCCTTGTTGGAGTAGGTGTGACCTGGTTGGAGGAAGTGTGTCACTGTGGAGGAGGGCTTTGAGGTCTCCAATGCTCAAGTTACACCCAGTGTGTCCCCTTCTGCTGCCTACAGATCAAGATGGATGGAGGATGGAGTACTCTCAGCTTCTTCTCCAGAGCCATGCCTGCCTGTACACAGCCATGCTTCCCACCATGATGATAACAGACTAAACCTCTGAACCTGTAAGCCAGCCCCAATGAAGAGTTACCTTGGTCATGGTGTCTCTTCACAGCTATAAATCCCAAACTAAGACACTGCATAGCCCTGGCTGACCTGGAACTTGCCATGGAGATAGACCAGGCTGGCCTCAAACCCACAGAGTTGGTACCTGCTCCTAAGTGAAGTGCAGGCTTTAAAGTTTTTGAAACAGGGTCTCACTATGTATCTCAGGGTGATGTGGAACTCGTTCACAGTAACTGTCTCAGCGAGGGTTTTACTGCTGTGAGCAGACACCATGACCAAGGCCACTCTTATAAGGACAACATTTAATTGAGCCTGGCTTACACGTTCAGAGGTTCAGTCCATTATCATCAAGGCAGGAACATGGCAGCATCCAGGCAGGCACGGTGCAGGAGGAGCTGAGAGTTCTACATCTTCATCTGAAGGCTGCTAGCAGAATTCTGGCTTCCAGGCAGCTAGGATGAAGGTCTTAAAGCCCACGCCCACAGGGAACAGGCCACGCCTACTCCAACAAGGCCACACCCTCTAATAGTGCCACCACTGGGCAGAGCATATACAAACCATCAGAGTAGCTGTAGCCAAGGATGATGTGATGTTCAACTTCAGCCCTTCCGCTTCTGCCTCCCAAGTGCTAGGACGACAGGGACTCCCCGTCAAACCCAGTGCATGCAAAACTGGACCTGGAAACCCAGAGCTGTGCCCATACAAGGCAAACACTCTGCCAACTGGGCCACATCCCCAGCTCATGGCTGTCCTGGGCTTGCCAGGCTCCTAGGGAAGTTGTAGTTACCTTGCAGACAGAATCCTGCCTATGTAGCTTGTTCACTAGAGATCGTCAGCCCACAGTAGGTCTACCAGGCCTCTCTTATAGGCTATGAGTCAGCTCTGCTCTTTCTGTTTTCTTAACTTCTTTGTTGTTGGTGTTGTTTGTTTGTTTGTTTGTTTGTTTTCCTGAGATGAGGCTTCTCTGTGTAGCCCTGGCTGTCCTGGAACTCACTCTGTAGACCAGGCTGGCCTCGAACTCAGAAAGAAATCTGCCTGCCTCTGCCTCCCAAGTGCTGGGATTAAAGGTGTGCGCCATCACTGCCTGGCTTGTTTTCTTTTTTTTTAAGACGTATCAAGGGATGTACATCACCAGGTCTAGCTAAAAGATTTTGTTTATGTGTACCTGTATGAAGAAGTGAGTGCAGATGCCTGTGGAGGCCAGAAGAGGGCGTTAGATTCCCTAGAGTTGGCATTACAAGCAGTTGTGAGCTACCCTGAGTGGATGCTGGGAATTGAATTCAGGTCTTCTGCAAGTACAGTTGGGTCCTTTCCTGGAGTCATCTCTTCAGCTTCCTAGGGCTTGAGGGTTTGTAAATTTGTTTCATTTTTGTGGGACAAGAACTCATGTAGCCCAGGCTGGCCTCCCACTTGCTATGTAGCTGAGGGTGAGCTTGAACTGGCCCTCCCGCCTCCATTTGCTAGGCTTGCAGGATGGAGACGTATCAGGCCATGGAAGGAAAGGCTCTGCATGGGGCTAGAACGGAGCTCTGGGAACTGGCCTGAGACTTCCTCTTTTTATTTCCTTGACACTCGGTGGGCTTATTCCAGTTTCCTTTCAGGACACAACAGGTCCCAGTACTGGGCCCTCCCTATCACCACCTCAGTTCCAACAAGCGTCATACAAAGGCTGGGGGTGAGATCTTCCCTCCTCTCTATAGCTGAGAGATACATATCCCGAGGACCTAAGTTCTATGGGGCTCTTCTATGACTGAAGATGCCCTGGACGTGATGTTGAGGTAGACTCTAGGCCACTACCTACTAACTGAAAGCAAACCCCATTCCCAGAACCTCTAGACACTGCCACAGGCCCCACGAGGTACCCACCCAACCCCTGCCCAAGTTGTAATGAAGATCCCCAGGCACCTCCAAACCTCCCTGCATGTCTCATCCTGGTCTGGTATCCCCTCCTGAGAGGCTTCCACCCTCATAATTGTCACTGCTGCCTGCCTCCTCCCAGACTGTCCTAGTGGTGACTCTCCCTCCTGCTCATCAGCAGATGACAGCTAGCAGGCCATTGCCACTCACGAGAACACAGGCTTCTGAAAGCCAACAGTTTGGTCCAGCTTCTATAACTCTTATCTCTAGTGATTGACAACAGGGCTGGTACAGTAGGTGCTCAATAAACAGGTCCCCGGGGAACAAATAAGTGCAGCCCTTCTGACTGAAGCAGGAGTGGGAGACCTTGACCTCAGGAAACTTGCTTTCAAGAGTAGCAGGAGTAAACAGACCAATAAATACATGTGTCGTAGAAACAAGTGAGGCAGGCATGTTCACCCCCTAGGACTACCTTAGGGGTCAGGGGGGCTTGAAAGAACAGCCAATGAGAACATCTCAAGCATAGGGGCTACACCAGGATTACCAGCAAGAGCCTATCCTTCCGTGACCCATGAATCTCCATCGTCCTCCCTCCCCCACGGCCTTAGCTCTCCGTGTGCCTATCTTGGCCAAATTTTCCAGCTCTTGGCAGCACAGCAAAGATGAAGCAGGAGGATTGCAAGTAAAAAGCCAGCTTGGGCTGCATAGCAAGACCCTGTTTTAAAATTTCAGGAGCGGGGGAAATGTTCTTTTAAAAGGGATGTTCAAGCCATGCTGTGGTGGCACTTACCTTTGGTCCCAGCACTTGGGAGGCAGAGGCAGATGGACCTCTGAGTTCAAGGCCAGCCTGGTAGAAACCTTTTCTCAAACAAAAAAAAAAAAAAAAAAACCAAAAAAAAAAAAAAGAAAGAAAGAAAAAGAAAAGGAATAAATGTTCAGAGCCAAGTAGTCGAGCTGAATGCTTTTAATCTTAGCACTCAGGGGCAGAGGCAGGGGGATCTCTATGTTCTAGGACAGCCTGGACACCTGAGTTCCAGGACACCCAGAGCCACACAGAGAAACCCTGTCACAAAAGGCAACACCTAAAAAATTAGGATTTTCAGGAGCTGGAAAGAGAGGTTAGTGGCTAAGAGAGCTTACTGTTCTTCCAGATCTGCACTCATTTCCCAGAACGTCCCCAGCTCCAGGGGATCTGATGCTGGGCATCTACATGTAAATATTGCCTGATGCCACACCACAATGAATGTGGCTGACCTTGTAAAGTAAGTAGGGTCAAGTCTGGTTAGCGCTTGGATGGAAGATGTACCCTCCATACCCAATCTGACATAAGTAAAAATAAATATTACAAATAAATAAACAAAAAAGGTGTTTCCATCAGATAGGATCTATCCTGTCCCAGTTTAACTTGATTACTTCTATAAAGACTCTATTTCCAAAGGTCATTCCTGTGCAGCAGAGGGTTAGGATGTTGGTGCTGGGAATTGAACCCAGATCCTCTGGATGAGCAGCCAGTGCTTTAACTGCTGATCCATCTTTACAACCCTCTTATCTGTCGCTCTCACAGAAGATCCAGGTTTGATTTTCAGCATACAGGGAGGCTTACAACCATCTGTAACTCCAGTTCCAGGGGAATCTGAGGTCTTCCTCTGATTTCCTTAGACACCAGGATTGTATACACATGTCATACACATGCATACGTGCAGGCAAAACACTCATATGCGTTAAACAAACAAAGCCAAACAAATAAAAGGTAGGGAGCCGGGCGGTGGTGGCGGATGCCTTTAATCCCAGCACTTGGGAGGCAGAGGCAGGCGGATTTCTGAGTTCGAGGCCAGCCTGTTCTACAGAGTGAGTGCCAGGACAGCCAGGACTACACAGAGAAACCCTGTCTCGAAAAACCAAATAAAATAAAATAAAAGGTAGGAACTGGGGCTGTGTGCCTGTTGAAAGCCCACTTACGGCTTGCTGTTCTGGACGAGCTGATTCAGGTTCCTAACGCCTATGTTGAACAGCTTAACATCTCCAGCCTAGCTCCAGCTTGGGAGGATCTGATGACCTCTGTTAGCCTCCAAGGGCGCACGCACACGCACACGCACGCACACACACACACACACACACACACACACACACACGGCAGGACTTACATGCATATACACGGCATACACTCAAACATCTCAAACATGCACATAGATAAAAACAAATCATAAAAACACAGAAAAACGAGGGCTGGAGAAATAGCTTAGTTGGTCACGTGCACGCTGCATTAACAACACGGACCTAAGTTCAGCCCTCAGAAGTCCTGTGAAAACCTGCTCTGGGGAAGTAGAAGCAAAGGGATATCTAGGAGTTCAAAGCCAACCTGGTCTACATAAGTGAGTTAGAAGCCAGCTGGGGCTACACAGTGAGCCTTCCAAAAAAAAAAAAAAAAAGTGGGGTGTCTGGACAATTGTGGCTGACTTCCGGCCGGCTAGCCTCCACACACAGACGCACACATGTACACCTGCACACATGCACACAAGAGTGTTTGTTCTTATTCTGGACGAGACCAGAAATCGCTGGAGGCTCCCAGCAGAGAAGACAGGGAGGAAATGCCTGCTCCTTTAGAGGTTGTTTCTGGACTAAAAGGAACCTGAGCAGGTTGCAGGGAGCAGTGGGGGAGGGGAGCCCAGCTGGACCGGTCCAGGCCTGAGATGAACATACCTTAGGCTAGGTTGGAAAATATGAAGATGGCCAGAACTGATAGGCTCTGAATCATTTAGAAATCAGACTGACTGGGCTGGGGGAGGGAGAGGGGCAGAGGAGACAAGATGCCTTCTGAGGTCCTCTGCTCTCTGGAAGTCAGCTGGTGGGAACTTGAGTTGGTGCCAGCAGACACAGGGAAAGTGGTGGGGTCGGGTGGCACTAGTATCCAGTGGATATAGGAGCCATGATTGGAGGTGACATCATCCCCAACTGGGAGCATAGAGAGACTTAGTTCAGATGCCAGTCTGTGAGGCTCTCTGAGGGTGTGATGAAATACGCGCGGTTAGAACCTGGCATGGTGACACATGCCTTTAATCCCTGCAGAGACAGGCAGATCTGTGAGTTTGGGGCCAGCATGGACTACAAAGCAGGTTCCAGGACAGTCAGGGCTACTCAGAGAAAGCCTGTTTAGGGGTGTGGGGAGAGACAAGACAGGGGTGGAGGGGGATGGCTGAGAGTTACCCCCCCCCAGAAGAAAAGTAAGCAGAGAAGTAGGCCAGAGGGACACCTGACTACCTTAGGGGGAAGGAAGGGTTTGAAGGAAGGAGTTATTAGCCAAATCAAGGCTCCAGAAAGACCACATTGGCCAAGGCCTGAGAATTCATCAGGTAGCCATGATGGTCACAGGTGAGTGCCCAGTGATACCCCTCAGAAGACGGTCACTTCAGGTCACCACAGGAAGGTCAGAGGGGAAGAGTTTGTGCCTAGCTGGGGCATCTTCTGGTGGGAGTTTGAGCAGGTTCCTGCCTGCCCTGTGTGACTCCCACACTATTCAGGGTGGATGAGCTCATGAGAGCTGAACTGTGAAGTGCTTTTTAAGGACCCTGGTGACAGTTGTTCCCTGAGCATTTATGTAAAAACCGCCTCCAGTGACATGTGGGTTCTCAAGGCCACGAAGCTCCTGCTAGCACTTGGAACAGAGGGAGGGCTTCCAGAAGCCTGCTAGTGGGGGGTGGGATGGTGGGAGAGGGAACGCTCCAGGAATTGACCACTTCCCAGTAAAGCCAGGCGGATATCTTAATAATCAGAAAACATCTAGGCAAATGCTGAAGTCACAGAGAGGGAGATTGGTTAGCAGTTCAACCCCAGCGGTGGGGCTGGAGCTGGCACCAACCTTGAATTCCAGCCTTTGAGACAACTGAGGCATGAGAAGCAAAATCAGCTCCATGGAGAGTGAGTACAGCCTGGGCTACAGGAGACAAATAAGACAGTGTGTCTTTCCTTCCTTCCTTTCTTCCTTCCTTTTTTTTTTTTTTTTTTTTTTTTTTTGGTTGTTTGAGACAGGGTTTCTCTGTATAACCCTGGCTGTCCTGGACTCACTCTGTAGACCAGGCTGGCCTCGAACTCAGAAATCCGCCTGCCTCTGCCTCCCAAGTGCTGGGATTAAATGCATGTTCCACCACCGCCCGGCTCTTCTTCCTTCCTTCTTACTTTCCTTTTTTCCTTCTTAAGAAAGTGCTGCCCCCGGGCGGTGGTGGTGCACGCTTTTAATCCCAGCACTTGGGAGGCAGAGGCAGGCGGATTTCTGAGTTCGAGGCCAGCCTGGTCTACAGAGTGAGTTCCAGGACAGCCAGGGCTACACAGAGAAACCCTGTCTCGAAAAACCAAAAAAAAAAAAAAAAAAAAAAAAAAAAAAAAAAAAAAAGGAAAAAGAAAGAAAATGATGCCAGACAGTGCTGATGCACACCTTTAATCCTAGTCCTTGGCAGAGGCAGGTCAATCTCTGAGTTAGAGGCCAGCCTGATCTACAGCCAGGACTACACAGAGAAACACTATCTCAAAAAAAAAAAAAAAAAAAAAAAAAACAACTGAACAAACAAACAAATCCAAAACAGATGAATAAATAATTTAAATAAATAAACCAACAACGAAGTGCTGAGCAGACCTGTCTTCAACCAGAAGCCTGTGTGAGGAGCTGTGGTTAGCATGGGTGTCTGAGGGAATGTCAGAGTGATACAGAGTCGTTTCGGTTAAAGTGATGAACAACCCTGTGCTCCCCAGCAGCCTTTCCAAAACAAAGCTAGACAGAATGTGTGTGCAGCAGCTAAAACAGACAGGCTGACGCAGGGCAGGAGCCAGCTGAGCCCGAAGCTTACTGCTGGTTCTGCCTTCTTTAGTCTACCACTTGTGCTGCCAGAATACCTGGGCATCCCTGGAAAAAGCACAAACTCACGGTTCCCTGGCTCACTCAGCATCCTGATAAACAACAAACACAGGGTTAAGAAGGCTGCACACGCTGGGCAGTGGTGGTGCACGCCTTTAATCCCAGCACTTGGGAGGCAGAGGCAGGCGGATTTCTGAGTTGGAGGCCAGCCTGGTCTACAGAGTGAGCTCCAGGACAGCCAGGGCTACACAGAGAAATCCTGTCTTGAAAAACAAAAACAAAAACAAAACAAAACAAAAAAGAAAAACAAAACAGAAAAAAAAGAAGAAGAAGAAGGCTGCACACACGTCTGTGAATCTACCACTCAGGAGGCTGAGGCAGGTTTCAGATATGACAGGACCAAAAACATGTCTTTTCTTTTTGTTTTGTTTTGCCGCCCAGCAAAACATGTCTTTTCTATGCAGTTCTGAGGAACAAACCCAGAGTCTCGATGACGAGCAAGTGTTGAGCTAGATCTTCAGCCCACCCAAAACAAACAAACAAGCAAACACACAAACAAAACATTTTTAGGGTCACTGAGATAGCTCCATGACTTGTTGCCAAGTCCACAGACCTGCATTTTGTTTTTTGTTTGTTTTTGTTTTTGTTTTTTTGAGACAGGGTTTGTCTGTGTAGTCCTGGCTGTCCTGATACTCACTCTGTAGACCAGGCTGGCCTCGAACTCAGAAATCCACCTGCCTCTGCCTCCCAAGTGCTGGGATTAAAGGCGTGCGCCACCACCGCCCGGCGACAGACCTGCATTTAATGGCAGGATTCGTGGTAGAAGCAGAGAAGGGATTTCTAAAGTTCTCCTCTGCCCTTCCCACATATACATAGAAAAAATATTTTAAACAAACATTTTTTAAAAGACTCTCTTTAAAACAACTTATTGGTGGAGTGTTTGCCACATGCATGAGGCCCTGGGTTCAACCCCCAGATCCACAAAAACCAGGCATGGTGGCACACCTGTGTGTCAATACTGAAGTGGAGGCAGTAGGTTCAGGAGTTTGAGGCCATCCTCAGCTAATTGGTGAGTTTGAGACCAGCCTGAATGTGAGACCATGCCTCAAGATGAAAGAAAAGAAAAAGAAAGGAAAAAACTCTTTTTTTAAGGGTTGAGAATCTAGCTAAGTGGTAGAACACTCTACCTCAAAAGCATCAAACCCTGGGTTCAGTCCCAAATATGGTTAAGAAAGATTCACCTTAAGACTGTTGCCTTTCGCCGAGCAGTGGTGGCGCACACCTTTAATCTCAGCACTTGGGAGGCAGAGGCAGGCAGATTTCTGAGTTTGAGGCCAGCCTGATCTACAGAGTGAGTTCCAGGACAGCCAGGGCTATACAGAGAAACCCTGTCTCGAAAAACAAAACAAAACAACAACAACAACAACAAAAGACTGTTGCATTTCTATGGTGTCTTAAAGCTGTCTGCTAACTCCAACCAGTGTCCTACCTGTACAGACTGGTTTGATAGCTACCCACTTAAATCTGGTGAGGACAAGTGTCTACAGTTTGGCTCACATCTGGGGTATCTCTGGCTGTGCCAACAGATGCTTCTGCTTGAATAACAGGTTTTTCTGGCAACTGTTCTGGGCAGTCTAAAGCTGATGCTGGCCTCGCCCTGGCCCCTTCTCTCTTTAAACAATAATTTTACCTTTATTCATTAGAATAAATCTACTACTGGATGCAGAAAAAATAAAAAAGCTTGGGGGTGAATTTTTTTGTATTCATATTAAACATAAGTCACCGCAGGTGTGTGTGGGTGAACGCAGGTAATGCCAGCACCCAGAAGGAAGGATCAAGAGATGAATTCCAACCTCAGATACATCGTGACTAGGAGGCCAGTCTGGGCTACACGCAACCTGTTTCAGAAATTCAAAATAAACAAGCTGGGTGGTGGTGGCAAAGGCCTTTAAACTGAGCTCTCAGGAGGCAGAGGCAGGCAGATCTCTGAGTTCGAAGCCACCTGGGTCTACAGAGTGAATTCTAGGACATCCAGGGACTCACAGAGAAACCCTTTCTCCCAAAACAAACAAACAAACAAACAAACAAAACAAAAAACAACAAATTAGATAGACAAGCCAGAAGTCACATACCGCCCTTGAATCCCTCATTTGCACAGAGCTGGGGGAGCAGGGACCTTGAGATATAGTCCTAGCTGGCCTGAAACTTGTTATGTAGATTTGTTTATTTATTTATTTATTTATTTAAGATTTATTTATTTTATGTAGGTCACTCTCTTCAGACACCAGAAGAGGGCATTAGATTCCATTACAGATGGTTTTGAGCCATCACGTGGTTGCTGGGATTTTGAACTCATGACCTCTGGAAGAACAGTCAGTGTGCTTAACCACTGAGCCATCTCTCCAGCCCTTATTTTTACTTTTTATTTTGTGTGTGTTTGGGAAGTGTATGCATGGACCCATGCATGTGCACACAGTCAGCCTCTTCTTCTAGCTCTCTACCTTGTTCTCACTGAAGCAAGAGCTCACCCGGTTTGCCAGTGAGCTGGATCCTGAGACCTAGGACTTCTGTTCTTCCTGCCTCTATGTCCTTGAGTGCAGATTGATTGAGTGTGCCACCAGGCTTGTTTTCTGGGGTACTGAAGCTCAACCCCAGGGCTTTGGGCATGCTAGGTAAGCCCTCTACCAGCCTAGCTACAAACCCCTGGTTTGGGTTTTGCTATTGTTTTGATTTTTTGGAGACAGGGTTTCTCTGTAGCTCTGGCTGTCCTTGAACTTGATATGTAGAGCAAGCTGGCCTCGAACTCACAGAGATCTGCCTGCTTCTGCCTCCCGGGAGCTGGGATTAAAGGCATGCACCACCACTGCCTGTATGGCTTTTTGTTTTCTTTTGTTTTGGACCTGACACAGTAGCTCAGCTCTTGTAAGAGGACTGGGGTTTGGTTCCCAGCAGCCACTTTGAGACATTTACAAGAGCCTATAACTGCAGTTCCCTGGAGGACCCTGGTGCCCTCCTCTGGCTCCTTTGAGCAATGCATTCACAGGAACATGGCTTTATGTGTACAGGGCGGGGCCTCCTGAATAAGTTCTTGGGCCAGAGCGTTCTTCCCATGACCTATGTTATAGTAACTTTTAATCTCCTGAGGTAACTGATGTCTCAGAGGCTTTACTGTCCAGGTCTGCTAACTTAGGCGTGGTCCTGGAAGCTTCTTGCCTCCATACAATCTAATCTAGGCCTAGAATGTGTCCAGCCTGTGAGACTTGCTCCTGAGCAAGCTCACCCTTCTTTGTTCTTTCTGATCTCTGGCTGGCCGACTCAACTCAGCTCTTCTGGCTCAGACTCTTCTCCAAGCTGACTGCTTCAATCTGGCTTCTGTCTCAGCCTCTCCTGAATTGCTCTGCTGGCTTACCTGTGTCTAGGTTGTCTGCTCTCTATACAACTAACTGTTCTGGTAAAACTGCCTCCTTGTTTTTTCTTTCTCTATCTGCTCTCTCTTCCATAGCCTATCTTTCTTCCCTTTTCATGAGAGCTGGGCAGATCCTATCAGGTCAAATCTTTCTTGATTTGCCACTTTGTCTGCCACTCAATAAGATGTCACTTTCAAACACGGGTGCTTCCTTCTACAAACTAACGCTACCTTCATTGTTTGGAATTAAAGGCACATGCTAAGGGCTTGTCTGTATGCCACCCAGAGGGATTAAAGGTATGTGCTAAGGGCTGAGCCATACCACAAGTAGATACAGGTATTTTCAGTAAATAACACAGTCTTGAGGTTCACAGTGTGACCAGATATTCTGGAGCAGAGCTGCCTCAAAGTCAGAAGCAGAAGAGAGAACAACTAGCTCTTCTGCACATTTCTCAATTTTCTTCAATTCATGAGACTCAATATTGGGTTAGAGAGTTGGCTCAGCTGGGTCAGACATGGTGGCCCATGCCTTTAATCCCAGGACTTGGGAGGTACAGGCAGAGAGGCAGGTGGCTCTCTTAAGTTACACAGAGAAACCCTGTCTTGGAAAACAAAAACAATAGCCGGGCAGTGGTGGCACACACCTTTAATCCCAGCACTCGGGAAGCAGAGGCAGGCAGATTTCTGAGTTCAAGGCCAGCCTGGTCTACAGAGTGAGTTCCAGGACAGCTAGGGCTATACAGAGAAACTCTGTCTCGAAAAACAAAAACAAAAACAAAAGCAAAACAACAACAACAACAACAAAAAAACAAAACAAGAAGCACTGAGTTTAGATCCCAGCACCCACCTGAAGCTCACAATCAACCATAACTCCTGTTCCAGGGAGTCCAACACCCTGTGCTGACCTCCATAAGCACTGGGCAATCATGTGGTGCGCTGACATACATGCAGACAAAACACACACAAAATTAAATGAATGAATGAATGAATAAATAAATAAATAAATAAATAAATAAATAAAACAAACGGCTCTTTAAGCTCATGCCCCCGTTGTGTGGAGTCACGTTTGGAGCCCCTGCAGGGGAAATCTCTGCACTGCTCCAGGCAGATTCACACTGGTGTCAGAGTCAAGTAAAAGATTCCTTGAGCCTTACCAACAAAAAGGATGCTCCACCCTCCCCCTCAGGTTTCTCAGTCAAAAGAAGTGCAGTCTTGAAACATGAGATGCAGAAGGCTCAGAGAGGAGCAGGGGTCAGGTCAGAGGTCAGTCCAGATGACATAATACAAGTTCTAGACCAGCCTGGGCTACATAGCAAGACCCTGTCCCACTAAAACAAAACAAAACCAACCAACTAAACAAACAAACAAAAAGGTCTGGAGAGATGAAATGGTCAGTATAAGGCTTGCTGTGCAGGCATGAGGCTCTGAGTTGGGATTCTTAGGTTCCGAGAGAGACCGCCTTGGAAAACACAAGCTGGTCAGAATCGCAGTCGAATGCAGTGGCACACGTCTGTAGTCTCTACAGGGGCTGCCCTGCAAACTTGCCCACTAGCTAACTGTGACCCTGTCTTAGCTGACCTTGATCCCAGTGGCTGGTAAGAACTGGCTCTGAGGGCTGTCCTGTGCCCTCCACCTGCACGCCATGGGGTGCACATGTCCCCATCCCATCTGTGTACATAAATACACTAAACAAACAAAAGGGGGATGTGAGCAATTCAGGAAGAAGCTGGATGCTGGGCTCCCTGGGCATGGGCACACACATCAAGTAGATACTCACATAAAACAAAAGACACTAAGACTAAGGCAGGTCCGGTGGCACAGGCCTGTAAATTCACCTACTGAGAGAGGCAAGCAAAGCAGCCGGGGACGGTCATTGGGTAAAGTCGTTTGTCTCCACGTCTGATGACCTGAATGGCATACCCTGGACCTACATGGTGGAAGGAGAGAACCAACTCCAACAAATGTCCTCTGACACTAGCCATGGGACATGTGTACACACACACACACACACACACACACACGCACACGCACACGCACACACACACACACACACTAAAAATAAATAAATAAATATGTGTAACAAATAAAAAAGCCAAGTGTGGTGGCATATATCTTTAATCCCAGCACCCCGGAGGCAGAGGCAGATAGTTCTCTGTGAGTTCAAGGCCAGTCTGTGCTATATAGTAAGTTCTAGAACAGACAGGACTATGTAGAGAGACCCTGTCTCAAAAGAGGAGCAGGGATGGGGTGGGGCTGGGATGAATTCAGCGGTGGAACACTTGCCTAGCATGTGCTAGCTCTTGGTTTTCATACATGGTGTGTCTGGATGCCTAGGGTGTAGTTGGCAGTTTCTTTCCAGCAACTTCTGCTGGTACGTAGCTGAGCCACTGCTCCAAGTTAATTACTGTAACAATCAAAAAGCCCCTGATATGATCAGCCTTTGGTTCCTGCAAGTTTCTGCTTGATTATAGGCCCACAACACTGCAATGATCCAATGGGGTAGTTACTTAAACCATTTACAGCTAGTAATGGATAACACAGGTTCCAAGGGCTGTGTGAATCATGTAGGCAGAGCAGCCAGAATTTAGGTTTCATCGTTAATCTTCTATAAGCAAAGGGGAACCTGTGCAATGTATTTCCTTCTGGGCCCAGAAAGTTGGTTGTATCCAGCCAGGATCAACTAACTCGCCTCAGACCAGCACAAACCCAGAAAGCAGAGACTATGGACCCATGGCGCCCCCTGGTGGCCGATCAGTGTTCTGCTTCTGGCAGGCCTGGGTCTTGCCTGAGTCATGCCCATTCTTATGTCTCATTGAGAACATGGAAAATATTATTCAGCCCATTCCATCCTCAGACGGAACGCAGGGTGTTGAAAGGAGGTGGGGACCACGGAGCTGAGGAATGCAGAGGAAGGGTGTGGACAGGCCCTGGGGACTCCAGGGACCAGGACGAGAAAGGCACGGCTGACCAGGCTCTCACAGTTGACCTTCCCGAGGAGCTTGCTGAGGAAGACTGGCCCAAAGCTCTCCAGGTGCTTGGGCAGGGTAAGAAGTCCCCTGAACGAATGCTGATGCCTCTTTGAAGCTGGGCCAATTTATCCAGTTCGTTGTTCAAATGTTCTTTGCCGACCCACCGTATGCTGGGTGCTAGACTGGCTCCTGGGTATGGAGAAATAAACAAAACAGACTCCCCGCTTTGGGCTCCCTGGCTTCCTGCCTCTCACATGATCCCTTATGAACATACTCCTGCCATGATGCTGTTTAACACCAGGCTCCAGAAGCGGAACAGATGTCCATCTGTCTGATCTTGGGTTTTGGCTCTGAAGATGTTGAAATAAAAACTTTCCCTACAGCCAGGCAGTAGTGGTGCAGGCCTTTAATCCCAGCACTTGGGAGGCAGAGGCAGGTGGATTTCTGAGTTTGAGGCCAGCCTGGTCTACAGAGTGAGTTCCAGGCCACCCAGGGCTACACAGAGAAACCCTGTCTCGAAAAACCACCACCACCACCACCACCACCAAAACTTTCCCTACACATTTAAAAGGAGAAGATGACTTGGGCTAGCCTGTGGTAGTGCATGCCTTTAATCCCAGCACTTAGGAAGAACAGGCAGGTGGATCTCTATGAGTTCGAGGCCAGCCTGGTCTACAGAGTGAGTTCCAGAACAGCCAGGGCTGCACAGAGGAAACCCTGTCTCTCAAAACAAGCAAACACCCCCCCCCCAAAATAAAAACAAAAACACAAGGAGAAGAAAATTCACCAGTCATGCTGGTTTACACTGTAATTCCAGCACTCAGGACGCTAAGACAGGAGGACTTCAGAATTTGAGGCTAGCCTGGACTACATAGCAAATCCCTGTCTAAAAAGACTAGGAAGAGAGGAAGCTGTGGGGAGGGGCAAATCTCTTGGGGCTGGAGGTCCATGTCTCACCTATATAAAGACTCTGAGTAGGATCTTTTTAAAAAAATATTATTATTATTATTATTGTTATTATATATGAATGTTTTGCCTATGTGGGTGCTTACTCGTGTACTACATAAGTGTCTGGTGCCCAGGGAAATCAGAAAAGGGTTGTGAATCTCATGGCAGTAGAATTATAGGTAGCTGTGAGCCATCCTATGGCTGCTGGGGATTGAAAGGTGGGGATGACGCTATCCTATGCAAGAACAAATGCGCTTAACTGCTGAGCCAGCTCTTGCTGGTAAAGTGGGACCAAGGCTTTCAGATCCAGTTAGCAGTTGTCCTATTGTTAATTCAAAAGTTTTGACTACAGTGGGTGGGTGGGACAGCTCAGTGTTTGGAAGTTCCTGCCTCTAAGCCTGAGGACCTGAGTTCAATCCCCGGGACCCACTGGTAGAAGGAGAGACCCAACTACCAGGGTTGTCTTTCCACCTACACACACCTACCAGGGTTGTCTTTCCACCTACACACACACACACACACACACACACACACACACACACACAGAGTTTTTTTTAAAAACCCAACCATTTCACTTTTAAATTTTTTTGTTTTGTTTTGTTTTTTTGAGACAGGGTTTCTCTGTGTAGCCCTGGCTGTCCTGGAACTCACTCTGTAGACCAGGCTGGCCTCGAACTCAGAAATCCACCTGCCTCTGCCTCCCAAGTGCTGGGATTAAAGGCGTGCGCCGCCACCACCCGGCTCCACTTTTAAAATTTTTAATTAAGGCCAGGAGTGGTGATTGCTTGGACCCAGTTTTTAAGGTGATGTCCACAGTTCCATGCATGTTAGTGAGAACTCTGCTAGCCGAGCTGTGTCTCCAACCCAAGATCTAAGGAGATGCAGCCAAGCTACTTCAAGATTCTTCTCAAAACAAATGTGATTATGTAGCCCAGGCTAGCCTCAGACTCACAGGCACCTGGTACCATACCCAATGAACTCTCGGTTTTCCTAAGAGGCACCTTCCAAGGGACTTTGGGTAAACTATTCTCTGCCCCTGCCAGGTTCTTCCCATGGTTCCTTCCTACCTTGGGTGCTAAGTTTTAATGACACAGCTGGATTCTAGATTCTTTTGTACCAAAGAATGTGACATTCTGACTCTGCTCCCCCACCCCTCCCCCGTGGTACCATGGCCTGTGATAGCAATAGGTGGATCCTGAGAGGGGAAGCGAGGTGGGAAAGGCTGGGAGCAGAAGAGACCTCGGGAGGTAGTAAGCAAGACAGCAAACTCTCAGGAGACAGCTTCAGTGAGACAGTGCATTTAATGAGAGGAACAGAGGCTACTTAAACCTTTGAAGGTGCCGGGCAGTGGTGGTGCACGCCTTTAATCCCAGCACTTGGGAGGCAGAGGCAGGTGGATTTCTGAGTTCGAGGCCAGCCTGGTCTACTGAGTGAGTTCCAGGACAGCCAGGGCTACACAGAGAAACCCTGTCTCGAAAAACCAAAAAACCAAAAAACCAAAAAAACCAAAAAACCCAAACCTTTGGAGGGTGTGTAGGGGCTTTCAGAATGAGAGTTCATCATTGGGCAGGTTCAGGGTGCTCCAGGATGAGAGGAAATGTGGGAAAGAGGGAGGGAAGCAAGGATTAACAACCTCTGACACATGCTAGTGGGGCTATCCAAGTACAGACGCACCCAGGGTCATTTATTGCTCTAGGTAAGGGAGAGGGAACGACCCTAGATAATTGGGGTTTAATTGGCTCCCAGGACACTAGATGATCTCAGAACAGCCCTTGCTCTTATGGGAGATCACCCAGTCTGACATTGTCTCATAAAGTTGGGTATCAGCTCACACAGGACCAGTGGCCTGCTTTTACACATTTCATAAGCCTTTTTGGGGTGAAGAAAGGCCCTTACTCTGCAGCTCAGATTAGTGGCCTGAAACTCACTATGTAGTCCAGGCTAGTCTTGAACTTGTGTTGATTATCCTGCTTCAGCTTCCCAGGTGCTTACAGATGCAAACCACATAGGGAGCTGGTATATTGTACCTTTTAGCGGTAGTTAGCCAATATTTACACTTGTCAGAATCAAGAAACTAGTTGGGGGATGTGGCTTGCGGTATGCTGCTTGCCTGGCATGCACAAAGCTCTGCTTGGACTCATCCAGCATTGCATAAACTGGGAGTGGTGGTGCTCCCAGCCTTGCACGAGCTGGGCATGGTGGTGCTCCCCTGTTATCCTAGTAATTGGGAGGTAGAGGTATGAGGATCAGAACTTCAAGCTTATCCTCTGGTGCTCTGCTAGGTAGTGAGTTCAAAGCCAGCCTACGCTACCCGAGTTTGGTTTTCAGCACCATGTCAGGCAGTTCTCAGCAGCCTACAATTCTGACTCCAGGGGATCATGGATGCCGCCATCTTCTGTCTTCCACAGATACCCTTACCCCTGCTCCACCTGTGCGTGTGCACGTCCACATACACATACACACATTGTTAGTTTGGCCATAATGTGATAAAAACAATTTGGAAAACAGCATTTCATCTCTCCTTCTTCTTTCCCTCCCTCCCTCCCTCCCTCCCTCCCTCCCTCCCTCCCTCCCTCCCTCCCTCCCTCTTTTCTAACATAGCCTAGGCTGGCCTTGAACTCTTCCCCCAGCTCCTGGTCACATTCTGCACTATCACACCTGGCTAATGACTTTTTTCATCATTTCCCCAAACAGGGACCATGCAAAGCCCCATCGGCTGGGGAAGGAGAGACCTAGGTGTGTGAATATAAGACTTGATCTTACTCATTCATGGATCGCTGAGCTGATACTCAGATGGTGTTTCCCGGCAGTGTTAGGGTGATGGTTCTTGGGTCTACTATAAACAGGCACAGCTATGGTGACATGTTATGCACTGCTATCTGTGGTATTAAGCATGTCAATGGCCCTCAGAAGAAGAAATGAAACCTGTTCCACATTCTGACATTGACCAAGTGACCCTGTCTTAGGACTCCAGCCCTTTCTTTCATTGTCCCCAACTGTGGTGCTGTAAAGGGCATGAGGTCCCCGTGCTCCCAGATATGCTCCCAGATGAACACTGGGCTAACCAGGAATGTGAAGCACGCAGCTTGTCTCTTCTGCGGAAGGGATGTGTATACCGGTTTCCCACCCAGAAGGCTGGGGGTGGTTAACAGCCTGGTGATCTGAGCCAGACCACACCCAAAATCCCCCAGAATGTTCATCCCAGATTCTCTCTCCCTAGGCCATTACGTTTAGCTTTGTTTTCTCAGGTAATAGAACCCATCCTTAGATGTCGCATGTACTTTGTATGTTGGTGACTGCAACAGTATCTGTAACCAAGACCACACCAGATCCTAGCTGTGTACATGGGACTGAGAAAATTGTTTCCAGAAAACTTTTTTCCCCCCAAAGTTGTACTATACTTAAATATACCTAAAATAAACGGTCCGGTGTCAGACTCAGGAAGTTTGAACCAACACCAGCTACTGAGTCCTGCTGAACCTGACTTCCTTCTTGCCTCGATGGAACCAACACTCATGGGATTTTGGTGGTCACAAAGAGCCCAGAGGGTGCCACCACCACCTGCTAAGGGTGTGTGGGGCTGGCAAGACAGGTCACCAGATACCAGCTGGATACATTTCTTCCCAAGTCTAAACTCAGTGGCGGAGGAGTGTTGGTCAACCGAAAAAGGATTCTTTACACCCGAATTTGGCAGAAGCTGCTCTAGGCTTTTTTTCCAAGGGCTGTTTGTTGGCCATTTGCCAGGCACCACTGCTGGCTGCTGGGAACCTCTGGCTACCGGGTCCTCTTTCTGGGACTGATTCTTACTCCAGATTCTTTCCACGGAAATTTGTCAGAGGTGTCTGCCTTCCCTACCAAGACGCTGGTGACTGAAGAGACACACAGAACACTGAGGACCTAAATGCATTTTGTGGGGGAAAATCTCTCTTCGTTTCTCCTGCCATCTTGGATGGACTTGTGGAGTTCTGTTCGGATTGCCCTGTGCTTTCTGGCTACTGTCATGGCTCATGAGTCTCTTGTGTTCTAGGCCATCAGCTTCTTCTGGTGAGGGTTTTATCTTTCTATGTATCTATGTTATGTATGTATGTATGTATGTATGTATGTATGTATGTATGTATGTATCTATTTTTAAATTTACATTTAGAAACTGGAGAGATGGCTCAGCTGTTAAGAACACTGACCACTCTCCCAGAGGACTCAGGTTTGATTCCCAGCACCCACATGGTGGCTCATAACTGCCTGTAACTCCAGTTCTAGGGGATTCAACACCCTCTTCTGGTCTCCTTCGACTCTTCAAACTGCTCATACACATTTTTTTTCCTTTATCCAGTTTTCTGAGACAGGGTTTCTCTGTGTAGCCCTGGCTGTCCTGGAACTTACTCAGTAGACCAGGCTGGCCTCAAACTCAGAAATCTGTCTGCCTCTGCCTCCCAAGTGCTGGGATTAAAGGCGTGTGCCACCACTGCCCTACTTAAAAGATTTATTTATTTATTGTGTTTGCAGTGCCTGAATGCCAGAAGAGGGCATCAGATCTTATTACAGATGGTTGTGAGCCACTATGTGGTTGTTGGGAATTGAACTCCTCTGAAAGAGCAGACAGTGTTCTTAACCACTGAGCCATCTCTCCAACCCTGTCTGTCCATGTTTGGAACTGTCCTCTTCAAATAAAGCTGAGACTGTGTTCTATCAGCAAGTAGAACATGTTTAAATTATGTTTCTTGCACAGGCAAGGTTTCAACAATAACTATAATAATAACCATTTGTTTTCACCCATGACTGGGTCTGTAGGAAAACAAGCTACCTTCCACTGTCAGGGCAAAAGGACACAACCTCTCAGGAGATCATTTACCAATGTGCATAAAAAATATGTGAGGCCCTCGAGGTGGCTCAGTGGGTGAAAGGTGTTTGCCAAAAAGCTCTGTGATCAGAGTTCCATCCCTGGGACTCATGTGGTAGAAGGAAAGAACACACTCCTATAAGTCATCCTCTAACCTCCACATGTAAGCATTGTGGCACATCTGTGCCTACGGAATGTGCACACACAAATACACACACACACACACACAAACAAAAAATGTAAAAGATTTTAAAACACACAGTAAACTGGTTATAGTGACACACACCTTTGATCCCAGCACTGGGGGGTGGGGTGGGGGCAGGCAGAAGCAGGAGAAAACTCTGTAAATTCAAGGCCAGTCTGGTCTATATAGCAAATTCCAGGCCAGGCCAGACCAGGCTATATAGTGAGTCAGTGAGTCTCTCTCTCTCTCTCTCTCTCTCTCTCGTTTTGTTTTGTTTTTCGAGACAGGGTTTCTCTGTGTAGCTCTGGCTGTCCTGGAACTCACTCTGTAGACCAGGCTGACCTCGAACTCAGAAATCCGCCTGCCTCTGCCTCCCAAGTGCTGGGATTAAAGGCGTGCGCCACCACTGCCCAGGTAGACCCTATCTCAATAAAAGAGTAAATAGCTAGGCAAGATGGCTCATGGCTTTAATCCCAGCACAGCAGGGGCAGGGGCAGGGGCAGAGGCAAGCAGATTTCTGAGTTTGAGATCAGACTGGTCTATAGAGGGAGTTCCAGGACAGCCAGAGCTACCTTGCCTGGAAACAAAGGAACAAACTAATTAATTAAATTTAAAAAATGAACAAACATTCTGGCAGAGGCAGGCAGATCTCTGTAAGTTTGAGGCCAGCCTGGACTACAAAGCAAGTTCCAGAACAGCCAGAGAAACCCTGTCTCGAAAAACAAACACAAGCCGGGCAGTGGTGGCGCATGCCTTTAATCCCAGCACTTGGTAGGCAGAGGCAGGCGGATTTCTGGGTTGGAGGCCAGCCTGGTCTACAGAGTGAGTTCCAGGACAGCCAGGGCTACACAGAGAAACCCTGTCTGGAAAAACAAAAACAAAAACAAAAACAAAAACAAAAACAACAAAAACAAAACAACAACAAAAAAAAAAAAAAAAAAAAAAAAGAAAAGAAAAAGAAAGAAAAAAGAAAAAAAAAAAAACAAACCAAAACAAACATCAAAACAAAACACACACACACACACACACACACACACACACACACACACACACACACACACATTCACTCAAAACAAAGTTTGCACAGTTGCAGTTCTGGAGGTGTGTCTTAGTGATGGACACTGCTTGCCTCTAGAGCCTGTGGACCTGGGTTTTGTCTCCGAATTGACAAGGAGACACAGTGATAAGCATTTGACTTTGACCTAGCAGCTCTACTACAGTAGAAAAATGGGTGCAACAGTTTCCATGGCGATGCCATTGGTGATTACAAGGGGGAAACAACCTAAACTTCCACGCGCAGCGTGGGGGAGGGGTTCATCAAGCACAGGAACTATTCTGCACGGGCAAAGAAAGGAGGAAGGGCTGCTCTCGGAGGCGCTGTCCAATGAAAACAAGGCAGGTGGGGTGGGTGTGGCTACTGAATGTCACCTTTTGTATGAAGGGCCCAAGGATTTGTATTTGCCTCCAGAAAAAGAGGAAGCACCCAGGAGAAATCAAGAGAAGCGGTTTTAAGTGGAAAAACAAGAAGAGAACACAGCCACAGGGAAAGTCAGCTTTCTCTGTTAATTCTTTTTCATTTTGCTTTAAAGGTTTTTGTTATGTTTTTATGTATTTGTTTGTTTCTTTTTACGCGTGTGCATATATTTGCAAGCTATGGAATACATACGGGCACATAGAGGGCACAGGACAACTTCCTGGAGTCATTTCTTTTCTATCAGCAAGTGGATCCCAGATATCGAACTCGCGTTGTTAGGCTTTGGTGGCAAGCTCCTTTTTCTACTGAGCCATCTTCATGGCCCATTGTTCTTTTTCTGTATATTTCTCGGATGGATGGAGAGATGACTCAAGGGTTAGGAGTACTTACTATTGTTACCAAGGGTAAGGGGATCAGTTTACCCAAGTAGTAGCTTACAGCTCTTGGTAACTCTAGTTCCAAGGGACCTGACTCTTGAAGGGACTCTGGCCAGCCCAGCCTGGTAAACAAGACAGGCCTCGCCCTTCCCTCGAATTCCCTCTGCATTGCTAAAAACCTTGAGATTACATTCCTAAAGCTAGCCACCAAGGTCTATTATTTGGCTACGTCCTCTTCCTGAGGCTGACTGCCAAGGTCCAGCTATCAAAGCTCAGCAATCAAAAGCCCACTTTGGCTAAACCCAGCATTTAGTGGGCAGAAACAGGTGGATCTCTGTGAGTGCGAGGCCAGCCTGGTCTACACAGAAAAACCCTGTTTCAAACAGAGAGAGAGAGAGAGAGAGAGAGAGAGAGAGAGAGAGAGAGAGAGAGAGAAAGGACAGACAGACAGAAATGTTTTAAGGCATAACTAAAATAGACGGTGGCGGCAGCATATGCTTTTAACCCTGCACTTAGGAAGCAGGTAGATCTCTGGGTGAGGCAGCCTGGTCTACATACAGAGTCTCAGGGCAGCCAAGAATACACAGAGAACTCTGTTGCGGGGGAAAAAAATTTTGTATTGTGTGTCTGTGTTCATGAGGGGAAGTCAGAAGACAATTGTGGAGCCTGGTCTCTTCATCTACCTTTTTGTGGGTTCTGGGGTAACCTCAAGCTGCCAAGCTTGCAAAGCAAGAAAACAATCTCCTTTACCAACCAACTCCTCACTTGATAACAGTTCTTTTCTTTGGTTGTTATGTTTCTGTGTTTTGAGACAGGGTTTCTCTGTGTGGCCTTGGCTGTCCTGGAGTTTGCTGTGTAGACCAGGCTGGCTTGGGAATCGCAGAGTTCTGCCTGCTTCTGCTTACACAGTACTGGACTTAAGTCACCACACTGAACCTCAGGCTGCTCCTTTTTCCCCCTTCAAATTTCAAGACACTAAGTTGCTGGCCTAGACCACAAGAAGTAGTGAAAGTTGATCTTGAATTTTTTAAGATTCTTTTTTGAGGCAGGATTTTTGTGTTTGTGTGTAACCCTGGAGCCCAGAGCATTTCACCTGCTCTGGATCCAATGTGTGACCCTCTGTAACTAGCTCTGTAGACCAGGTTGGCCTGTAACTCATGGAGATCCTCCTGCCTCTGTCTCCGGAGTGCTGGGATTAAGGTGTATGCCACAACTGTCCTGCTTTTCTTGAAATATTTTTTAGACAGATGTGGCGGCACGAACCTTTACTCTCACCACTGGGGAGACAGAAATGGGAGGATCTCTGAGTTCAAGGCCAGCCTGCTCTGTAGAGCTAGTTCCAGGACAGCCAGGGGTTTATAGAGAGATACTGTCTTGGGGGTTGAGAAAACAGCAGCAAAAAAATTAAAAAGTAATTAATTATAAACATTTTAAAGGAAGCTGGAAAGATGGCTCAGTGATTAAGAGCACTGACTGCTTTTCCAGAGGACCTGAGTTCAATTAACCATATGGTGGCTCACAGCCATCTGTAGTGGGATTCAATGCTCTCTTCTGTTGTCTGGTGTGTCTGAAGACAAGGACAGTGTACTCACATACATAAAGTAAACAAAATTTCTTTTAAAAAATTTATGAGTTGCCGGGCAGTGGTGGCGCACGCCTTTAATCCCAGCACTTGGGAAGCAGAGGCAGGCAGATTTCTGAGTTTGAGGCCAGCCTGATCTACAGAGTGAGTTCCAGGATAGCCAGGGCTACACAGAGAAACCCTGTCTCGGAAAACCGAACCAAAAAAAAAAATATGAGTATAGGTATATATATATACACACACGTATGTATATACATACACACATGCACGCGTGTGTGTGCACGCGCACCCACACACACACACATATGCATCATATGTGTTCCTGGTGCCCAGAAAGACCAGAAGAGAGCATTAGACGCCCTACGACTGGAGCTACAGACAGTTGTGAGCTGT